>NC_133408.1:192920714-193228571 GCF_049350105.2 Macaca mulatta
GCTGTGTTTTCATTTCACGTGGTCTTGTAGAAAGAGATCAAGCTCTCTGGTGCCTCTTGTAAAGACAATAATCCCATCAGATCAGGGCTCCAATTTTATGACCCCATTTAATGTTAGTTACTTATTCCAAATACAGCCACACTGGGGGTTAGAACTTTAACATGAATTCTGGAGGAACGTATATTCCAGTCCATAACAGAGACATACTTTAGAGAGAAAGAATAAGCATAAAAGTGCGTATCGGCCGGGCGCGGTGACTAACACCTGTAATCCCCACACTTTGGGAGGTCGAGGCAGGCGGATCATGAGGTCAGGAGTTTGAGGCCAACCTGACCAACATGGTGAAACCCCGTCTCTACTAAAAATACAAACAATTAGCCGGGCCTGGTGGTGCGTACCTGTAATCCCAGCTACTCGGGAGGCTGAGGCACAAGAATTGCTTTAACCCAGGGGGTGGAGGTTGCAGTGAGCTGAGATCGTGCCACTGAACTCCAGCCTGGGTGACAGAGCAAGACTCTGTCTCAAAGAAAAACAAAGCACATGTCAGACTCCTTGTTCCAAGCTCTTTGTGGTTTCTGCTGCCAGGAGGCCCCAGTATCTCATTCGCTTCTCCATCTAATGCAAGTGTAGCTCATTGCTCATTGCTCACATTCATTGTTTCGAGGAGCTGCTCTTGTTTCCAGAACCCCAGGTCTCCTCGTTTCCAGCCTCTATCCTTCAGCCTTTCTGTCACCCAGACTTTCCAGAGGCTGGTGATCAATTAACATGTGAATGGCTTCTAGCCCCATAGGTACCTTTTACAACCAACGTCAAAGATTGCTGTTCAGCTCTCCCTGTTTCAGTAGCTCTTTACCTTACTCCAATCTTTTCACAATAGAAGACATCAGGTTTAAAACCCACTGACTTATCATTATCTTCATTTGTTCAGACCTATTTATTGAGCTCCCGCCATGTGCCAGGCACTGTGCTGAGTGATGGGAATGTGGCAGTGAGTAGAGGGAGTATCTGCTCTCACCCAGTGAACACTTGAGGAAGAGAATAAAGCTGGCTTAGACCAGGGGTCAAGGAAGACATGTAAGGGAAATGACTTGTGAGCTGAGGTCTAAATAATACAAGTTTTCTTGGTTAAAGGTATGTGTGTGGGTATCCCTCAATGGAAGGGGTAAGGAATTGGAAAGACCACTCTGGAAAGAAAGACCACATGGAGAAAGATCCATTAGCAGAAGGAAATAAAACATTAGGACTTTATAGGTGTATTAGTCAGGGTTCAACAAGGAAAACAGAAATCACCTGTAGTTCTTAAACCAGAAGAAATCTGGGAGCAAATTGCTTACTTTGATAAATGGAAAGCTAAGAAACCAAAGAGGTGACCTTATACCACAGAAGGGATTAGCAACAGCAGGCAGCTCTGCCTACATTTAAGTTCTTAAATGTAAGAGTTTTTGTACTTCAAAATACATCATAAGAAAATTCAAAGACAAGTTACAGGCTATTAGGCAGTATTTGCAAATTATACCTCTGATAAAAGATTGATATGCCAAATATATAAAGAACACTTATAAAAACAAGCAACTCGACTTAAAAATGGGCAAAAGACTTGAGTCACATTTCACCAAAGAAGACATACAAATGGTTATTAAGCATTTGGAAAGATGTTCAATAAATGTTAAAGAAATGAAATTAAAACCACTTCACACCCACTAAATATGTCTACAATTTTTAAAAAGACACACAATACAAAGTTGATACTTTTTTTTTTTTTTTTTTTTTTTGAGACAGAGTCTTGCACTGTTGCCCAGGCTGAAGTGCAGTGGTGCGATCTTGGCTTACTGCAAGCTCCACCTCCTGTATTATTCACACTATTCTCCTGCCTCAGCCTCCCGAGTAGCTGGGACTACAGGCAGCTGCCACCGCGCCCGGCTAATTTTTTGTACTTTTAGTAGAGACGGGGTTTCACCCTGTTAGCCAGGATGGTCTTGATCTCCTGACCTCATGATCTGCCTGCCTCAGCCTAAAGTTGATACTTCTGAGATTTAGAAAACCTGGAACCTCGGCTGGGTGCGGTGGCTCATGATTGTAATCCAGCACTTTGGGAGGCCGAGGCGGGTGGATCACCTGAGGTCAGGGGTTTGAGACCAGCCTGTCCAACATGATGAAACCCTGTTTCTACTGAAAATACAAAAAATTAACTGGGCGTGCTGTCGGGTACCTGTAATCCCAGCTACTTGGGAGGCTGAAGCAGGATAATTGCTTGAACCCGGGAGGTGGAGGTTGCAGTGAGCCCATATCATGCTGGCCACTGCACTTCATCATGCTGGCCACTGCACTTCAGCCTGGGTAACAAGAATGACACTCCATCTCAAAAAAAAAAAAAAAAAAAAAGGAATCTCATATATTGCTGCATTGCTGGTGACAATGTAAAATGGAATAGCCACTTTGGAAAATTGTTTGGCAGTTTCTTAAAAAGGTAAATATAAACTTCCCAAAGACCTTGTAATTACACTTCTAGGAATCTACTTGAGAGAAATAAAAACATACATCCTCAAAAAGACTTGTATGTGAACGTTCATGGCAGCATTCTTCAAGTGGCCCAAACTGAAGACAACCCACATGTCTGTCATCTGGTGAATTCGGAATTTGCTATCTCCATGCAATGCATTAATATTCAGCAATAAAAGAGGAACTGCTGACACCTGCTATACCATGGACAGACCTCCAAAACATGCTAAGTGAAGGAAGCCAGACACAAAGAATCCTTATCAAATAGAAGGTTACAGAGCCAGAAAGCAGACTGGTGGTTGCCTAAGGCTGGCGATGGGAGCACTAATTGACTGCAAGGATGGTGATGGGAAATTTTTGGGGTGACGGAAATGCTGCAAACTGGATTGTAGGGATGGCTCAGCTGCACACATTTACTGAAAATCATTGGATTGTGCCCTTACAGTGGGTGGAGTGGGGTTAAATTACATCTCAAAACAGCTGTTAAAAATTGCAAATAGGGGCCAGACACGGTGGCTCATGCCTGTAATCCCAGCACTTTGGGAAGCCAAAGCAGGTGGATCACCTGAGGTCAGGAGTTTGAGACCAGCCTGGACAACATGGTGAAACCCTGCCTCTACTAAAATTTCAAAAATTAGCTGGGCATGGTGGCAGGCACCTGTAATCCCAGCTACTCAGGAGGCTGATACAGGATAATTGCTTGAACCCGGGAGGCGGAGGTGCAGTGAGCCAAGATCACGGCACTGCATTCCAGCCTGGGCAACAAGAGCAAGACTCCATCTCAAAAAAAAAAAAAAAAAAAAAAAAGTTGCAAATAACATATCCTGTTGCAATAACATAGACTCAGCTGCTTCTGTCAGCACGGTCCTGTCGTGTCTCCCGTTCTCTCTCTCCCAGTCTATGAGCTGCTCTTGAAGATTTTCCACCCATTTCTGACAGCCTTGTTGTTCCATTTCTAGTAAAGTTCACAGGTATTAAATTCCTCATTAGAACATGATGTTCTCCATTCTGAAAACTGCTTTCCTTCAAGCAATTATTAACCACTCTTGTCAAGGCCACCCCTCATGCCAGCTGGCTACAAGTCTCCGCACGCTCTTGGACCATCCATCACTGAGGAGCAACATCTGCTGCGTGCTCTTGCCTTTGCTGCCTTATAAAGCAGAGGGAGATCAGAGTCCTGCGCTTGCCTCCCTGTCTCCGATGCTTGTACTCGGAGCCACTTTTCTGACTCAGAGCTAATATAAGCCTGACCTCACTCCTCCCTCTGCAATTTGAAACAACAGAAGAACAAGGACAGTGCAGAACCTTTTAATGGGTTTCAAATCTCCAACAGGATTCTGCACAGGCAAATGATCACATATCATCACAAAGTAAAACAGGAGGCAAGAAAAAAGGCAAAAGAAAAAAACTAGCATATCCTGTCTCTGGGCTTATGCTCAGGAGCAGCTCACATGTTTTCTTTCCTTTCTTTTTTATAAAAGAAGTATTCTTTCCATGCTTGAGCCTATCAGGGTGAGATCTGCTAGCTTTATTTTCAAATATTCAATCAAAATCAACCAATCAAACAAATGAACAAACAGAAAAAAGTACTCATCCTCTCTGCCTCCTGCCCACACCCCCCAAAAGATAAAAATAATCTTGAACTCTGGCTCATAAGTGAGGTAAACACAAAAATTTTAGTTCCAACTCTGCTACTGTATAACCTAAGGCAAGACTCAGAGACTTGGAACGGACTCATTTTTCTCCAAGAATCTCTTAGGAAAGAGGGATTTGTCATCTTAGTTGCACAAAACCAAACTACAACAGTAGATCTAATGGCATGTTGAAAAACTAATTTCAATATATTGTGATTAATGTCACATTTCCTAACCCACTGAAAGGAAACTGAATGTTGGTATTCAAAAATTAGTGGAATGATTTATTCTGTTTTATTAATTATTTAGTATTCTGACACTTAGGAGCAGGCATAGGTAAAAGTATGTAGACAGGATTGATTAAATAATGTATCATGCAAAACAGGACTAAGGATCGAAAAGACGCAGTAGTCGTTATGCTGGGACCTCGGGAGTAAGAAGAACTGTCTTGGGCCCTCCTTGAAGTCTACTTGGTTTCGCCAATTTAAGAATTTCAAATGAAGCTTGATTTGCGTGGCAGGCAAGTCGGCTTGGGTCCACTGGGAGCCTGGGCATGGGGAGGAACGTGCCGGTGTGAATGTCGGTGGAGGGAGAGGTGGGCAGGATTTTCCACGAGGAAAAGGCGCTGGAAAGCCCTCTTCCCACACCTCCTGGAGGTGCCGTAACAGACTCCTGCAGATGGACAACTCGAACAACAGAAATGTATTTTGTCACAATCCTGGAGGCTGGAAGTCCAAAACCGAGACGTCAGTTTCTCCTGGGCCTCCCTGCTGGGTTTGCAGAAGGCCGTCTTCTCTCTGAGTCTTCACATGGTCGTTCCTCTGCGTGTGCCTGTGTCCTCATCTCCTTTTCCTATAATGACACCGGCCAGGTTGGATGAGGGCCCATCCCTATGGCGTCATTGTAATTTAACTACTTTTTAAAAGACCCTATCTCCTTAGACAGTCGCATTCTGAGGTGCTAGGGGCTGGGACTTCAGCACATGCGTTTTCGGGGGAACACCATTCACCCCATAACGTGGCCTTTCTCACGCACCTGTGACTGGATCCTCAATGGCTCCTCGGTCAGAGCTGGTCACCCAAGCACCCCTAGTCTCTGTCCTCCCGAGCTTGCTCTGACCCTGGCATGGCCTCAGGAGTCCTCTGCAGAGCTCCCTGCAGCAGCCGCCTCTGTGCTGACCCAGGGTGTGAGCCGAGAACCAGGGAGCAAGATGGGGAGGAATGAATTGAACAGCCTCAGGGTCTGCATGCCAAATGCAGAGCAGGCCTGTGTCTTTAAGCAGAGGACCATTCCTTTCCTTTTAAGCCTGTTCTCGGCCTCCTCCGCCCACCTCTGCAGAGACCAGGGGCTGAGGCCAGTGGGGTGGCGTTTGTTTTGGTGACTGTGTTTATGTTCTCACTTCAGGCAGCTGACAGGAACACACTGCTAATGAGAGCTTTGCCTGTTAGGGAGATGCTGTTTATGCAACATCCGAAGAAAAAGAACAGCCGCCTGTGTACTAGGTGTTCACAGGGTGGGAGGGAGCTTTTTGGAGCCTCTCCAAGGAGGAGGTGGAGGGAGAGAGTTGTAGCTGGTCCACTAGCTCTGTGGATGAATCATCTGCCCTGGCACAGCTCCATCATACAAGGTCACATCCTCCTAGAATGAGAGAAAGGAGTGGGCAGATGCCATCCTGGGTCTCAGTATGCTTAGGGCTCAACAGTAGTCAAAGGTTAAACAAAGCCACATTAAAACTCCCCAGGAGGAAGCATTCAAATAGAAAAAAAAAAAAAAAGTTAGGAAATATGAAATGTAAACTAAATATATGATTTCACCCTTTGGCTTATTAGTTCCTCAACTCTTACTAGGGTGGTGTTACAGGGGCGGCCCCAGAGTGCTTACTCAGGGGCCGTGTTTCCAGGGGGAACACTTCGTTCCTAGAGAACCCCTCTAGTGCCTTCTGATGAACCATGCAGTGAATCTGAGGAAGCCACCATTCTGATTTAGTGAAGAAGAATCACAAAGATGGCTGGCGTTGCAGACCTGCAGAAGACCTGTCATCTGAGAAAGCCTTTGGACCTTCCTTTCGGTGCTCCTGCTCCAGGGGTGTCTCCCAACTTGAGCTTCTTGAGCAGCAACTGCATCCACAGCCTCAGCTGTGCCCTGGTGTAGGAGCTCTGCTATAGCCATGGTGGCCTCCCTGGCCTATCCATGCAAACTGCGACTGAGCTGAGGACCACCCACTGCACTTGGTTTCAGCCCACAAGCCCCTGATGGTTCAGAAGGTGACTTTGAGTAGGATATGACTTCTTTTTAATGAAATGGCATAGACTATAACTGAATAAGGCATTGTTTCGAGAACTAGCTAGTTTTCCTATAGGGGAAGGTGGCACAGAGCTCGGGCAGAACCATCCTATTTAGACGACAATTTGTGAAATATTTTTTAAAAGGTTAGTCCTCCATGCCCACTGTTTGCATCCTGGGTTTGGACTTGGGAGCAGACGGATGGAATTGGTAGTGGCAGGTACATCACATATGCACACCGAGACCCTGTGAGAACGGGGTTTGAATGTCCACGATACCACTGTTATTTCACCAATGCGACACGAGTACTGATCCCAAATCAAAGAAACTTGTGTGCCTTCCTGGCAGAATGCCTCACTCCATCCTCCAGGTCCTCAGAGCACTTTCTCCACACCACTGTGTGCTCCAGACACGATGCAGACAGTCACAGACTCTCTCTACAGGAGCCATCTCTCAGGAGCCAGAGCAGGGGTGAAGGTCATGAGTGCTGGAGTTGGTCACACGTGGGCCCCAATCCCAACCTTGCAACTATTATTTCTGCAATACTGGGCAGGCCCCTTAGTTGTTCTGATCTTCGGTCTTCTCATTTGTTAAGTTGACATAATAATAGTAACTTTCCCACACGGTTGTTATGAGGATTAAATGAGATGATGCATGCACAACATTCAATACAGTAAGTGCTCAGCACGTGGTTACTGTGAATATCCTTGAGGCTAAATTGGGCATCCTTAAGATTAAAAAAAAAAGTCACAAAAAACAAAAAAACAGCACTTTGCTCATATCCCTAGTATCCAGCAGAGTGAACGGTATGTAGTAAATGTTCAATAAATAATGGCTGAATAGATCAATAAACAAAAACATTCATTGGAAATCAGATTGCACAGATATATGCACATTTGGCCTCCTTTTAAAAATAATGTTGACACAGAATAATTTATTTAAAAAGAGTTTTAATAGGGAAAGAAAAGGAACATGACATCCAGAGATTCTAGTGGAAAAAGGTTCCTACATTTATAAATAATATTTAGTGCTGAACTCTATAGCAACCAACGTTCGCCTCATATATATTTATTTGGGCTGCACGCGAGATGAAAAATTAAGACAGCAGTAGAACATAGTGGTAAATAATACAGATTTTGGAGCCAGACTGCTTGAGTTCAGATCCCAACTCTACCACTTTCTAGTGGTCTGACATTAGCCACTTAACCCATCATATTGGTGCCATCATTTTCCTATCTGTGCATATCCCATAAGATTATCAAGATTAAATAGGTTAATTGGCATAAATCACTTTTATATGCCTTACTATGTATCAACTACTATTCTAAATGTTAACTGTTATAATCTCGACTTTTTTTTTTTTTTTTTTTGCTTTTCCATTGAATTTGAATATTTATTCATCATCTCAAAGACGCCTGCATAATCTGCCTTTTGCTGTGGGATTTAAACCACAAATTAAATTAACCACTGGGATTATAATCATGTTGGTAGCTGAGATTTGTACCAGCGAAACAGTAAGAGGACCCTGAAGTCTTGCGTTAAATGTCCAGGAACCTCCCCACCTCCCACTACATAGTCTGGGAACTCAGGACATGGGGAAGGTCGAGCCTTGCCTCCTCCAGGACGAGCAGGGTCTGCCCAGGATGAGAGCCCCTGGCTGGGATGGCACAGAGAGGGCGATGGGGGCAGATGGGCAAAGCTGTGGAGATGGGATCCACAAGGACTGTAACTGGGGTGTGGGAGGGAATAGAGAAGTCTTACTGCAGAGGGACTTCATGCAGGACAGAAACAGAACACATGGCTGAGTAGGAGCTCGTCTGCCATGGAAGCCCTGACAGAAGGCCTGGCATGGAGAAAGCACAGCCTGCTGTGTGTGTGACCTCACTCGGAGAAGAATATTGCCTGGGGAATTCCGGATGCAAATAAGCACCCATGCGACCTTGGAGCGCAACCTGGAGCCATGGCAGGGCCAGAATCGCATGTGACCCTCCTGCTGTCATGGACCCAGCACCTCTTCTCACTGCAGCTCTGTGTGTGAATGTGCTGAGTTGTTCCCTGTGTCCCCAGAACCCAGCTCATCGCATCCAGCACGGAGGAAAAGGTTGACGCTCCCTTATCCAAAGCGCTTTTTGGATTTTGGAACATCTGTGTCATACCTAATGAAATATCTTGAGGATGGGACCCAAATCTAAACAGAAAATCCATTAATGTTTCATATACACCTCTAGCACATCACCTGAAGGGAACTTTAGACAATATTTTTAGAATTTTGTGCATGAAAGAAAGTTTTGACTGCATTTTGACTGAGACTTATGACATGAAGTCAGATGTGGAATTTTCCAAGTGTGGCATCATGTCAGTCCTCAAAGAGTTTTGGCTTTGGAGCATTTTGATTTTTGGATTTCTGGATTAGGGATGCTCAACCTGTACTCAATTCATTGGATTAATCCAAGGACAGAGAAGGATATAGCTAGAGAATTAAGGCAGTGGGGGCTGGAAAGGTGCGAAGAGGCTCCCACTTGTAGGGGAAATGGGGGCCTCAGCTGGAAGGCTGAGGAGTCGGTGGCTGATGCCCTTTGCTTCTCTTAGGATGGGACCACTTTGCCTTCCTTTACCTGTGGTCAAGCCACACTGCCCCTGCTGTCTTGGCCATTCTTGCATTGGTATAAAGAAACAGTGGAGACTAGGTAATTTATAAAGGAAAGATGTTTAATTAACTCACAGTTCTGCAGGCTGTGTGGAAAGCATGACACCACCATTTGCTTCTGGGGAGACCTCAGCGTAAGAGTTAAAGTAAGAGGAAAGAAACATGAAAAGCAGATGAACAGTCAAAGACAGGCTAATTTTGGAGAATAAACCTGAGAGGGGCTTCTGGCCAATTTCAGTCAGGAACGTTCTGTCTTACAGTCTAAGGGAAGGATTTAGGAAGAGGGGAGCTTATCGCAGGCTTGGAATGTTTCTATGTGAGGAAGTTTATTGTGGGGTTGGCATGTTTCTGGTTGGAGTGGGGTTTATCTTAGGGTTGGAATGTTTCTGGTTATGCTGACATTAGCCATTAGACTGATCTTTTACGGGCAGATTTAGGCAGTTTTTTTTTTTTTTATTAAAGGGGAACTTAAAATGGTGGTGTTTGTCCAAGATGGTGATGCTCCCACTCTGTCACTCAGGAAGCTTCCAGTCATGGCAGAAGGTGAAGTGGAGCAGGCTGGGAACAGGAGCCAGAGGGAGAGGAGGAGTTGCCACACACTTTTAAATGACCAGATCTCGCAAGAACTCACCCACTGTCGAGAGGACGGTGCCAAGAGGGATGATGTTAAACCATTCATGAGAAACTGCCCCCATGATCCAATCACTTCCCACCAGGGGCCACCTCCAACACTGGGGATTATATTGCAAGATGAGATTTAGGCGGAGACACAAATCCAAACTATATCACCTGACCAAGGCACCACCCACTTCTCCAGTGAGCCTTTTCTGAGAAGAGGCACCGTTGGAAAGAATCTGTCATCTGGTCTAAAAGAATATGAGTCATGGCCACTCTCCATGAACTGTTACGGGAGTGTTTCCCAAACTCTGGGGAGAAGGCACCTTTCCTTCCCCTTTTTTTAGGCCAAAAGAAATAACCAACAGTTTATTAAGGAGTTCAGTCCAAACAACTTACCAAACACTTAAGCCTTAATAGCTTAGTACTTACTTGTTAGAGGAATAAATTAAAAATCTAAATAGTACTGTTGTATTACTGCTTGCCATAATTATTTTCGCTTGCAATGCTGTGCTGCACAGTGGAGGTAAATTGGACTCTCATTTCCTCTTCCGCATTGGTTTCCATGTGGTGCTTTATTTTAAAAAAAATTTTTTTTTATCACAGCAGCCACCAAAACCCAGCCTTGTTAAGATAAGGCAGTGACATCTGATGCTGGGATGTCTGTTAGCAGAGCAAGCCGTGAGTGGTGTGTGGCAGGGGTGCAGGATTGTCGTGTTTCCCTTGAGTATTTAAGGCCTCCAGAGGGACCCCAGTGAGTTCACACAGGCCCCGAGCACTTGGGTGCATGTCTGGGACCCCCGGGATCAGGGGCAGCCCTGGGCCAAAATGGAGAGGGGGATTTGCTGATCTCAGGCTTCCCCTTGGCACTGCCTCAGGTCTCCATGGCTGTTGCGGCTCAGGGCACCCACTGTGGCACCTGTCTCAGCCACAGAATCACTAATCCAAGTTCAACCTCTTACCCCCAGACCAGGGGTCCCCTTGAAACAACCCTTACAAAAGGTGCACTGATGTCTTCCCTCGAGGGAAGAGTTTGACCTGGCTGCTCATTTCATGGTTCCAGGACGTCTGCAGTTTCCCAGCACTGGCCTTGCTTCTGGTCACGAATGTTACCCAGAGGAAGTGTCCCCTTTTCTTCCTAAAGCTCCTTCCCTGACAGTCCCTCTATAAATGACGCCTGCTGAAGGTGGGGCCTCTGGTTGCCTGTCCAATCACACCGAAGTGTGCATTTCCCGGTCTTCTAGGACATAATTTCTCCTTTCATTCGTCCATATATTTTTGTTTCCTTGAACATAGCTTTTCAAGACAAAGAACATGAACCTTCCAGACGTTTGTTCCTTCACATGGCACATTTCTCAGCAAGAGCTGGAAACAAGCCCGGAACGAAACCCTCCCCAGGCCGCTTTGGGAAGACAGTCACCTGCAGGCCAGGGCTCTTGAGACTGATTGGGGTGGCAGCCCTGGCAGTGAAGCTCAGCAAGGCCCCTGAGATGACCTTCTTCTCTGATTGAATTGGTCCTGCTCATCAGAGCTGAAATGCACTTTAACGGGCATTCGACACCTCTCCACGCTCCCCACAGAAACTGTGGGCTCCGCACTGGGCTATGAGGTGCTACAGAGCCATGAAAACAGTTTGAGATTTAGCTCCTTTCCTCAAGCATTTGCTGTTTAATCATGGAGCCCGACGCATGAGTCTAACAGCAGACATGTTGGGAGCATGCAGGTGTGAGCTGAATTAGAAAAGGAAGACGTCACAGTTGCCAGCACACAAAGCCCTAGAAGCGCAGAGGCTTCCCGGGGGAATTAGGAGATATTTCACACCACGGTGACTCTGGGTTTGGCCTTGAACAAAGGTGATTGAGGGGGAAGGGAAAGGATTAAGGATTGCAGGAAGAGAATAATGTAACAGAAATTCCCAAATAGAATGAACACAAATGTTCTGCAGAAGGAGTTGAGCTCAGGGTGTTACTTAAGACAGGGAGGCATGAAGGGTGGACAGACATCAAGGGCCTTGGAGGCCAGGTGGGGTGTGGAGACCCGGTGTCATTTCGAGCTGGTGAGCCTGGGACAGAGGCTGGAGGTATTCCAGGTTCCCATCACTGGTTTGTTCCGACTGCCCACGCCTCGGCACGATGCCTCCTTGTAAGCTTGTTTTGCAAAGTGTTGTACTAATTACCACCTGTGAGTCCATCTGTGCACCCACAAAGGCCTGCAGCCTCTGTCACCCGCTCCCCCCAACAACAGGAGTGCAGGCCGCAGCCTATTGCCAAGGGCTGGAGCCAGGAGAACCTCCCCCTGGTCGCTGTGCTGCTATGGGGCCAGATCAGGGCAGAAAGTGGAGCAGCAGGTCCTGTTTCAGCTGCTCCCACTGTCCTCTTTCAGCTCACCCACCTCGCCATGTTCATTCACATGCACACACAACATACAATACACACACACTGCACACAACACACAACATGCACTACACCCCACACACTAGATATACACCAAGCACGATACACAGTACACTACACACAGACCATACTACATACGCAACACACTCCACACACATAACACAGTAGACACACTAAAAACACACACAGTCCACTATGTGCTACACACAGAACATACTACACATACAACATACTTCACAAACAACACTGCACACACACAGCACACTATACCCACACACTACACACACTGTACACACATCATATACACACTACACAAGCAACACACGCGTGGCCCCTCATGTTGCTTTGACACACAGTCTGTCTTCCTGCACGTCTAGGCTGAGCAGACACCTCATTTAGCACTTTAGCCAGGGGTCTGAAGCAATAGCATTTTCTTATCTATTTTCATTTCTACTGGGGCTTTTTATGCTGTCTTGGTTTCTCCGACCCTTCTTCAACCTTGCCCACATCACACAGAAATTCACATTCTGGCCAAGTGTGGTGGCTCACTCCTGTAATTCCAGCACTCTGGGAGGCTGAGGCAGGTGGATCTCCTGAATTCAAGAGTTCGAGACCAGCCCGGGCAACGTGACAAAACCCCATTTCTACCAAAAAATACAAAAATTAGCCTGGCGTGATGGTGCACACCTGTAGTCCCAACTACTTGGGAGGCTGAGATGGGGGGATCACTTGAGCCTGAGAGGTGGAGGATGCAGTGAGAGGAGATTGTGCCACTGCACTCCGGCCTGGGCAACAGAGCGAGTCCCCATCAAAAAAAAACAAATTAACATTCTGGTGGTACGAGTGTTGCTTGTTATCCCTCCTCTTTTGTACCACTGGGGAAATAAAAACAGATATCAAATAGAATGAGCAGAGTTGACCTCATCAACACCACCCCCTTCAACACACTTCTTTCCCCTATGGGATTTTTGGTTATGTGAAGGCAATTTCCATCCAATATTTTGGGGAAAATATTAATCCAGTGAAGAAGCATGAATGCAGTTGTCTTATACTGAGAATGTGCTGCCTATTTGGTAAAGTAATTGGAGTATACATTGAATTAGAAGTGTGTTTTGGGGGCTGGGCGCAGTGGCTCACACCTGTAATTCCAGCACTTTGGGAGGCCAAGGCAGGTGGATCATTTGAGGTCAGGAGTTCAAGACCAGCCTGGCCAACATGGTGAAACCCCATCTCTACTAAAAATACAAAAATTAGCTGGGCGTGGTGGCGGGTACCTGTAATCCCAGCTACTCGGGAGACTGAAGCAGGAGAATCACTTGAACCTGGGAGGTGGAGGTTGGTTGCAGTGAGCCGAGATCGTGCCACTGCACTCCAGCCTGGGTGACAGAGCAAGACTCCCTCTCAAAAAAAAAAAAAAAAAAAAAAAAAGGTGTGTTTTGGGGATTCTTATTTATTGCTTCTCTGGTAAAACCCACCAGAATCCTGCTCCTCCTCAATCCTCTCCATCTTAGTAAACAGAACCTCCAGCCCCCACTGCTCAAGCCAGAAACCTGAGCATCCTCCTTCCTCCATTCACCCTCAGCATCTGCATCTGACAGCCAGCCATAAATCCACCTCGACTATTCTTTCAAAGAACTCCAAGTACGTCTACTTTTTAAAGACATCTTACTGGGAAATGGTGCATGGGAAACAGATACCGGGGAATTGGAAGCCCTGCGAGTTGACTTGTCTGAACAGGACAATGAACCCGAGACTGAGCTGGGAAAATATTCCTGAACTCCAGGCTCTGCACAGATGGTTGAGCCAGAGTCTGTGAAAGATTTAAAAATGTATCATTTCCCAAAGATGATTACAAAAGACTGAACGAAGAGGAGAATTAATACTATAATTTTATTATTTCTTAATTTTTTCAATAAATGGTTTAATATAAAGCTTGAGGGTTTCATAAGTTTGATACCATGTTACATGTAATTGCTATAAAAGAATCATGCTTTGTGCAGCCCTAGCACATAGTAGGGATGCAAATGTTTTCTGACTGAATGAATGAAGATAGAATTAGTGAATGGGTGACAGAACGATTGACTAGTGGTAAGGAGCTTAAATTTAGAAACGTTTACAATAGCCCTCTGATCAGCTGCCTTGGCAGTCACAAGAGTCAGAAACAGTACCAGTGTTAACAATTCATTCGTTTCTTCGGAGCTATTAATAAAAAAAAATGGGAAACAGGGATGTTGCAGCTTCATAAGGGAGAAATACACATTAAGAGGTGTCATTTAATTACATAAATGACTAAATACCTAAAGGTACATTTGATTATTTGGCCAGGAAATATTGATTGGATGCTTACTCTGTGTTAGGCACAGAATTAGGGCTGGGACGGAGCAGTCAAAAACAAGCCAAAATATGCCTGCCTCTAGGGGTCCTATGTTCTACTAGGAGACACAGGCAATAAGCAATAAACATAAAAGGATTATACATGTAATGTATGCAGAGCGGTACACATATTTGTGCATATATATGTGTGCATACATAGGTTATATATATATGCACACACATATAAAATGTCGTATGTTAGAAGGTGATAAGTGACATAGGGTAGGGAGGGAATGGGTAATCAGAAGCTCCTGCATGGGGATCAAGGGAGGTTTCAATTTGGACCTGGGCATTGGGGAAGATATCACCAGAAGCTGTTATTTCAGCAAGCACTTGAAGAAGTGGTAAGAAAGCTGCACGGACATCTCTGGTAGAGCATCTTAGGCTGAGGGAGTCGCCAGCTCAAGGGTCCTGGGGTAGGACATACCTGGAATGGCTGAGGAAGATGGGGAGGCCAGCTTCTCCCCAGAAGAGCCAACCAGCCTGGGCCACAGAGTTTGCTCAAGGCCATGGGAGCCTCATGGAGATGGAGTTGGTGATGATTCAGAGAAGAGTGAGCAAAGACAAGCTTGCCTCTCTGGGGGTTTCGGAAGAGATGTTTCTGGTTATACCTGACAATATGAGCTGTTGGGTGTCTCCCATCTGTTGTAAAAAGAGGCTTGTGTGAGTTAGGGTTTCCTGGGGAAACAGAACCTATCTATCTATCTATCTATCTATCTATCTATCTATCTATCTATCTATCTATCTATCTATTTATCTATCTATCTATCTATCTATCTATCTATCTATCTATCTATCATCTATTATCTATTCTGTGTGTGTATATATGTGTGTGTTCTGGTTATATACACACACACACGTGTGTGTGTATATATATGTTCTGTTTATGTATATATACACACACAAATATATATGTGATCGAGTCTATATATTAAGATATTTATTATAAGGAATTTGCTCACAGATTTTGGAGGCTGAGATGTCCCAAGACCTGCAATTGGAAAGATGAGGACCCAGGAGAACTGATGATGTCATTCCAGTCGAGTCCAAAGGCCATAGAACCAGGAGAGCCTATGGTCTAAGTTCTAATCTGAAAGCCAGCAGGCTAGACACCCAAGAGTCAAGATTCAGTTCAAATCCAAAAGCAAGAAAAGGCTGATGTCACAGCTCAGATAGTCAGGCAGGAGGCATTCCTGTTCCTCTGCAGAAGGCTGGCATTTCGGTTCTATTCAGGCCTCCAACTGATTGGATGAGGTCCACCTGCATCAGGAAGGGCTGCCTGCTTTACTCAATCCATCACTTCAAATGTTGATATCACTCAGAATTATCCTCACAGACACACCCAGAATAATATTTGACCAAGCATGTGGGACCCCATGTCCTAGTCAGAGTTGACACATAAAATTAACCATCCCAACTCTCTACTTAATCTCATTTAAGGATCATGTTTGGCTCTGTTTGGTGCATGTCCATCCTGTAGGCCAATCCCTGTAGACAGGGGGACAAAATACCATCACTGACTCTGCCATCAGGACGCAGTAGGTGGATCACTTGTTGATGGTCCCAATAGAACCATGCAAGAGTAGCCTCCCACAGAGAGAGGGTGCCAGATGACAAAAGCAATAAAAAGCCATTGCAGATGAAGTTTTGCACAGTCAATGTTTATACTTGTGTGTATGTAAGGTGCTTTATTATGTATCATCTTATTCGATTCTCACAATCACCGTGTGAGAGAAAGGTTTGATAAAACTGCACCACGGGGAGATTAAGTGGCCTTACTTAACTATGGTCAGAGAGTTGCAGAAAGGAGAAACAGACTGCGACTCCCAATCATAAGTGATTTCTGCCATTACCTGGCAGGAAGAAATGGTCCCATTTGGAGTCATTACCTTTTCTGATGTCCTGTAACCATAACGGCTATGTAGACATGATTTAGAGATTGTTGGTGTACCTGATGTGGTCCCAAAACTGGTAGGTTCTAATCTGAAAGCCAGCAGACTAGACACCCAAGAGTCAAGGTTCAGTTCAAATCCAAAAGCAAGAAAAGGCTGATGTCACAGCTCAGATAGTCAGGCAGGAGGCATTGAACACCTGTTTGTTCAATACTCCCATCCTTGTCCCCCCAGCTCTCACTGGTTTCCCTTGCAGTTCCTGACCCAGGCTTGCTTCCTTCCTGTTAATTTTGTGCTCCATACTTGTGATGGTTAATATTGAGTTATTGAGTGTTAACTTGATTGGACTGAAGGATGCAAAGTATTGTTCCTGGGTGTGTCTGTGAGGATGTTGCCAAAGGAGATTAACATTTGAGTCAGTGGACCCAGAGGCAGGTCCACCCTCAATCTGAGACGGGGGCACAATCTAAGTAGCTGCCAGTGTGGCTAGGATAAAAGCAGGCAGAGGAGCACAGAAGGACTAGACTTGCTGAGTCTTCCCGCCTTCATCTTTCTCCCGTGCTGGATGCTTCCTGCCCTCCAACATCGGACTTCAAGCTCTTCAGCTTCTGGACTCTTGGACAAACAGCAGTGGTTTACCAGGGGCTCTCAGGCTTTTGGCCACAGACTGAAGGCTGCACTGTCAGCTTCCCTACTTTTGAGGTTTTGGGACTTGGACTGGCTTCCTTGCTTCTCAGCTTGCAGAAGGCCTACTGTGGGACTTCACATTGTGATCATGTGAGTCAATACTCCTTAATACATTCCCTTTCATATATACATCTATCCCATTAGTCCTGTCGGTCTAGAGAACCCTGACCAATACAATACCTTTCTAACCACATAACTCCCATCCGTACCCACCTGTGAATCCTGAGATTAGGCACTTCTCCTTCTCCAAGGTCTCTCTCTCCCTCTTTCTCTTTCTTTCTTTCTTTCTTTCTTTCTTTCTTTCTTTCTTTCTTTCTTTCTTTCTTTCTTTCTTTCTTTCTTTCTTTCTTTCTTTCTTTCTTTCTCTTTCTTTCTTTCTTTCTCTTTCTTTCTTTCTTTCTTTCTTTCTTTCTTTCTTTCTTTCTTTCTTTCTTTCTTTCTCTCTCTCTCTCTCTCTCTCTTTCTTTCTTTCTTTCTTTCTTTCTTTCTTTTTTTTGTCAGAGTCTTGTTCTGTTGCTCAGACTGGAGTTCAGTGGCGCGATCTCAGCTCACTGCAACCTCCACCTCCCGGGTTCACGTGATTTCCCTGCCTCAGCCACCCGAGTATCTGGGATTACAGGCGCCTGCCACCACGCACAGCAATTTTTTTTTTTTTTGTAGTTTTAGCAGAGTAATTTTTTTGGTAGTTTTGTAGTGTAGTAGAGTACACCATGTTGGTCAGGCTGGTTTCAAACTCCTGACCCCAAATGATCTGCCCACCTTGGGCTCCCAAAGTGCTAGGATTACAGGCGTAAGCCACCATGCCTGGCCAAGTTCTGTTTTTGAGTAAATAACCAATTGAGAAACATAGACTTCCTAGGCTGGTTGTCAATTCAGAAGTCATCTGTCATAGCTGAGGGTGTGCAATTGAGGGAATCTCCTAGAGACAGTGCTTTAAGACAAGGAGGAAAAACAAAACCTTCTGTGATAGAAATTTTATTATCTGTGCTTCCAAGAACAAGGATGATCTGGTGGCATCAGACAGGCAGGGCTACAGTCAGGAACCAGGGTCTCAGGGCACCTATGAGATTCCAGCCACCATCACTCCCATCAGAGCCAGTCAGCCCCTGATAAAGTGACTGTGGAAGCACTCATTTCTCTACAGATTAGGGGTCTTGGCTGTGGGATCCACAGATGGAATGAACGGGGAAGCCGGCCAGCGAGAAGCCGGGAGCTCGGTCACTCTCTGAGCCATCCTTGCATCCATGGCCTGACGTCCAAACTCCCCACAGAGCTTGGCTGCCTATGGGCTTGCATTGCTTTCAGCACTGCTGCTAATTGAACGTCTTCACCGCAGTCTTCCTCTTTTTTTTTTTTTTTTCTTCCAGCTGGAGTCTTGCTCTGTCTCCCAGGCTGGAGTGCAGTGGGCTCAATGGAACCCCCACCTCCTGGTTCAATCGATTCTCCTGCCTCAGAGTCCCTAGTAGCTGGGACTACAGGCACCTACCACCACATCCAGCTAATTTTTGTATTTTTAGTAGAGACGGGGTTTCACCATGTTGGCCAGGGTGGTCTCGAACTCCTGACGTCAAGTGATCCGCCCACCTCAGCCTCCTCTCCAGATGCTCCCGTCTCTTTGGAATTGAGAGGCAAAACTCATCCCCTTGCTGTGCTTTTTCAAGCATGATTTAGGGAACTTTGTGATTCCACTCAGCAGAATCTTAGGGGTGTGTGGGAAGGGTTGGATTCCACCCCACCCCAGGTCCTACTGTTTAAAAAGCAGACAAGAGACCGGAATGGCTTTGAAAGTGCTCCTCGAAGGCTGCCCCGGAGCCTGCCTCTGCTGATGAGAGTCACGGCACTGGGAGCACACACACGAGTGGAGAAGCAGCACAGCCGGGAATGAGTATGGGATCTGTGCGATGTCTGAGTGTCTGAGCTCCTTCCAGCCACTTTCTTCCCAGTCACTCGGCCCCGGAGCTCCAGCGCACTCAGGCAGCAGAGGCTCAGCGTCTTGTCCTGCCGCCCACACAGCGAGGACTTTAAACACAGACAGCTCAACAAAAGCTTTCCTTTCTTCACTTTGAATTCTCAGTCTCATTTACTCCCCTGCTTTTAAAGTGATCCAACAGAATGGGTTTTGAAAACGAGATTACCACAAAGGTGTTAATATTTTACATGCACTATTTTTTCTGAATTTATTCTTCACATTCCCCAAACTTAAATAGCACTTGATAGCTGAGTCTCAATAGGTTGATTGTCACAGTATTTACATTTTGTTTTCAGAATTTCTGTTGTTTTAAACAAAGTAAAATTGTAGTCATTCACTGAGACCTTCTTATCTTCTGCCTTTACTAAATTTAATCATTGAATGAGGAATCTAAAGAGAGTTCAGTTTTTTATTTAAATAAATAACCAGGAATGGCTGTGTGTCATGGCTCATGCCAGTAATCCCAGCACTTTGGGAGGCCGGGGCAGGCAGAACCCTTGAGCTCGGGAGTTCGAGACCAGCCTGGGCAACACAGTGAAACCCTGTCTCTACCAAAAAATACAATAATTAGCCAGGCGTGGTGGCAGGCAACTGTAGTCCCAGCTACACGGGAGGTTCAGGCAAGAGAGTCGCTTGAACCCAGGAGGCGGAGGTTGCAGTGAGCCAAGATCATGCCACTGCACTCCAGCCTGGGCAACAGAGTGAGACACCATCTCAAAAAACTAAAATAAAAAAATAAAAAACCAGGAAGGCTTGTGGAAATTACTTTAATTTTTTTCTCTTTCCTTTGAAGAGGCTATCTTCCAACAACAGTAATGTCTTCAACCATTAATTCCTCTGCATTCTCCTTAATTAAAATACGTAATTTTATGTTTATTCGAGCTGTGATTCTCAAGTGAAGAGCAATAATGAATGAAAAATTATTTATCTCAGAAAAATAACTAGTAAACATGGAACTCCTCCTGGTCCTGCCTTATTGTTTAGTCATTCATTTTTTTCACCCAACATCTGTTTACTGAGGACTCCCTCTATGCAAAGCACTATACTGGGGGAGGGGTGCTAAACGTGAGTATAACAAGATCCTCATCCTTGTGGAGAGAAGATGATTCTTTCGAAGTGTGCAGGAAAGGAAGAAATCATAGCTACAGAAGGGATTCAGGAAACGAAGTGATGGCATTTAGACTTACTTAAACTCAGAGTTGATGTCACTGCAGCCTTGGGGCCTCTTGAGAATTTCGTGCTGATAGGTCTATGCAGATCAGGCTGCTGGTCTCTCATCAGAAGTGGGCTAAGATGTGGCCCTCCCATAAAACATGTGGCCACATGCAGGACTGTCATCAGCGGTTCTCACCTCTCTTTCCTGCTGTTTCTGCACTTAGCAATGTCTTTACGAGCTCGGTACACCTTGGTTTGGACCATCAATATGCCTCATTCTACAAAGGAAGAGGGCAAAACAGGATAACTAGATGTTTGAAGAACTCCTGTAGCATGAAAAAGAAAGATGGGGGTAACTAGAGCAACCAGCAGAAACAGACAATCAGGGAAATAAAAGAAGAATTTAGCATCTTCCATAAGAAAATGTAGAGACACTTAGCAGTTTACAAAACCAGACAAAACATGGTGTGAAAAAGACACAATTAGAAAGCAAGAATTAGCTCTTGGAAGATAAAATCAGATTATATTTTGGAGGAGAATGTTAATTAATAATTCAGTATAAGAGTTCACAGGGAAGGCTGAGGAAATCATCTAGGATTTAGAACACAAAAATAGAGCGGGAAAACGTGAACAAAGACAAGGGGGCCAGAATTTTAATCCAGAAAGTCTAACATTTAATTAATACAACTTTCAGAAAGAGAGACCAACAGGAATACAGCTAATAATCAAATAAATACTACAGAAAATTATCCAGCCCCAAGTGACAATTGAGTCTTCAAACTGAAAGAAGCCTTCAAGTCTCAGGAGGGATGAATGCAAAGATAACCGTAGCTGGATATGCATTTAGGAAATGTTAGAATGTCAGGTTAAGGAGAAGATCATAAAAAGCTTTGAGAGAACTAGTAAAACAGGTAACCTACAAAGAACTGAAGCTTTAGCTGATGTCAGACATCCCATCAGCAAGAAAACAGTGAAGTGTCCTCAGAACCTTTTAGGAAAATTATTCTGAACTTAG
Source organism: Macaca mulatta (assembly GCF_049350105.2). Taxonomy (NCBI): domain Eukaryota; kingdom Metazoa; phylum Chordata; class Mammalia; order Primates; family Cercopithecidae; genus Macaca; species Macaca mulatta. Next base: position 192,941,877 of record NC_133408.1, read on the forward strand.
AATCTGTAACCAGAAAGACTCTCAATCATGCCTAAGAACAAAATCAAGTCACTTTCAGCCAAAAGAGAAAAAAATTGTACCTTCTGAAGCCTTCTTGATGAAGTCTCTTGAATTCAAACTCTAGCAAAATACCCCTGAAAGTGCAGGAAAGGGAAGATGTGGGTATCAGAAACAGAGAAACTAACCTGAGTTTACTGAAAGACCATCCTAGAGTGACCGTTTTGTAGCAGGGTATGCAAACCTTGTGTCCAAATTAGAGCAGGAAGTCAGTGAGCTTCAAAGACAGTGTCTATCTCAGCAGAGTGGAGTGAGATGCAGACAGTGTACAGAACAAGAATAAGGAATATCGTGAAAACGACATAAGTTTCAGCTCTCCTCTATCCCCAAATAAAGTCCATTCGAAACTCTAGGATAAAAAACAGTATAAGGAAATTACAGTCCAGATATCAAGAAAACTAAAGCACAGGATGAGACCCTTCTATTGACTCTGGAAATAGAAAAATGAAGACTGTGTTTCACTGCGAGCCTACAGATAATGGTCTTAAGTCCTAAGAATCATGACATTCTAGATTTTAGAATTCTAGAAAGGAAGTGACATTCTAGAAAGGAATTCTACAAAGGAAGTGATTACATTGTTGGTTTTTCAAATTTTCCAGTTCTAAACAAAGCCTAGAAGGCTTCATTACAGATACTAAAAAGAGTGTAAATATTATTAATATTGATGATAAAATATAGAGTACACAAAATTTGAGAATAGAGAGGTACAAATACACTCTCTAAAAGTGTGGGTTCAAAAGATACTTATGAAGGCTGACAAAGACTTAAAATAACATCCTTAAGTTTTAAATGGGACCAATTCGAGGAACTAAAAGAGTGATGTAATTGTAACAACTTGCAATGAACAGAAGGTGGAAATCACGATGAGAGTGCTGAATCCTTTGCTCTTACAGATAAAATTCAATAAAAGAATAAAAGAATTCAAGAAATAGGGTGATGATATATTATTTAACAATGCAGAAATAACAATCAGAAGAATTAAAGCTTCAAAGAGGTAGAAATGGTTATCTCCTGGAAAGAGACTGTTATAGTACTTTTAATACTTGTGTTACATGCTTTTTAATATTTATTCAAGTATTACTTTAATACAAATTATTTATTAAAATCTGTTCTTCCACTAAAGTAACTTCAGACATCTTTACAACATAGGCAAACCTTGGTAGTCAGATAATCAATGACAGCATAATTGTATAATCAATATGCAGCTATGCATACAGTTACAGATACACATATGTATACAAAATATATAATACGCTGTATGAATCTCCTCTCATCTGCTTGGTGCCTTCATGAAGAATCTAACTTTTTAAATTTGTTTGTTTGTTTGTTTGAGACAGAGTTTAGTTCTTATTGCCCAGGCTGCAGTGCAATGGCATGATCTCGGCTCACTACAACCTCTACCTCCTGGGTTCAAGCGATTCTCCTGCCTCAGCCTTCCAAGTAGTTGGGATTACAGGTATGTGCCACCACGCCTGGCTACTTTTGTATTTTTAGTAGATATGAGATTTCACCATGTTGGTCAGGCTGGTCTAGAACTCCTGACCTCAGGTGATCCGTCCACCTCGGCCTCTCAAAGTGCTGGGATTACAGGCATAAGCCACCGCCCCTGGCCCTAACCTTTGCCTAAAATTATTTTCTCACTCTAATTCACAGATTATTTGTTTAGATTTAATTCATATATTTAGATTATTGTATCGTCTTGCCAGCCCAAGAGTCATTTGTACCTCGAAGATTGTGTAGCATATCCTAATTCTGATCTGTTATTATGTGGACTTTAAAATTCAAATAGGTTGGCTTTTTCTCTTATTTCCAAATTCCAGTGGCCATTTCACATTTTTGCTGAGGCAACTCAAGGGAAAAATAGGGCTGGTTTGGGGCTTACATAGTCATAAATGTGATGTGAACTATCCAATTAGGTAATGTGTAGAAGAGAGCATCCACTTCCCATAGTAACTGGGGTGGTGTAGGAAGCAGAAGTTGAGGGGTAGAAATGCAGGGATCAACCAGTAGGAACTATTTTCTTGGACATTCTGGCTTTGAGTGTCCATATGTGCTGTTCCCATTATTATGTGTGGGGAACTCTGCCACCGCCACCCCTGCCTGGACATAGAAGGCAAATGACCAGCCTCATTAGTTAATTTTGAACAAATTACTATCCTGTCTGTTAGTCTCAATTTTCTTATCTGTGAATATGGGAATAACAATAATAATCTTGCAGGGTTGTTGTTAGGATTAAATAACAGAGTTGATGTAAAGCATTCGTCCATCAGATGCTAAGTCCCCAGAGTCAGATATTACATAATAATATTACAATTTTATCAGCTTTTAATGTTTGAATGGAATCCACTGGGATTTATTTGTAAGCTTAAGTGGTACATATTGTGAAGATAGCTAAGTGACTCTTTTATTCAGTGAACCACATGACCATTGTTTTTAAATGACCAAGTGTCCATGACTTTTTATTTATTTTTTGAGATGGAGTCTCACTTTGTCGCCGAGGTTGGAGTGCAGTAGCTCGATCTTGGCTCACTGCAACCTCTTCCCCGCCAGGTTCAAGCAGTTCTCCTGCCTCAGCCTCCTGAGTAGCTGGAATTACAGGCGCACAGCAGCATGCTTCGCTAATTTTTGCATTTTTTGTAGAGATAGGGTTTCATCATGTTGGTCAGGCTGGTCTCAAACTCCTGACCTCAAGGGATTTGCCTGCATTGGCCTCCCAAAGTGCTGGGATTACAGGTGTGAGCCACCACGCCCGGCCAGTACATGGCTTTAGATTAGCTATTCGCAAGAGACGGAGACTATAATAAGATCCTGGAGAGGAGATGGAAGTGGGAATTTTATGTTTATCACAAGAGGTCGTATGTTTAAGAAAAGATTGAACAGAAAGCAAATGCTGTATGCTTTCACTTACATGTGGAATCTAAAATCGTCAAACTCACAGAAGTGAAGAGTGGAATAGTGGTTACCAGGGCCTGGGGAGAACGGGAAACAGGGAGACGATGGTTAAAAGGTGCAAAGTTTTAGTTATGCAACACCAATAAGCTCTGAAGATCTACTGTAACCACGTGCCTATAGCTAACAATGCTGCATTGTGTACCTAAAAGTTGCTAAGAGGGTAGATCTTACGTTTCGTTCTTACCATAAAAACCTCAATAATAAAAATAAAGGAAGGAGGAGAAAACTTTGAGAGGTGAATGATTATGGCTTTGATGGTGGTGACAGTTTCACAGGTGTGTACACCTCATTGAGATTATACACATTAAATATATACAGCTCTTTGTACTTCATTATATCTCAATAAAGTGGTTAGAAAAAAACGGTTGGGGCCGGGCGCGGTGGCTCAAGCCTGTAATCCCAGCACTTTGGGAGGCCGAGGCGGGCGGATCACAAGGTCAGGAGATCGAGACCACAGTGAAACCCCGTCTCTACTAAAAATACAAAAAATTAGCCGGGCGAGGTGGCGGCGCCTGTAGTCCCAGCTACTCGGGAGGCTGAGGCAGGAGAATGGCGGGAACCCGGGAGGCGGAGCTTGCAGTGAGCCGAGATCGCGCCACCGCACTCCAGCCTGGGCGACAGAGCGAGACTCCGTCTCAAAAAAAAAAAAAAAAAAAAAAAAAAAAGAAAAAAACGGTTGGGAGAATAACTCTCTGAAAACTTTTATTAAAAGGTCATTCTGGTAGGTGGAAGGCTCTTAATAGATATTTACTATCTACTGTCTAGACAGATTTGCATAAATGATCCATGCCACCAAAAGAACAGCTTTTCCACATGCATTTTCTATAGATATTTAAATTGCCTCTTTAGATTGCAGTTGACATGTGAGCCAAACTGTAATTGCCTGCAGTTATTAAAATATAATCTACTTTTTAATGAGAACCTGGCATTTAGAAAATTCTAAGCTCATGTTATTATTATCGTAAGAATTATAAGTTACCCTTGTAACTATCTCCATTACATCTCAGAGCATGCGCACACCATCCACTTCAGCTTCACGTGCCTGTTACGTTCTAATCCAGGCAAAGGAAGAGGGTCCTAAGTTACCTGATAACTCCCAGCAAGGAACCATTTCAGAACCTAAACAACATGACAACTGGGGGCCTTAAGAATAGGTTAAGTTATTAACACAGTGTATTGCAGATTTTGCAAAGTGGTTTTATAAAAAGTAATTTTAGGCCAGGCGCAGTGGCTCACGCCTGTAACCCCAGCACTTTGGGAGGCCGAGGCGGGGTGAATCACGAGGTCAGGAGATCGTGACCATCCTGGCCAACATGGTGAAACCCTGTCTCTACTATACACACACATAAAAGAAACAAAAATTAGCCGGGCGTGGTGGTGCACACCTTTAGTCCCAGCTATTCGGGAGGCTGAGGCAAAAGAATCCCCTGAACCCAGGAGGCGGAGATTGCAGTGAGCTGAGATTGCACCACTGCACTCCAGCCTGGTGACAGAGTGAGACCCTGTCTCGAAAAAAAAAAGAGTAATTTTAATAGATGAACATTAATTATACAGAAAATTAGCAATAAGACTGTGATAAGCTTATTGCAGTATACAAATATTTGTTACAGCAGGAGAGCAAGAATTCTGGAAAGAGACACTGCTTGTTTGTAGTTGGGAGCTCTGGGCTCAGAGGAGGTGTTCCATGGGCTGAGAACCAGGTCTCTGAGTAGGGGTCCTGTCCTGCTGGTGTCCTCAGGGATGCCACAAGGCTGATGTCAGAGCAACTGAACTCAACTGTCGGCAGGGAGAAGGAGCGTGGTGCAGTGATCCTGACAGGGAGAGGAAACCAACAGCAAATAGACAGGCAAGAGAATGCCTTGCTTCCTCCTCCAGTCCCCCAATCTGTCTCTAGTGACCCTTATTGGTAGAGCCTGACAAGACATCAGTTGGCAAAGAGAAAATGTGGTTTCCAGAATTTCAGCTCCAGCACAAAGCAGAGACGTGTACAAAGGTGCTCAAAACAGAAAGAAAACATTTTAATTACTGGCTACGATTAACCTATGGTGAGCTTCCCAGATTCCCATCACCCTTTCAAAACAAGGCACTCTGTCTGCCAGATGCCTGGGCTGTTGCCTGGTGTATTAGTCCGTTTTCATGCTGCTGATAAAGACATGCCCTCGACTGGGCAATTTACAAAAGAAAGAGGTTTAATTGGACTTACAGTTGATGTGGCTGGGGAAGCCTCACAATCCTGGCAGAAGGCAAGTCCCATCTTACATGGATGGCAACAGGCAAAGAGAGAATGAGGAAGATGCAAAAGCGGAAACCCCTGATGAAACCATCAGAACTTTAAAAACAAGTTTTTAAATTGAATAATAGCAGTTTTTAGTTTTTACTTTTTAAAATTAAAAAAAACCTTTTATTTTAGGTTCAGGGGTCCATGTGTAGGTTTGTTATATAGGTGAACTCGTGTCATGGGGGTTAGTTGTTCAGATTATTTGAGACTTACTCACTACCAAGAGAACAGTATGGGGGAAAGAGCCCAGTGATTCTACTACCTCCCACAAGGTCCCTCCCACAACACGTGGGGACCTGGGAGTACAATTATGGGAGTACGATTCAAGATGAGATTTGGGTGGGGACACAGAGTCAAACCACATCACCTGGGACATTTCACAGCCAGCTCTTCCTCAGGAATTGCCCTTGGACAGAGAAGGTTACCGCTGGCTGGAGGTAACCCAAACCCAATGACTGGTGACGTGAAGGAACAAACGCCTGACCCCATTCTTATCTCCATTTAGGAAAGCTCTGGAGGCTCACCCCAGCTCCAGACATCCCCGTGGGATCAACTGAGGACTCTGAGACAGCTACAATTAAGTTCGGCTCTGTCCTGCTTCCTGTACAGGTGTTCCTGTGAGCACTTCCCAACCAACTTCCTGCACACACCCCCATCTCCCAGATACTGGCAACTCCCACAACAATCCATCGGCAGTATTTGTCCGTGTGGCCAAATATATGGGTGGCTTACGTCCGTGGCTCTTTTGTCTTCAACAGGTGGCTTCTAAGATCACCAAAGAAGGGAAAGAGTGGAGAAGGCACTCCTACTTCTTAATCATGTTGATCACGAAACTAAATACATGTTTCTGCTCACATTTCATTGCCTATAATGGGACCCATACTACAAAGAATGCGCAGTTCCTGGCTGGGCAGCTGCTGGCTAGAGCGCTGCAGTGCTACCACACAAATTGCCATTCCTGCCACGTTGCTGCTTAGGTAAGTTGTTGTTTTTAAATCTGCCACTTTTATCTAGTAAACTTGCTAAACTCTGTCGTTACAAGCTGTAGAAGTTTGTTGAATCTCTTTGCCGCATTGTAAGAGCATTTCGGACTCTTCTAATACTTACCAGTAGGTCCTCCAAGAAAATGATAATGGAAGTGTTATTGGCAGGGATCTTTCTCTAATCATTGGCTAACTTCCACCATTAATCATGATGTCTGGGGAGAGTTAATTAATTAAGTACATTTTGTGGAACTATAAACCGAAATATAAAAAAGACAACAATTTATAAGTGTATGATTTGGTGAATTTTCACAAAGTGAACACACCCACTTAAGCAGCACCCAGATTGAAAAAAAAAATTATGCATGTAAATAATTTTATATTGATCTCTTAGAAGCTAACTTGCTAACTTTTTGATTATCTATAAAGTTTGTCTGTAGATTCTTTGTGGTTTTAAATTAAGACAATTATAATTATATCAGTTCTATTCTTTTTCAAATCTTATCATTTTTTATTACCATTAATTATTTTCTGGTCTTATTTCACTATCTAGAATCTTCTTTTAATATTTAATAGAAAAAGTACTAGAAACACTTTTTCTTTTTCAGTCGGGGACAAGGCAAGATCTTTCCACTAACATTTCATCATCATGATTTCCGATGTGGTGTTTCGGTAGATACTACTTGTACAGTTAATGTTGTTCCTTTAGATTTCCCTTATGAGAAGGCTTTTTGAAATTATGAGTGGGTGCCAAATATTTAACCTTTTTGGCATTGTTAGAATAATCCATCATGACCAAGCAGGATTTTTCCCCAAAATTAATATAATTGATTAATTGGATTTAAATTTATTAATCGAAATTAAGGCAAATAAACTATATTTTTTTGTAATACATCAATGGATTTTATTTTGCAAAAAAGAAATGAAGCATTTGTCATTTAAGATTATGAAAAAGAAAAGGATTGGCCTCATTTTTTTTTTTTTCATGTTGCCTTTATTTGGCTATGGTTCCAGACTTTCAGTGGTCTCATAGAATAGAGTAGAAATACATTTTCTATTCTCTTGTAGAGTACTAACCTGGTCAGGAAGACACATTTCTTAAAAGTTGGAGGAAGGTACTGATAAAAACACATATGACTTTTTAGTGGAACATAGTTACCCACCGATTCCATTTCCCTGGTGGCTATCACATGGAAGGTACTGATAAAAACACATGTGACTTTTTAGGGGAACATAGTTACCCACCAATTCCATTTCCCTGGTGGCTATCATATTACTCAGGCTTTCCAATTTTCCTCCTGTTTGCATTGGTAAGTTATGTTTTTGAGGAATTTTTCCACATTTAAATTTCAAACTATTAGCTAACATTGTTAGAGTATTCTCTTAATGTCTTTAAAATCTCTGAGGAATCACTCATTGACACGTATTCATTCCTAATGTTATTTTTCATGTGCCTGCCTACCCCTCCTCACCATCCTCTTCCTCTTTCTTTCTGTCTCACCAGATTTCCATGTTTTATTACCATTTTAATAGAAATAGCTTTTGGCTTTGTTGATATTTTTATTGTATCCTTTATTTCTATTTTTCTACTTTTTCTTATCTATATTCTATTATTCTACTTTAAAAATATTTAAGTTTTTAAATTTAATAATAGCATTTCATTTATGTTTTATTACAAAAATTTTTTTAAAACCTTATTTTAGGTTCAGGGGTACATGTGCAGCCTTATACAGATAAACTCGTGTTATGGGGGTTTGTTGTATCGTTTATTTTGTCACCCAGATGCTAAGCCTAGTACCCATTATTTGTTTTTTCTGACCCTCTTCCTCCTCCTACATTCTACCCTCAAGTACACTCCAGTGTACGTTGTTCCCCTCTTTGTGACCATGCGTTCTCATCATTTAGCTCCCACTTATAAGTGAGAACATATGGTGTTTGGTTTTCTATTCCTGTGCTAGTTTGTTAAGGATAATGGCTTCCAGCTCCATCCATGTTCCTGCAAAGGACATGATCTTGCTCTTTTTTATGGCTGCATAGTATTCCATGGTGTATATGCACCACATTTTCTTTATTCAGTCTGCCATTGATGGGCATTTAGGTTGATTCCACATCTTTGCTATTGTGAATAGTGCTACAATGAATATTTGTGTGCATGTGTCTCTATGGTAGAATGATTAGTATTCCTTTGGGTGTATACCCAGTAATGGGATAGCTGGGTTGAATGGTAGTCCTGTTTTTCAGCTCTTTGAGAAATTGCCACAGTGCTTTTCACAATGGTTGAACTAATTTACACTCCCACCAACAGTACATAAGTTTTTCCTTTTCTCCACACCTCGCTAGCATCTGCTATTTTTTGACTTTTTCATAACAGCCATTCTGACTGGTGTGAAATAGTATCTCGTTGTGGTTTTGATTTGTATTTCTCTAATGATCAGTGATGTTGAGCATTTTATTTTTCATATGCTTGTTGGTTGCATGTATGTCTTAATTGGGAAAGGGTTCATCCTTAGTTCACTTTTTTTTTTTTTTTTGCGATGGAGTCTCTCTCTGTTGCCCAGGCTGGAGTGCAGTGATGCAATCTTGGCTCACTGCGAGCTCCACCTCCCGGGTTCATGCCATTCTCCTGCCTCAGTCTCCGGAGTAGCTGGGACTACAGGCGCCCGCCTAATTTTTTTGTATTTTTAGTAGAGACGGGGTTTCACTGTGTATCTAGGATGGTCTCTATCTCCTGACCTCGTGATCCGCCTGCATCGGCCTCCCAGAGTGCTGGGATTACAGACGTGAGCCACCGCCCCGCCCTTGGTCCACTTTTTAATGGGTTTGTTTGTTTTTCCTTGTAAATTTGTTTAAGTTCTTCATATATGCTGGATATTAGACTTTTGTCAGACAGATAGTTTGCAAATATTTCCTCCCATTCTGTAGGTTATCTGTTTACTCTGCTGATAGTTTCTGTTGCTGTGCAGAAACTCACTAGTTTCATTAGATCTAATTTGTCAACTTTTGCTTTTGTTGCAATTACTTTTGGCATCTTTGTCATGAAATCTTTGCCTGTGCCTATGTCCTGAATGGTATTCCTGTATTGCCTTCCAGGGTTTTTATAGTTTTGAGTTTTACATTCAAGTCTTTAATCCATCTTGAGTAAATTTTTGTATATGGTATAAGGAAGGGGTCCAGTTTCAATTTTCTGCATATGACTAGCCAGTCATCCCAGCACCGTTTATCGAATAAGGAATCCTGTCTGCTTTGCTTGTTTTTGTCAGGTTTGTCAAAGACCTGATAGTTGTAGGTGTGTGGTCTTATTTCTGGGTTCTCTATTCTATTCCATTGGTTTATGTGTCTGTGTTTGCACCAGTACCATGCTGCTTTGGCCACAGTAGCCTTGCAGTATAGTTTGAAATTGGGTAACATGATGCCTCCCGCTTTGTTTTTTTTGCTTAAGATTGCCTTGGCTATTTGGGCTCCTTTTCTGGCTCCACATGAATTTTAAAATAGTTTTTTCTAGTTCTGTGAAGAATGTCATTGTTTGTTTAATGGGAATAGCATTGACTATGTAAATTCCTGTGGGCAGTATGGCCATTATAACAATATTGATTCTTCCTATCCATAAGGATGGAATATTTTTCCATTTGTTTGTGTCATCTCTGATTTCTTTGAGCAGTGTTTTACAATTCTCATTGTAGAAATCTTTCACCTCCCTGGTTAGCTCTATTCATAGAAATTTTATTCTTTGTGTGGCAATTGTGAATGGGATTGCATTTCTGATTTGGCTCTCAGCTTCAGTGTTGTTGTTGAGTGATTATCTCATTCACTTTCATTTAATTGTTTGGTTTTGAGATAGGGTTTTTCTCTGTCACCCAGGCTGAAGTGCAGTGGTGTGATCACAACTCACTGCAGCCTCAACCTTCCAGGCTCAATTGATCCTCCCACCTCAGTCTCCCGAGTAGCTGGGACTATAGGAATGTGCCACTACACCTGGTTAATTTTTGTATTTTGTGTAGAGACGGGGTTTTGCCACATTGCCCAGGCTGGTCTTGAACTCCAGGGCTCAAGCGATCCACCTGCCTTGGCCTCCATAGCACTGGGATTACAGGCCTGAGCCACTGTGCCCACCCTATTCTTTCTTTTAACATGAACTTTAAAGCTATACATTTCTTTGTAAGCACAGCTTTAGCTACAACCCACACATTTAAAAACATGTGGTACTTTTATCTATTGACAACACTAAAACAACCTCTAGATATCTAGACCAGTAAGGTTATGTGAAATAATATTTTTTGGAAAGATCAAAAATATTCTGCTAATTCTCTGTACTTACAGCATATTATTAGATCATCTTAAAAAGTTACTTAATTTTGAAAGGGTTAAAATAATCATTATTTTCTGTTTCTTTAGTTTTCCTATAACTATTTTTTAATTTCAGAAAACATATAACTTATGTTCATGACTCGTTCCCCTGACAGTTCTTAATTTTGCCTTTTCCAAATTCAAGTCCTAAATTCAGAGTAATGAAAAAGTGATTTTTAAATTTTTAAAACTGTCTTCGTATTTGCTGGAATGTGCATGAAGTAACACAAAAATCTGTGTTTTTAGTTTATAAAAGAAGGACAATTAAAATAATTAGAGTTGACCTGACATTCAAATTGTGGTTAGCTATTGGGATAACGCTTTTCTGTTTTACCAAATTTAAGATTAAATGGGGGAAAAAACTGACAAATTAAAGGAAGAGTTTGATCTTTTTTGTTTTACATGATAGAAATAAAATGTGTTCATATAAATATGTTTAAAATATATACTTTTAAAGTTTAAAGGCACAGATTCAAGTACAAAGACTAATTCAATATTGTTCCATAGACTGGTACAATAATTACAAATGGACTTTTGTGTTTGGGTTTCCAAGCCTTTGTTAATTAGATATGATCCGAGATGATCATGGTGCAGTTGATAAAGGTTTGACAATGTTCCCAGTTCTCTCACTGTCTTTATTCCCATCGTCTACATACTTATAAATTAGCTGAATATTTTGCCTGGATCACTGTGATACACTATCCAGAGCTGCTCAGTCTTTGGTAAGGAAACTTCACTCAAATTCTAAGGTTGTTTCTGGTATTTGTCTCATCTGTCAAACTTGTAACCTGGCAAAATTGTAAAAGTGGGACAAAGGTGAGAACCATTTTCTCAAGTCACATTTAAATAACCGCAGATGAATTGCATTCCGCTGCTTCAGCCATGAATTTTGACTATGTATTGACTATTGTATGCCTGTTTCTTAGTGGGCAAAAGTCTTTCTTGGAGAAGGAAATACTGTGACAATAGCAAAATATTTTTCTAGACTGTATTTCCAGTACGGGTATTCCATCTTTACTCTCCAGTGACAGGAAAAATCATACCGTAGGAACTCTTTTTAAGATACTTTAAAATCTCCACCTTTGAATCAAAAGCTGCATAGTCTATGTCAACCAGAGTCCTCTGGAGAACATTGAAGGAGTAAATGACATCCTCTGGCCGTGTTATTCAAAGAATCCCGATTTACCTGGCCTAAGATTCTTTCTTTGGTTCTCCTGGTTACACATTCTTCCTCTTGGGACAATGTGGGCTATCGCTTTGTGATTTAGTTACTAGGTGTTCCTCTTCTATTGCACCTTCAGGTTTCTAATCAGCTGAAATGGCTAAATTATTGTAGCCCTAGTCTTACAGTTAGGAGATCCATAGTCCACAGACCCCGCTGCATGAGCTACCACCAGCTGACTTTGCACGTTGGTGAAGACTTTACGGCTACCCTGGGAAGAGCCTTATCAGATACAGTTGACCACAGACAAAGCAATTAAACTCCAAGGATTTGATCTTTGGGCCCAGGTTTCTCAACTGAAAAGACCGCACCTTCCTGCTCCATGAGTCCTGCAGCACTTGCTGGAAACTCAGTCTTGGGAAAATGATATCTTCTGATCATGATCAGAAATTGATATGGTTTGATTATGTCCCCACCCAAATTTATCTTGAATTGTAGTTCCCACAATCCCCAGATGTCGTGGAAGGGAGCAGGTGGAGATAATTGGAGTCATGGGGGTGGTTTCCCCCATGCTGTTCTCCTGAAAGCGAGTGAGTTCTCATGAGATTTGATGGTTTTATAAGGGGCTTTTTCCTCTTTTGCTTGTCATTTCTCCTTACTGTCACCATGTGAAGAAGGACATATTTGCTTCCCCTTCAACCATGATCCTAAGTTTCCTGAGGCCTCCCCAGCCATGCTGAACTGAGTCAATCCAACCTCATTCCTTTACAAATTACCCAGCTTGGCGTATGTCTTTATTATCAATGTGAGAACGGACTAATACAGACATAAAATCAGTGTCTCACCTATTTATATGCTTTGCTTTTCCTTCTTACTTGCCAGATGCCCTACTTTGTTTAACCTAGCTTATTATTCCCTACTTACTCAGCATAGTTTTGAAAATTATCAGACCTGCAACTCTAAGTCACTTTCTTTCCTGGATAATCCCAGAAGGTCTTGCACAATGTTAAGAGGAATTCTGATAGCTCTTCTTTTTTTTCTTTTGTTATTCTCTTCAACGCTTTCATTTGTGGTATCCCAGGCAGATGGTTTGGGAAATATTAGTTTCTGATTATGAGAACACTACATGTCATGGGTTGAATTGTGTGCCCCCAAAATATTTGTTGAAGTCCTCAGAATGTGACTTTATTTGGATATGGTGTGCTTTCAGATATAATTAGCTAAGATGAGGCCATATAGGAGTAGATTGGGCCCCTAATACAAAATGACTAGGATCCTTACAAAAAGACATACAGACACATAGAGAGAATGCCATGTAACAGCAGAGGCATAGACTGGAGTGGAGCAGCTACAAGGATGCAATTACAGCTATCACCAGAAGCCAGGAAGAAGCAAGAGGGGATTCCATAGTCTCAAAGGGAGCGTTGCCTACCAACACCTTGATTTCAGACTCCTGCCCTTCAAACCTGTGAGTGAATTTCTGTGGTTTTAAGCCATCCACTTTGTGGCATCTTGTGATAGCAGTCTTAAGAAACTAAAATACACGTGTATTCAAAAATAAAATTGCTAGGTGCGGTGGCTCATGTCTGTAATCCCAGCACTTTGGGAGGCCAAAGAGGGTGGATCACTTGAGGTCAGGAGTTCAAGACCAGCCTAGCCAACATGGTGAAACTCCGTCTCTACTAAAAATACAAAAATTAGTCTGGCATGGTGGCACATGCCTGTATTCCGAGCTACTCAGGAGGCTGAGTCAGGAGAATCATTTGAACCTGGTAGTTGGAGGTTGCAGTGAGCTGAGATTGCACCACTGCACTCCAGATAATTAGTTTGACATACATATTGGTCAGCTTTTACCACCTAGCAATCCACCCAAACACTTCAAAAACCAGCAATTTATTTAGCTCCTGATCGGATAGGGTGGCAGTTTGGGGGCTGAGTTCAGCTGAGCAGCTCTCCTGTTCTCAGCCGAGCTTCCTCATGTGTCTGTGGACAGCTCTGTTCTGCCAGGAGGTTGTTGTTCCAGGGACTCGAAAGAAAGTGGAAATATGCAAGGTTCCTGAGGACTTGGCTAGGCACTGTCACACCGTCCTCTCTTCTGTCCCCCTCAGAGTTAAACTTGTTGCTTCGGGATATTTGAACAAGGGTAGAAGGAGGTAAAAAGCAAGACTTCATCTCAAATAAAATAAAAATAAAAAATAGAAATTATATAAAGAATAAATTTAAAATTACCAAAATTCTACCACAAAGAAGAAACTCTTGTTAGCATTTTGGTCAGCATCCTCCCAGATATCCCTCTAGGCCTAAGTGCCTTTGCTAACATCTATGTGAAGGTATAAATGAGGGGTCACTGGGAAAAATAGAACATCCCATTGTCTTACATGAAATGCAATAAAGGTCAAAAATTCACTGAGTCTTTACTAACGGTCATTTCAAAACGCAGGCTGAAATTTTGTGTAGTTAAGGGGAGAGGGGGCACATTAGTGCAACACCAATGGGCTATTTGCTTATTCCTTCTAGATCTTAGGGCACAACCTGTAAGAAGGGGATGAAGGAAAAAAGCCAGCTCTGTTTGCAAGATGTGAAATAGCCGCATGGCTTTGAGCAATGGGTTCTAGGCAAACTGTGAGGCACTTAGATATTTCTTTCCCTCTTTATGGATCTCTGATAATAAACGCTTGCCTTTGAGAGGTTTGAAATATGTATGCAGGTATGTGTGTGCAGGAAGTGGGTGGTACATGTGTTTGTATGAACCACTGCATGGCAATAAAATGTTCTTAGCCATTGAATAACTTAGAAAGATTTTTTGTAATGCTCCCCAAACCAGTGTAGGTGTGTGTTCATCTCTATATCTTTGCCAATTCTAAATTTTGTCAGTTCTTAAAATATTTGCAAACCTGATAGACAGAGTTTTGTTACTGTAATTTTCAACCTTGACAATACTAAATGAAATGTGTCTATTAATCATGGGTAATTCTGTGATAAATTGGCCCTTTGCCCACTTTCCACGTTGCAACTTCATCTTCTATTTATTTATTTATTCAGACAGGGTCTCACTCTGTCACCCAGGCTCGAGAGCAGTGGTACGATCGTGGCTTACTGCAGCCTCAAACTCCTGGGCTCAATTGATCTTCCTGCCTCAGCCTCCCGCATAGCTGGGACTACAAGCACACACCACCATGCCCAGTTAATTTATTTTTTATTTTTTATTTTTGTAGAGACAGGGTCTATCTATGTTGCCCAGGATGGTCTGGAACTCTTGGCTTCAGGTGATCCCCCTGCTTCGACCTTTCAAAGTGCTAGGCTCACAGGCATGAGCCACTGCACCTGGCCTCATCTTTTACTTCATAATTGATATATAAAAACATGTGACAATAGAAAATAAGTTAGAAAATGTAAAATATAAATTTTCTCACAGATTGGTTTTACATTTGAATCTTATTTATTGTAATTTTCTGTAAAGACATTTACAGTTTTTTCATGCTAAAATGTATTATTCTTCCTGAAAATATTTTCTGACTTTTTGTTATGAGAAAAAACTGGATCATATAATTCAGATTTAATTAAATATCCAAGTTTATAAATAAATCATCAATTTTTGTATTCTGCATTTATTTTACATTTTGATATTTGATCTTTCAATACTTTATTTTTATGTAAGAAATGAGGTAGAGAGAGAGTTCCGTTTTTCTTTGACAATGCTAGCTAGTTTATAAGAGTATTTATTAATAACCCATCTTTTCTTAACCCATTCCTTAGAAAACTATCTTTTCCATACACTAAACACCCTTGTATACTAGTGTCAAACAGAAATATGTGTCAGGGGATTTTTATAGGTGAATTTGGACGGGAACAATTGTTAAAATAATGTATCATCTAGTTAGGCATTTGAGATTCCACTTCTAAATATTCTGGACTCCTACCAGCTCACAGGGAGAAATAAGTAGCAACCTAGTGGTCGCAGAGAGCGTGGTGGTCTTCGTGGTGCTCAGTTATTGAACACGTGTTCACTGGGTGCCTAGTATGTGCCTGGTGCTGTTTCAGGAACTATGGACACATTGGTGTTTCACACAAGCTCCCTGGCCTTCTCTGTGAGTTTACTCTAGAATAAAACCGCCGCAGATCTGCCAGGGTCCATAGATGATAAATGCATTCTGGCTTAGTGGTTCCTAGATTATTGGCTTATATTACTTTCCTAGTTGTGTGCTCCTGGAATGTTCTATTGGTTTGGGGGTATGGGTGGAGGCAGCAACACACCTTTACCACAACTCTGCTTTCAGGGAATAAGAAAGAAGGAACATCTCACAGAAGAAGATGACATGCTCCTGTCTCAGGATTTCCACATTATGGAAGTGGATGGATTTCTGAGACTCAGATGCCTAAGTCACACATCATGAAACATTTTTTGAAGTTTTTCTTAAAAAAAAAGAATCAGTGTTTCTCCTCCAGTCAGACTCCATCCTGTTTTCACTGCATTTCTGTTTGGAGATGTTGTTGAATTTCAAATCTTGTAAAGCTTTTATTAGCATTACCTGAGAGGATATTATGCAGATGATGAGAAATAAATAATGGATTAAAATTTCTCCATATTAATATTTATTAACCTAGGTAATTTGAGTATATCTATTCTTGCCAGACATAAACAAATGAAACTGGACAGCTATCACAGGGCACTGGATATCACTCACTGAATATCATTGAGTTGGTCATGACCAGTAATGTAATTATCGGCCAAGTTTTCCCCAAAGGGAAAGTTAGCTGCTGGGATGGTCCAAGTTGGCAGAAATGGAATAACTTGTAGGTAAGAAAAGCAGCCGACTCATCCTGTCTACTTAACTCTGCCTTCTCTGGGCTTGTTAGGACACATAGTTTATCACAAAATTATCTACTGTCTTGCCCAATTCATTATTTATTGGGAGTGTATTATTTTTAACTAGATGTTATCTACTTCAGGGAAGGCTCAGTTTCACTTTTATTTTATTTTATTATTATTATTTTTTGAGACACAGTCTTGCTCTGTCACCCAGGCTGGAGTGCAGTGGCGCGATCTCCGCTCACTGCAAGCTCCACCTCCCAGGTTCACACCATTCTCCTGCCTCAGCCTCCCGAGTAGCTGAGACTACAGGCGCCTGCCACCACGCCTGGCTAATTTTTTTTATTTTTAGTAGAGATGGGGTTTCACCGTGTTAGCCAGGATGGTCTCGATCTCCTGACCTCGTGATCTGCCTGCCTCAGCCTCCCAAAGTGCTGGGATTACAGGCGTGAGCCACTGTGCCTGGTCTCAGTTTTGTTTTTTACTTCCTTCTATCCTTGTTCAAATATCCCTAAGCAACAAGTTTAACTGTGAGGGGGACGAAAGACGATACTTTGATGTATGTATTGCTCAGCTTTTGCCACCTAGAAATCCATCCAAACACCTACTTCAAAATCCAGCAATTTACTTAGCTCCCGATCCAATAGGCTGGCAATCTAGGGGCTGAGCTCAGCTGAGCAGCTCTCCTGGTCTCAGCTGGGCTTCCTCATGTGTCTGTGATCAGCTCTGTTCTTCCAGGAGGTTGCTTCTCCAGGGACTCGGAAGAAAGCGGAAATATGCAAGGTTCCTGAGGCCTTGGCTAGGCACTGTCACACCATCCTCTCTTCGGTCACATTCTAATTGGCAAAATAAGTCACAAGGGCATCCCAGACTCAGTGGATTGGAAAATCAATGCCACCTTCTGATGTAATCCTCAGAAAGTCACACTGCACAGGGCGTGGGTGCAGAAAGAGGAATAATTGCTGCCACTTTTCAATCTACCACACATTGCAAATATATTTTCGTCCACGAATTATGACACATACATTATACATAACTGAAATAATCTAAGCAAAGCCATTCTAGTGACTACTTTGTGTCAGAAGTGTGGATATGAAACGTGAAAACAATATAGGTGCTCTAGGGATGCACGTGATGATAGCTTGACTTTTCCCTACTCCTTCTGCATTTTCAAGCAAAGAAGCCATAAGAATGACTCCATCTTCCTTTCAGAAGGATTATTTTTCCAGTAGTAGGAAGGCTGGGATTTGGACAGTTCTACATCAGCCCTAAGTACTGACTCTATAAGCCTCACACAGCCAGGAATCTATCAAACAAAGCACCAATGGCTTCCCTTACACAGGTAGAAACTTGCCCAAACCAATTCCAAGCCTGCAAGCTTTGCTTACTGTATTTATTCTTAAAGACTTGTGATACTGTGGGGGAAAATTAAAGACTTTAGAACAGACAAAGTGGGATTTGAATCCTTGAATAGTTAATTGTATGATACATGGATAACTAATTTATTTCTCTGAGCCTTAATTTTCCTATATGTAAAATGTGGGAGTAACAGCAGGCTTATTTAGAAGATGAAATCTGCACCATGAACACAGCCACCATCACATATTAGGCATCTGAGAAATTTTCATTCCCATTCTTTTCTTTATCTACTGACATTGTCTCCTTTTGTTGCTATTGTTAAGGTCGAACATTTTATTTTCCTTAGAGATAGGTGGCAAGTCTATTGTCCCTTCATTTATCATTTGAGGCAAGAGAGAGGTCAAGGATCTTCTGTAGCTCAGCGCTGCCTTACGTTGTGCACTCAGGTCATTGTGATCATCCAGGCAAGTCTACAGGCTGTCCTGAGCCAGTGTCTTCCCTGCACTGATAGCTATACTGTGACAGTGTCTAAACGTCCGTTGCTGGAACCATTAGTTATTTGCTAAGAATGTTCTGTAGAAACCAGACATGATGCCACCTTTCTGGTAAAAAAGAGGGAGACTCTGCTAGCTTCCGGGTTATTTGGGGCCCTGATCAGCTGACACTGGCAGGGCAGGCAGTTATGTGGGCCTGCTTCAGGGCCAGGTGTAAGGACAGGCAGAGTGAAAGCTGCCTTCGTAGTTCCTGGAAACCCACCTTGTCCCACTTCTACCGCCAGTTACATGGAATAGAGACACAGAAAGACAACTTCCCTTTAGTATAAAACGGCACCAACCACCCTGCTCCCCAATGCAAACAATGTTTCTGTGTCTCCTTTTCTCATTTCCCAAATCCAGTAGCTAACCCCGAGGTCCTATCATTCTTATCCCCCAGCCATTGTCTTCAGGGATCTGCTTGTGCTTATCTTCTTGTAGCACCTGCCGCACTGTTGAACACATAAGCGCTTTATTAACGAATCTCCCCAGTTGCGTGGTTAAGTCTGTTGCGGGCAGGCTTTGAGTTTTATTCATAGTTGTGTCTTTAGTACTTGGCTCTAGGTCAGGACTTTGGCGTATTAGTCCACTCTTGTGTGGCTATAAGAAAAACCTGAGACTGGGTAATTTATTGAGAAAATAGGTTTAATTAGCTCATGGTTATACAGGCTGTACAGGAAGCATAGTGACACCTGCTTCTGGGGGGACCTCAGAAAGCTTCCGATCATGGCAGAAGGCAAAGGGCGAGCAGGCATGTCACATGACAGGAGTGGGAGCAAGAGAGAGAAGTGGGGGAGGTGCCACACACTTTTAAATGACCAGACCTTGCTAGAAGTCACTTGCTGTGGCGAGGACAGCACCACGTGGCAAATTCCCTGCCATGGTTCGATCACCTCCTACCAGGCTTCACCTCCAACATTGGAGATCATATGTTGACATGAGGTTTGGGCAGGAACGACATCCAAACTATATCATTAGCTCATAGCAGCTGCTTCAGTTATGTCCATAGAGTAAGCCGATTACTCATAGCTTTTGGCTAAGCCATTATTTCATTAAAATACTAGTGTGTTAATTGATTGGGTAGGGAGTGCTTTAAATCCTGATACTAACAAATCACTTCCACTTTACCATCTTTAAGATATTTCTTATGTATATAGAGGACACACTATACCGAATTGAGGTAGTAGGCTGAGCGTTTTCTCCAATACACAAATAGTAATCGTGATCACAAATTATCTTCACATGGTACTTACATCTTAGGAGACGCTTACAATATTTGTACATATTGTTTTTTAAGTCTTTTCTACATTAGAGAAGCTTACCAATTAGCATCTAATATTTGCCTGGGCAAGGCCAGTTTGTGTGTGGGGCCAAAATTGGTTTTGCAAGTGGCCTTTGTCCAAACCTGTGATCAGAGAAAGGAAGTGGAGAAAGGTCAGATATAATTCCATTTTGAAGACTAAGGCATTTGAATTATGATTTGTGTTTTCTCAGTTATCTGTTTTCATATCAGTAATTACTGATAAACACATTGAACTTTAAAAGAGTTAAATACCACACCGCCCCACCTCCACACACACGCAAAAACCAACTGTCCGATCTGTTTGCGTGACAGTTGTTTACACACACCCGCAGGGGCACTGGAGATGTTCAGTGTTAAGGAGATGGCTCTAAGCATAAAGTCAGCAGGTTTGGAGTCTGGTCCCAGCTCTGTCATTCTTTAGCTGTGCCATTTCAGGAGAGTCACAGGCTCTTGATCTCTTCCTCTCTGATCTGTTGGAGCTGGACTGTGGTGACTAAAAGTGTATTTCATGCGTCTGTGTTCCTAGCAGGAAACCGTGTTAGGGAATATTCTTCAGAGGAGGCAACACCAGTGCTGGGGCACAGTAAGACCTTCCTCACAGAGGTGCTAGGAATAGCGAAATCATTTACATACAGGTGCGCAAACAATACTTCCATACATTTCTCCCTGGCCTCTGGAGATTTTTGAGTCTCTGCATGAGACTAATTCTCCTGGTTCCCATGTGAATGAGGGCTGCAGCCATTTCATGACTCTGCTTTTGTTTTGTTTTGTTTTTATGGCCCAGGAGAGCCCAGTGGTTAAAGCCTTAACTCAGTCCCCAAGTTGAGCTCCCAGGTGCCAGGACACTGAACTATCTCCTTAAGTATTCACATTTCAGAAGGTATGAAGCACAGCACCCCGGGGTCCTCAGGCCCTCTGAAGGGTGTCTTTACATACCAAAGGGTTGGAATAAGGACTACGTTTTGAAGGAGACCATTGCAGGAGGGGAGAGGAATTGCTGCCTCCTTTCCCCCCTGTGAGCAGAGAAAAATAATGATTCTTGATCACTCACCTGTGGGGTGTCTGACTACTCATGTAGTCAAAATTCTCATGGGCTCTCATCACAGGAAGGCCAACATACTTGCTATTTACTATTTCTTTAAGAATAAATCAGGATTAAATGAGTAAAGATGAATGTTAAAAACCCAACTGGAGGCCAGGCAGGATGGCTCATGCCTGTAATCTGAGCACTTTGGGAGACTGAGGAGGGCAGATCACTTGAGATTAGGAGTTTGAGACCAGCCTGGCCAACATGGTGAAATCCCGTCTCTACTGAAAATACAAAAATTAGCCAGGCGTGGTGGTGTGTGCCTATATTCCCAGCTACTCCGGAGGCTGAAGCAAGAGAATCACTTGAACTCAGGAGGCAGATGTTGCAGTGAGCCAAGATCACGCCATTGCACTCCAGCCTGGAGAACAAGAGCAAAACTCCATCTCAAAAATAAATACATTAATTAAAAAAAAAAAAACAAAACAAACAAACAAAAAAACCACCCAACCCGAAGATCTCCAGTGCAGTGCCTGCCACAGAGGAGCACTAGTTATTGTCATTTTTCTCCCCATGCCTCTACATTTTGGCCAGTGCAGGACTGGCGCACAGTAGTTAAGTGAGTGAGACTGGCCTTGTCCTTCAGGCCAAGGCTACTGAGAGCAAATGAATGAGTGACAGAAGAGTCATGAGCAGAGTCATAACTTTTTCTCATAATTTCTCTCCAAAAACACTGCTTGGAGCTTGCCGCAGTGGAGTGCATGATTTTGATTAATATAACTGTACTCAGTCTATGTAGATATCTAATTTTTAGCACAAATAAGTTGCGTGGGCTTGTTTTGCTCTTTTCCTCTACGGTTCCTGGGAATTCTAACCAGCAAAGTGCTATTCAGGTAGCTCACGTTCATCACCTCCTAGGTTATTTCCAAATGACTCTTCCCTGAGTTAACCCACCAAACACAGGCTTAATGGAAAGCGTTGTAGTACCACCAGCAGTGCATGGGATAGCAAACCCTCCTGGAATGATCGGCAGCCATTCTCTTCCAAGCAGGGGTTCTGAGTGGACCTGTTAGGGCTGATGTCCACAAAAGAGCAGAGAAGCATCTGCCAGCTCCAGTGAGGAAACTCCCAGGGAAGGATGGAGGTGGATTACTGAGGTTTAAACTATGAGAACTCATTCTAAAAACAGATGGAAATAGGACCAATATTCTCCTTCCTGTGTCCTGGCCTCTGTTTCCACATTTAGATTTCTTTTGGCACCACTTTCGTTAGGGAATTTCTCTCCATAAAGTCTGGTAGAGAGGGTGTATATATAGATATATACAGATACATATATATAATCTTATTTATTTATTTATTTATTTATTTATTTTCTGAGAGGGAGTTTCCCTCTGTTCACCCAGCCTGGAGTGCAATGGTGTGATCGCGGCTCACTGCAGCCTCCACCTCCCAGGTTCAAGTGATTCTCCTGCCTCGGCCTCCTGAGTAGCTGGGATTACAGGCACCTGCCACCATGCCCAGCTAATTTTTGTATTTTTAGTAGAGACAGGATTTCTCCATGTTGGCCAGGCTGTCTTGAACTCCTGACCTCAGGTGTTTTACCCGCCTCGGCCTCCCAAAGTGCTGGGATTATAGGCATGAGCCACTGTGCCCAGCCTGTAATCTTATTTCATGTATATAAAATCTTATTTCATATATATATATAATCTTATTTCATATATATATAATCTTATTTCATATATATATATAATCTCCAACTTTATTTCTAGTTTATCAATATGCCAATTTTTAAATTCATCAATGTACCCATCATGATTCTTTCTGAGAAACATTGAACATGGATTCTTCTTGAGTCTCTCAATTCCTCCTCCCTGTGGCCCAGCACTCTGGCCAGTGTCCTCCCCACCCCCACATGTCTTCCCCTCCCCCACCTTGCCCTCACTGGCCCAGGGCGCTTGTTCATCTCTCCTCTTCCTCTTCAAACCTGACTCCTTCTTCAAGACTCAGCTTCAGCTTTATGCAGATGAAGCCCCTCCTTGACCCTTCCTCCCTTCAAGTTTTCTACGTCTCTTTAATCTATGTTGCAGAATTTAGCACCTAATTATATTCTGACTTCAATTATTTATAGTTGTTACATGCAAATAGTGGTAAACTATGCCTCATACCACAGTGATCTCCTCGTGCCTGCCACCTGATGCTTTATCCACATTAGGCACTTGATTAATGTGGGCTGAGTGGCTGGCCCATTGATTGATAGCAAGCACTTAGCAAAACCTTGACCTGATGTTTTACAAGCCTTTTCATCGCGCATTTTATTCAGACCGCTGAAAATCCAGTGAAAGGGGCACTTACGCCTGCCTTCAAAAAGGTTGGTAGAAATGATGCCTTTCCCAGGAGCATTCCTCCTCCTTACAGCATATCTGTTTCAGCACCTGTTTTGGGAATTTCAGAGTGGTTTGTTATCTGTTCGTGAGATTTCTATCCATTCAGGGCTTGGCACCTCAAATGGGCACAGCCATGAAATATCAAAGGAAGAATCATTTCAAACCACATGAGATATTCTCATAAGTTGGGCAAATTGCACCTCCTTAGGGCACTTGGTCTCGTAGATCGATTATTTGTGTTTTATGTAATTTATTTCAAGTGTAAGTCTTTAGCATATACTTTCAAGCATTTCTGAAATTCTCTTTAACAGTCACTATTCTAGTCAATTGATTTTAAGTCAGAAAATAAGTCCTTGGTCCCCACTATGCTCCAGCTGCTGTGCTGGGAGTTAGGAACAGAGACTTAAGCAGACACATGGCTCCTGCTCTCAGGAAGTTCACGTGACGCTGGAGAGTCAGAAGCGTCTCTAAGAAAACTCAGTGCACATTGCAAGTGCTTGACGGAGTGAGAACATATGCCGTGGCCATTGGGGGGATCTGCTGTGGCAGATCAGAGGATGGCGGGTGGCTCCCTCTCTGTCTGTCGGAGCTGGGCTTTGTAGCTGATGAAACTATTCCCTATTAACCGGATGTTAAAACAACATTTATGGAAAATGCGCCATAGGTAGTAGGTGAGGTGTTTTCTTATGAAATGTGGGTTCTTGGTTTTAACTTAGCATCAGAGGAAACTGTCCTCAGTCAAAAAACCAGACTTGTCACTGCACCAGGACACAGCACTTAAAATCTCATCGTATCTTTCCTACCAAGGGGATAATAATGGGGAAGCCATTGGCACACATTCACAACATTCCCTCTGGGAAGGAGCCCTTCAGCCTGCTGTGCACCTGAGCCTTTACAGTCAT
The DNA here is from genome assembly GCF_049350105.2 of Macaca mulatta. Classification (NCBI taxonomy): domain Eukaryota; kingdom Metazoa; phylum Chordata; class Mammalia; order Primates; family Cercopithecidae; genus Macaca; species Macaca mulatta. Next base: position 192,965,971 of record NC_133408.1, read on the forward strand.
GAACACAAGTGCAACTGCAGGCAGGACTCCAGCTCACCATCCTACCAGTCCTCTGTTGTGACCTTGGATGTGTTCTTCAGTAGGCCAAGGAATCCTGGCTTGAAAAGAAGGGAAACTCTTAGGAGTAAGGTGGGGGTGAGGCCAGAAGGGAGGAGAACAGAGCTATGGGCAAAGGTTGGTTTTCCTGTTTCCTTTTCTAGTGTCTTCCTAATAGAATCTCCACACTACGTAGTTTACTCTGTTGATTTTGTGGGCCCATGGTGTGTTACTGGCCCCAGTCACAGGGGAAGAGAGCAAAGCTGACCCGAAGTGCATAGCTCCTTGAAGCTCTTTCTGGTGGGCTTCCCTGCATGTCCCAAATCCCTCCATCCCCAGACACCAGCACCTTCTGTTTCTAGTCAACAAGGAGAATATCTGATGCAGCCACTTCAGAGTGAGGCCTAAGAAGTTCTCTGTGTTACCCTCCCAGGGTCAACATGTCCTATGTGTGAGAGTGTCATAATATTGGTGAGACATGTGGCAGTGGAAACCCTTTAACATTGCCTACCTCATTTGCAGCTCATTGTCACACTGAGGAATATAGAATGCAGGCATGACTGTCACTATTCTGTGTATGGGGAAACTGAGGTACTGGTGGTCACAGGCCACCAATAACCCTGTTGGAAACATTTTCACTGTATTACAGCTCATTCCCATAATTCATTAAGGCACGGACAAGACTATTTTTGTTTTCAACTGTTTTTTTAATTTCAGCTTTTACTTTGCATTCAGGGAGGGCATGGGCAGGTTTGTTTATGAGTATGCTGCATGATACTGAGGTTTGGGGTACAAATGATTCTGTCACCCAGGTAGTGAGTAGTAATATCCAACAGGTAGTTTTTTGGCCCTTCCCCCCTTGCTCCCTCTCTCTCCCCTTTGTGGTCCACAGTGTCTATTGTTCCCTCCTTGATGTTCATGTGTACCCAATGTTTAGCTCCTACTTATAAGTGAGAATATGCAGTATCTGGTTTTCTGTTTCTACATTAATTTGCTTAGTATAACAATCTCCAGCTACATTCATGTTGCTGCAAAAGATATGATTATGGTCTTTTTATTGCTGCATGGTGTTCCATGGTGTATATGTACTACGGTTTCTTTATCCAATTCACTATTGATAGGCACCTGTGTTTATTTCATGTCTTTGCTATTATGAATAGTACTGCGATGAACATATGAGAAGGCGCTGATGTTGACATTGACCTGCGGGAGGCACAAGGGAAAGCCTTCAGCTCACACCTCAGAGTCACCATCACTAAGTAGAGGCTCAAATGGAACCTGTTCTCCTGTGGCTAATGAAGACAACTGCCCTTGTGATGTCTCCTGTAGTTCATAATGAGACCATGTATTAGTCTGTTTTCATGCTGCTGATAAAGACATACCCAAGACCGGGAAGAAAAAGAGGTTTAATTGGACTTATGGTTCATGTGGCTGGGGAGGCCTCAGAATCATGGCGGGAGGTGAAAGGCACTTCTTACAAAAGTAGAAAGCCCTGATAAAACCATTAGATCTCGAGAGACTTATTAATTACCATGAGAACAGTATGGGGTAAATGGCCCCCATGATTCCAATTGTCTCCCACAGGGTCCCTCCCTCAACACATGGGAATTATGGGAGTACAATTCAAGATGAGATTTGGGTGGGGACACAGAAACATATCATTCTCCCCCTGGCCCCTCCGAATCTCATGTTCTATATTTCAAAACCAAACATGACTTCCCAACAGTCCCCAAAAGTCTTAACCCATTTCAGCATTAGCCCAAAAGTCCACAGTCCAAAGTCTCATCTGAAACCCTTTAGCATATGAGCCTATAAAATGGAAATCAAAGCTAGTTACTTCCTAGATACAATGGGGGTACAGGTATTGGGTAAGAACAGCTGTTCCAAATGGGAGAAATTGGCCAAAACCAAGGGGTTACAGGGCGCATGCAAGTCTGAAATCCAGTAGGGCAGTCAAATTTTAAAGCTCCAAAATGATTTCCTTTGACTCCATGTCTCACATCCAGGTTACGCTGATGCAAGAGGTAGGTTCCTATAGTCTTGGGACGCTCTACCCTTGTGGCTTTGCAGAGTATAGCCCCCTCCCAGCTGCTTTCACAGGCTTTCATTGAGTGTCTGTGGCTTTTCCAGATGCACAGTACAAGCTGTTGGTGGATCTACTATTCTGGGGTCTGGAGGATGGTGGCCCTATTCTCACAGCTTCACTGGGTGGTGCCCCAGTAGGGACTCTGTGTGGGGCCTCCAACTCCACATTTCCCTTCTGCACTGCCCTAGCAGAGGTTCTCCATAAGGGCCCCGCCCCGGCAGCAAACTTTTGCCTGGGCATCCAGGCATTTCCACACATCTTTTGAAATCTAGATGGAGGTTCCCAAACCTCAATTCTTGACTTCTGTGCACCTGCAGGCTCAATACCACATGGAAGCTGCCAAGGTGTTAGGCCATGCACCCTCTGAAACCATGGACCAAGATGTACCTTGCTCCATTTTAGCAATAGATGGAGCAGCTGGGATACAGGGCACCAAGTCCCTAGGCTGCACACAGCATGGGGACCCTGGGCTCAGCCCACAAAACCATTTTTTCCTCCTAGGCTTCCAAGTCTGTGATGGGAGGGGTTGCTGTGAAGACCTCTGTCATGCCCTTGAGACTTTTTTCCCATTGTCTTGGGGATTAACATTTGGCTCCTTGTTACTTATGCAAATTTCTGTAGCCAGCTTGCATTTCTTCTCAAAAAATGGGTTTTGTCAGTAGAAAATTTTGCAGGCAAAATTTCTGAACTTTTATGCTCTGTTTCCCTTTTAAAACTGAATGCTTTTAACAGCACCCAAGCCACCTCTTGAATGCTTTGCTTCTTAGAAATTTCTTCCACCAGATACCCTAAATCATCTCTCTCAAGTTCAAAGTTCCACAGATCTCTAAGGCAGGGGCAAAATGCTGCCAGTCTCTTTGCTAAAACGTAACCAAAGTCACCTTTGCTCCAGTTCCCAGCAAGTTCCTCATCTCCGTCTGAGACCACCTCAGCCTGGATTTCATTGTCCATTTCATTATCGGCATTTTGGCCAAAGCCATTCAACAAGTCTCCAGGGAGTTCCAGACTTTCCCACATGTTCCTGTCTTCTTCCAAGCCCTCCAAACTGTTCCAACCTCTGCCTGTTACTCAGTTCCACATTTTTGGGTATCTTTTCAGCAGGACCCCACTCTGCTGGTACCAATTTACTGTATTAGTTCATTTTCACACTACTGATAATAACATGCCTGAGATGGGAAGAAAAAGAGGTTTAATTGGACTTACAGTTCACATGGCTGGTGAGGCCTCAGAAACATGACAGGAAGTGAAAGACACTTCTTACATGGTGGTGGCAAGAGAAAAATGAGGAAGATGCAAAAGCAGAAACCCCTGATAAAACCATCAGCTCTCATGAGACTTATTCACTATCACAAGGACAGATTTGGTTTTGAACAATAGGAGTCTAACATCTCCAGTAAAGCCTCATTGCTAACTAGAAATTATCATGTCTCACAGGACAGCACAATACAGAAAAAATGGCATTTTATGTTGACATAATTATTGTGGTTTATTTTCGGGGACATAAATTGTAACGATTCAACAGATAAATTTAATACAACTTAAAATCGCATGTAGTCACCAAAGACAGTGGCATAAACAAGGATTGTTAGAGGAATATGCAAGTCTTTAGCCATTTCAAACTTTCTCCAAACTGTTTTGTTATTGTTGCTTTTAGTCCTAGGAGCATTGTTCCAATTAAATTTTAGGTGACATTAGTAAAATAAGCTCTCTTTTTGTTTGTTGGTGCCTAAAGCTTTCTGTATCTGTGGCCATGACCCTATCATTGCCCCAGTCTCTTGGAGAGGTTTTGGGATGTTCTTAAGCATAACTTAATCCACTGGCCTAGCTTTGGAGAACTGTGAAAGAGCTTTGAGAGCATGGGTTCCAGAGAGGGGCTGCCAGATGGCATGGCCAGCTCTGCCACTTACAAGCAGTAGGACCGTGCAAGTTACCTCACTTCTCCGTGCCCATCTTACAACTAACAAGATGAAGTCACAGGGTTGCCTGAGATTTCTCATGAAAGGACTAGGAAGTGTCTCAACTAGATTAGGTGCTCAATACATTTTTATTATTATTAAGGAGGGAAGATGGATAAATATTTCAACGGCGCAAAAGCTGCCAACAGCATGGGTCATTATGTGAGATGCAGTAAAAACACAACTTGATAAAGAGACTATCCCCTCTGGAAACTCCTAAGTTTCAAATTCTGTAAGTTTGAAATTGTTTAAAATTAGCAATGGTTATACATAAATAATAAAATGAATGGTTACACATGAAGGAACATGTTACCTTCAAATTGACATTTTTTAAAAATTTTATGTATACATTTTAAGGTAACAAATAGATTTAATCAGACGTTTACTCTATTCCTTTTCATGGGATCTGTCTACAGGCTAAAAGGAGCAAACATGCTTAAGTGAGACACATGACTAAGATATGAGACCACTTGGAAGCTGTTTGCAAGGGAGCCTTTAGGGCCAGCAACTTGTGTTTCAGGAGTATGAAGTGAATGGAGATGTCAGCCCTTTGATTTTGGGTGTGTTCTCTGAGGTGTGCACACAAATCACAGGAGGTTTTGTTTTTGTTAGTCACTTTTGCAAAGATTATAACCTGTGAGTCACTGGCTCATTAATTAAACTTTACAGCAACCCAATGAAGTTCCAAAATGTTAACAAAAGTCACTGACACCAAGGGTAAGATACTCGAGTTTTTTTCATCTTTTCTTGTCCTACACAAAAGCATGAACAAGATGTTGTTTAAGGATGTTAATAAACACCACTGTGAAGAGCTTGGGAAGAAGACTAACCACAGGAGTTCTTCTGCCAGGAATCCCCTTCGTTCTTACACCAGGAACCCCCATCATGCACTTGGACATCTTGTCTACTCTTTGACTCAGTTTTCCCATGAAGGAAATGGACATGATCCAGGATTCTAAGTGGAGGCACAGCCCCTTGGAGGGAATAGCCACTTTACGAGAAGGTTTCTTTCTTTCCCACCACTCCTCTGATGTCCGTTTGTCCCTGTGTGGAGAGAAGTCCCTTTAAAACCTCACTATAGAGAGCTTGGGGAGAGATGGCTTCTGTTTCTGTCTCCAGGCAAGCCTACTAGCAATGCTAAATGAGCAGCAGCGCCCTGTACAGCGCATTTCAACCGTGTCTAGCACCCTCCCTCTCCTTTTCTGCTGTATTTGTTCTTAATAGCATCATCACTGACATTATAATATAAATGTAGCTCTTTGTTCATGTTTTCATACTATCTCTTTCCTCACTAGAATATAAGCTTTGGGAGAGTAGGGGTGTATTGTATTTGTTAATACCTAAGATGCCTGGTGTGCAGACACACACAATAAATCGTTTTTGAATATTGCCCTCATTCTTTCACTTGCAGTTTGATTATGAGCCATTTGTCCATAGAATAAAGAGAGCCCCTTCTTTGCTTTTCATTTGTTTTTGCTGAAATCAGAGCAAGTGCATCAGGCTAAGCACAAAGGAGGAAAGAGAGAAGAGGCAAAGTGGTGATCTCCTCTTTTGTGTATTTTTTCTGAGTGGAGAGGAATTTCTCTTGAATCTCAAGGAGGCTCCTAGAGTGGAAAGCCTTCCTCTGTCTATTTGAGTGGTCGGCCAGCCAGCCAGCGTGGCTCAGGGCAGCCTTGGCCAAACATTTGCAAAATAGGAAATTAATTTTTGAATTCTCTGAAACATTGTTCCTTTGTGAGACCTGTAGCTGCAACATATTTCAATTTGCATTTGAATGCACTGCTTTTTAAAAATTATATCAGTTACCCTTTTAATAGTAGGTATATAAATCACTACCAAACCTACCATTAAAAAAGGAATTCAAAACAAAAAACAAAATGAATACTTAGTGTAACCACTCTGGAGAATAATATAGTGGTTCCTCAAAAAAATTATAAGTAGAACTACCCTATAATCCAGCAATGCCACTGCTGTGTATGGATCCAAAAGAAAGGGAATTAGTATAGCAAAGAGATATCTGAACTCCACTGCATACTGCAGCACTATTCACAACAGCCGAGACATGGAATCCACCTAAGTGTTCATCAGTGAATGAATGAATAAACACAATGTGGTACATGTACACAGTGGATGTTATTTTTTTATTCAGCCATAAAACAAATGAAATCTTGTCATTTGCGACATGAATGAAACTGGATGACATTATGATAAGTGAAATAAGCCAGGCATGGAAAAACAGACATTGCGTACTATCTCTAATATGTGGGAGATTAAAACAAATTTAAACTCATGAAGATATAGAATGGAATGATGACTACCAGAGGCTAGGAAGGGTGGTGAGGAGAGAGAGTTAAAGGGAAGATGGTTAATGGGTACAAAAACATAGCTAGAAAAAATAAGATTTAGTGGTTGGATACTATAGGTCATCAAAATGGGATGACTATAATGGTAATTTATGGTACACTTCAAAACAACCAAAGAGTGGAATTGGAATGCTCCTAACAAAAATAAACGATAAACATTCTTGAGGTGATAGATCCCCCAAATACCCTGATATGCTCTTGCACATTCTTTGCTTGTATCAAAATATTACATGCACCCCCAGATATATACAAAATTATGTATTTATGAATTTATATTTCATAATAATATAATTATTATGATAATTAGTAATTATTATTAATGAAAACTTTTTCAATAAAATAAAAGGTAACTCTTAGTCCAAAAAAGGTAAATCCAAGCAAAAAAAAAGTTAGTCAAATGGGTAACTATACTAAAATCATCAAATTCTGGATTTGTTTGCTACCAATATGAAAAGGTGTTGTATTAATACATGGAAATAATATCTGAGGTCTCCTCATGATTCCTCTATATCTCTTCCTCCTTTTCTCACTCCAACAGTTGTTTCCTTTTTCCATTCTTCCTACCTTCCTCTACAGAACTCTATCCTCCAGAATGGTTCTGTCAATCCTAGTACAGAGGTTGTTCCCTCGAGGGGAGATGTGGCTGCTCTCAAACAAGAGCAAGGCCCCACCTCGTGGTGTGTCAGCCAGCAGCCTCTCACCTCAGACATCGTGCAGACCACTCGCCACCTGCAGTACCCACAGGAAGAGCATAAATCCTCAACAACGTTATTACCAATTAACACATTGGTTAACACCAATTAACACATTAACACAGGGTCCCAAGGAGATAGAGGAAGGGAGAAATAAACATTGATTAAGAAGGTCAGGAGCATTGGTCAGTTGTAAGTGGCCATAATGCCTGTGGGGAGAAGCGGTAACCCTGCAGTTATTGGGCAAGAGGAGGGCTTCTAGGAGGCCAGGGGCCAAAGAGCAAATGAACCACCCAAGAGGTGAGAAGCACCAACCAGCTTACCTTATTGGAGATTATAAAGGCTAACTTTGGGCTTTGTTTCTTCTTGTTTTGGTTCCTTGAGGGGTAAAGTTGGGTTGCCTTTTTACCACCTTTCTTTTTCGAAAAATATGGCCAGACACAGTGGCTCACACCCGTAATCCCAGCACTTTGGGAGGCTGAGGTGGGTGGATCATGAGGTCAGGAGTTCGAGACCAACCTGGCCAATATGGTGAAACCCTGTCTCTACTAAAAAAAAAAAAAAAAAAATTAGCTGGGCCTGGTTATGCATACCTGTAGTCCCAGCTACTGAGGAGGCTGAGGCAGAAGAATTGCTTGAACCCGGGAGGCAGAGGTTGCAGTGGGCCGAGATTGCACCACTGCACTCCAGCCTGGGAGACAGGGCAAGACTCCATCTCAATAAACAAACAAATGAACAAAAAATATATAGGCATTTATTTATGTGAATTTCCCCTTAGTATTGCTTTTGCTACGTCATATAAGTTTTGATAAGTTGTGGTTTCATTTTCATTTATCTCAAAACATTTCTTTTTTTTTTTGAGACGGAGTCTCGCTCTGTCGCCCAGGCTGGAGTGCAGTGGCGCGATCTCGGCTCACTGCAAGCTCCGCTTCCCGGGTTCACGCCATTCTCCTGCCTCAGCCTCCCGAGTAGCTGGGACTACAGGTGCCCACAACCGCGCCCGGCTAATTTTTTGTATTTTTAGTAGAGACGGGGTTTCACCGTGGTCTCGATCTCCTGACCTTGTGATCCGCCCGCCTCGGCCTCCCAAAGTGCTGGGATTACAGGCGTGAGCCACCGTGCCCGGCCTATCTCAAAACATTTCTGATTTCCCTTTTGATTTCTTCTTTCACTCATTTGTTGTTCAAGAATGTATTTTTAATTCCCACATATTTTCGAATTTTCCCATTTTTCTTCTGTCGTTGATTTATAGTTTCAAACCATTGTAGTTGGAAAAGGTACTTGGTATGTATTGGTCTGTTTTGCACTGCTACAAAGGAATATCTGAGACTGGGTAATTTGTAAAGAAAAGAGATGAATTTGGCTTACAGTTCTGCAGGCTGTATAAGAAGCATGACACCAGCGTCTGCCTCTGGTGAGGGTCTCAGTCTGCTTCCACTCATGGCAAACGGCCAAGGGAAGTAGCATGTGCAGAGCTCACATAGCAAGAGGACACAAGAGGGAGGGAAGGGGGATGTCAGGTTGTTTTTAACTATCAGCTCTCACATAAACTTAAAACAAAAGGATGAAAAAAGATGTTATATGCCAATTAAAACCAAAAAAGGACAGTAGTAGGTAAACTTATATAAGACAAAACAGATTTCAAGACAAAATCTGTAAGAAGAGACAAAAAGGTCATTATATAATGATAAAGGGATCAATCCTGCAACAGAATATAACAATTATAAGTATATATACTTAATATTGATATGAATGAAGAAATTAAGAAGTAAATTGAAAATTTTCTTGAAACGAATGGTAATGGAAACACAACATACCAAAACATATGGAATACAGTGAAAGCAGTAGTAAGAGGGAAATTTATATCCATAAGTGCCTGCATCAAAAAAGAAGAAAAACTTCAAATAACACCATGATACATCTGAAAGAACCAGAAAAACAAGAGCAAACCAAGCACAATGTTAGTAGAAGAAATGAAATAATAAAGATCAGAGCAAAAATAAATGAAATTGAAATAAAAGAAAACAATACAAAAGATCAACAAAATAAAAAGTCTTTTTATTTTAAGATAAAGAAAATTGACAAACCTTTAGCCAACTAACAAAGAAAAAAGGGAGAAGGCCCAAATAAATTAAATCAGAGATGAAAAAGGAGACATTACAACTGATACCACGGAAATTGAAAGGATCATTATTGGTGGCTACTATGAGCAACCATATGCCAATAAATTGGAAAATCTAAAGGAAATGGACAAATTCCTAGACACATACAACCTACCAAGATTGAACTATGAAGAAATTCAAAACCTGAACAGACCAATAACAAGTCACAAGATTAAAACTGTAATAAAAAGCCTCCCAGCAAAGAAAAGCTTTGGACTCGATAGCTTCACTGACAAATTTACCAAAAATTAAAAAAAACCAAAAAACAAAAAAAACTAATACCAATCCTACTCAAACTATTCCAAAAAATGGAGGAAAGAATACTTCCAAAATCATTCTATGAAGCCAGTATCAAAATAAGAAAATTACAAACCAATATCCCTGATAAATATTGATGCAAAAATCCTCAACAAAATATTAGCAAACAAATTAAAAAATACATTAGAAAGATCATTCATCATGACCAATTGGGATTTATCCCAGGGATGCAAGGATAGTTCAACATACACTAATCCATCAGTGTGATACATCATATCGACAGAATGAAGCACAAAAACCATGTGATCCATATGATCAATTGAAGTGAAAAAGAATTTAGTAAAATTCAACATCTCTTTATGATAAAAACCCTCAAAAAACAGGATATAGAAGGAATATACCTTAACATAAGAAAAGCCATATATGAGAGACCCACAGCTAGTATCATACTGAATGGGGAAAAACTGAAAAGCTCTCCTTGAAGATCTGGAACATGACAAGGATGCTGTGTCACCACAGTTATTCAACACAGTACTGCTAGTCCTAGCTAGAGCAATCAGACAAGAGAAAAAACAAAGGGCATCCAAACTGGAAAGGAAGAAGTCAAATTATCTTTGTTTGCTGATGTTATAATCTTATATTTGGAAAAACATCAAGACTCCACCAGAAAACTGTTAGAACTGATAAAAAAATTCAGTCAAGTTTCAGGATACAAAATCAACACACACAAATTAGTAGCATTTCTATGTGCCAACAGCGAACAAGAAACCAAGAAATACAATAACCATAAATAAAATTAAATACCTAAGAATTAACTCAACTAAAGAAGTGAAAGGTCTCTACAATGAGAACTATAAAACATTGATTAAATTGAATAGGGCACAAAAAAATTGAAAGATATTCTATGTTCTTAGATTGAAAGATCAATATTGTTAAAATGTCATACTATCCAATGTAATCTAAAGATTCTATGCAATTCCTATCAAAATACTAATGACTTTCTTCATGTAAATAGAAAAAACAATCCTAAAATTTATATGGAACCACAAAAGACCCAGAAAAGTCAGTCATCCTAAGCAAACAGAAGAAAACTGTTAACTGTTTATCTTTTTGTGCCTGGCAGAGTTTACTTAACAGTTAATTTAATTGTACATTTGAAAATAACTAAAATCATATAATTTGATTGTTTATAACACAAAAGATAAATGCTTGAGGTGACAGATACCACATTTACTCTGATGTGATTATTATGCATTACATGCCTATATCAAGATATCTAATGTACCCCATAAATATATACACCTACCATAGTATGTACTCACAGAAATTTTAAAAATGTCCACAGTACCCAAAGTGATCTACAGATTCCATGCAATCCCTATCAAAATCCCAATGACAGTTTTTACAGAAATAGAAAAAAGATCATAAAGTTCCTATGGTATCTCAAGGGACCTCAAATAGCCAGTCTTACAATCTGGAAAAAGTATAATACAGTTGGAGGCCTAATATTTCTTTATTTGAAAACAACTTTGAAGCAACAGTAATCAAGATGGTATAGTACTGGCGTGAAGACAGATGTGTTGACCAATGGAACAGAATAGAGAACTCAGAAACTTTGCCTTTATTGCCAAGTCATTTTCAACAAGGGTGCCAAGACTGCTCAATGAGGAAAGGACAGTATTTTCAACAAATGGTATTGGGAAAAATGGACATTCATGTGCAAGAAGGCGAAGTTTTGTGTATACCATATGCAAAACATTAACTCTAAATGGATTATAGACCTAACCATAAGGTTAAAAACGATTAAAATTCTAGAAGAAAAAATAGGGGGAAAGCTTCAGGACATTGGATTTGGCAATAATTTCTTGGATATGACATGAAATCACAGGCAATGAAAGCAAAAATAGACATACTGGACCATATCAAACTTATAGATGTCTGAACATCAAAGGGAACAATCAAGAAAGTGAAAAGGCAATCTATGTAGAGGAAGAAAATATTTGAAAACTGTCTATGTGATAAAAGGTTAATATATATGTCCATATATATGGAACTTCTGCAGCTCAATGACAGAAATGCAAATAACTTGATTTAAAAGTGGACAAAAGACTTGAATACGCATTTTCCCAAAAAACATATACAGTGGCCCATAAGCATATGAAAAGATGTTCAACATCACTAATTATAAGAGAAATGCAAATCAAACCACAATGAGATATTACTTCATACTCATTAGAATGGCCACCATCAAAAGAACTGAAAATGGTGTTTCTAAGGACATGGAGACATTAGAATCCTTGTGTATATATAATGAAATATTATGCAGCCTTAAAAAAGAGAAAATTGTTTCACAGGCTACTGCATAGATGAACCTCAAGGGCATTATTCTAAGCAAAATAAGTCAGTCACAAAGGGACAAATGCTGCAAGAGTCCACCCATATGAAATATCTAAAGTCATCAAAATCATAGACCTAGAAAGTAGAAAGGGGATTGTCAAGGATGCGGGGAAGTGGGGAATGTGTGTTCATGAGTGCGAAGTTTCAGTTTCGAAAGATGAAAACATTCTAGATACCTGTTTCACAACATATAAATATACTCAACACCACTCAACTACATATTTAAAATAACTACAATGGCCAATTTAATGTTGGGTGTTTACTTTTTACCACAATAATAAAAAAAAAATAGGATTCTGTAAAGTGGCATATCCCAAAGGCCTTTCTCTTCTCTTGTAGGTGTCTGAGTAATAAATAGGAGTGTTAATTTTCTCCTTGCGAATTGTAAAGGGCTGCTCCAAATTGCAAGTTATTAGGGAGAACTGTAAGGATATTGGTGATTCAGCTTTCCTCATTACTGCCTCTGGGGAGGGGAAAATGGGGATGGGACAAGATGTGGGGCCACACTGAGCTGTATTGTAATTTCTTTCTTTTTCTTGTCTCTCTTATATATGGGACCTTTCTTTATAGGTATAACATGGTACATTAGGTTGGATCCCTTTCCTTGTTTGCTTATTGTTACAGAAATTTTTTTACTGGGTATTTGTTTATTTACTAGGTACTTAGGGAAGGGAGATGATGTGATCTGGCTTCATTCTGCCATTTTAAATACATCTTGCAAACATTCTTACATGTTATTCGATTTACTAAGGAACTCATTGCTGTGACGTAACTTACTTTATATTATAACCAATGTAATATACATTGAACATGTACTCTGTCCCAGACTCTGGGCAAAGCACTGAGCCTACAAAGACAAATAAGATACACTGACAGTTATGGTCTCAAGTTTGCATACCCCCAAACTTCTTATGTTGAAATCCAATCGCCAGTATAATGGTATTAGGAGGTGAGGCCTTTGGGAGATAATTAGGTTAGGAAGGTGGAGCCCTAATGAATGGGATTAGTGTTCTTTTAAGAAGAGGCCAGAGAGCTAGTTTGTCCTCTTACCACTATGAGAAGTCAGAATTCTGCAGGCTGGAAGAGGACACACACCAGAACCCAACCGTGCTGGCACCCTGGTCTCAGACTTCCTGCCTTATGTGAGAATAAATGTCCACTGTTTAAGACCCAGTTCAGGATAACTTGTTATGCAGTCAAGCTGACTGAGACACTGACTGAGTCTGTCCATTCTGAAAGTGGCACAGAACAGTTCAGTGTGGTGAGCACAGGGACGGCATGCAACATCCAGGCAAGGTCTGCTCAAGGTCAGCAGGGAGAGAAGGGATGAGGACTCTGTTCTGAATCCAGGTTTCTGGGCAGGAAGGCCAGAACTTGGGACCCAGGAAAATATGCGTGTTTAACCTCGCTCTGTTACAATAGCTTGTCTCTGACAAGGGCTCAGAAAAGTGCACTTTGTAAGTCTTTCTCTGTGTGTGACTCAAAGTAGTTCTTTCTAAAAAAACAGGTAGTAATTACTTTCAAAATCTTAACAACAATGAATTAGAACAGTGATAATATCCCATGCTTTTAGAAAAGGAGAAAGGGACATTCTGTTCATATTACTGAAACAACTATAAATTGCTTCAATGGTTTTAGAAAACAACTTGACAGAACCTATTAAAATAAAAATACGCTTGCATTTTGACACAGAAAAGCACCTTTGGGGGAATCTATCCTACCAATATAATGCCATCAGTTTATAAGTCTAGGTGAATAAGGTTGTTTACTGAAGCATTATTTATAGTGCTGACAAAATAGAGAAACTGGTGTATCAACTGTCAGTACCTGGAAAATGGAATGCATCTTAGTGCATCCATCTGTAGAATATTATGCATCCATTAGGGAATGTAATAATATAGTGTTAATTGAAAAAGACAATTTGCTGAGTACCATGTATGAACTGAAAAGAGTCTTTACATTCTGAATGTGTGTGTGGAGTGCATGTTCTCCGTGTCTCTGTTTGTGGCTATGTGCATTTTTATGAGTATAGAAAGCAGTAGGGAAGGCTGTATACTAAGGTTTTAACATTGATTACCTTGGAGAAGGGAGAAGATGACTAGAGGAGGAGGAAGAAATCATTGTCTTTGACTTGGTGATTCCCTCTGGTGAATTGTTGATTTTGTTTGTTGCAACAAGCAACATGCATTACTTTTGTAGTTTGAAAGGAAAATCCAATAAGCCATGAAGAAATAAAATAAAAATCTTAACTGTTTGTGGCCGGGGGACAAATAGGGCAGGCTCGGGGTTTCGGGAATGCCCTCACCCACTGCATAACTTTCGGGTCACTTACCCCGGCCCCTCGTGCACCTGCTCATTCTGCACCATCCAGCAGGTACTGCCAGTGTGAGTGTTCGCTCTGAGAGCACCCATCAGTGTGAGAGACACTTGGCTGTTGTGTGTGAGTTCTAAGATAGTCACTCTGTCCTCTGTGAATCCATCACTCGTGTAGAGCCCTACCCTAACTCTCTCTGGAGAGGAAGCACTGAGGTAGGTAAATGGGGCATCCAGGCGGGGTAAGATGTTCAATGTCATCACACTGTGCCTTCTAAGTGACTTCTGTTCCTTTAGCCTAAACACAGTACTCCAAAAAACCTCTGAAACAATTTCCAGGCCGGGCGTGGTGGCTCACACCTGTAATCCCAGCCCTTTGGGAGGCCAAGGCAGGTGGATCACCTGAGGTCAGGGGTTTGAGACCAGCCTGGCCAAGATGGTGAAACCCCATCTCTACTAAAAATACAAATATTAGCTGGACGTGGTGGCACTCATCTATAGTCCCAGCTACTCGGGAGCCTGAAGCAGGAAAATTGCTTAAGCCTGGGAGGCAGAGGTTGCAGTGAGCCAAGATCGTGCCACTGCACTCCACCTTGGGCGACAGAGTGAGACTTTGTCTCAAAAAGAAAATTCCATTTCTAAGTCATATTAATACAACTTTGCATAATCCTAGATAAAATCTGTCCAGGAAAGGTTTTTCTCATCAAGTGCACAACATAAAAACTGGGGCTACCCTAGTCCATGCAGAAAAGAATGAAGTGATGAGGGAATATTCCTTCGTTCTCCATCTTAGAGGACGTGCTCTTGGCAACTGCCATGTTTAAATTGGGCCTTCATCTCCAAAGCTTTCATGGAAAAGACTGATGATTATCTGTAGTAAGAATGTTTATCTAAGAAAACTCATGTGCATTTCTAAATAAGTTGTGGGGATCTAGCACAAAGCCCCTTTAAAAATACAAACACTATGCATGATTTGTAGCTGACGTGGAGGCTTCAGGCTAGACCTGGGAGGTTAACGTGGTGAAGGAAATGAGAACCAGTCTGATCTCTTGACTTTCCTGTGCACAAGGCTTGATGCCATTTCCTTCTCCAAGAACTCTAAAGGTGCCTGAGCAGAAATCCACAAAGAATCCTTTTTAAGCCTTCTGTTTTCCACTTAGCATCAGAAAGAACTACTGGACAGGTCAACTGTTTCTTTCAGGAACTGTTCAATTTATGCCATAGTCTGCCCAATATTTTAAAAAAAAATTCTCTTTTACATAGTACAAGTGCAATACTATAGGTGACGAAGTGATTGAAAACCTCCACCACCTATCACAGGCTGGAGATGACGTGGGAAGAAATGAGAATGCCACAGAATTAGCGGGCAAGGGGGATCCGAAAGTAAATTTTACAGCAGTGCCCTTTTCCCTGGGTGGCTTTGTCAGTGTCACTCAGGGGCTCCTTGGTGCCTGAGTCTCAGAACCTGTCCCCAGCCCTCATGTGTTTTCATTGCTCTTTTTCATTGCCGCGTTGTTACTCAGTGTCAATTTCCTCTTCCTTTCAAGCTGCAACAGCACATTCATGCATCCTTCACCTGTCACCAGGTGACGAGGCTGTTCCTCCATGCATTCTTGATACTGAACCTCGGCCTGAGGAGCTGGAGTGGGAAGATTCAATCCCCAGGGCCTGGATGGTTGCTGTGTGATGCTGAGTAAATTACTTAACCTCTCTGGGTCTCAGCTGCCTCACTTTTTAAATAAGAATTTTGGGCTGGGCATGGTGGCTTATACCTGTAATCCCAGCACTTTGAGAGGCTGAGGTGGGTGGATCACTTGAGCCCAGGAGTTTGAGGCCAGCCTGGGCAACATGGGAAACCCCGTCTCTACAGAAAATACAAAAACAATTAGCTGGATGTGGTGACACACACCTGCAGTCTGAGTTACTTGGGGGGCAGAGGTGAGAGGATCACTTGAGCCCCATAGGTCAAGGCTGCAGTGAGCCTTGATCGTGCCACTGCACTCCAGCCTGGGTGACAAAGAGAGACTTGTCTCAAAAAAAAAAAAAATGAATTTTGGACCAGATGATTTATAACATTGGATGAGTCTAAATGCAATTTAAGCAGAATGTTCTGGTGTAGTTACTTCATCTCTAGAAAACTGTTATTTCCATCAGGCCAAATGAGCAATGTAGTGAGAGATGATTCACCGAAGTAAGACTCAACAATAAAACTGAGTAACTCCCATGCCTGCTGCTAACAGCAGGGCTGAAGCCCAAAGCACGGTTGATGAAAGTCACCATCAAGGGAGGGTTCCCCGTGAGTTATCCTGGGGACTTGGGGCACAGTGGGGCACAGATGTGCCTCTGGCTGGGGTGCCTGGACCTGTCTTAGGGCAATGTGTGTCAAGGATTTATATCGATAACATGATGTCTGTTTAAGCTGGGTTCTCATGTCCATGGGAAATAGGGGGTGTCTTTTCTTATTGCAAATCCTCAAACTGGATGAAAACCTTCACACTAGATTTTAAATCCACAGACATTCCAGTTCTGTAGTTTTGATGCTTCTCTGTGCTTCCGTTTCCTTATTTCCAAGATGGGGTTGTAATTATCTGCTTCATTGCATTATTAGAGCAATCAAAATTCTGTAAAGTGTCAATTGCAACATCTGAGAAGGCAAGTGCTTAATACAGGATGGTCATCAAGTTATCCCACATCTCAGGAGAGAGGGTGTGCCTGCAGCATGCAGGACGCAGAGGGTGTGCCCCCAGGCAGGGGAGACCCAGGTCCAGCATGCACCTTCCTGGTTCAGGTGCTCAGAGGGCCAAAGCTCCATTGACCTTCTCCATCAAGCTATCCCACATCTCAGGAGAGAGGGTGTCCCTGCAGTGTGCAGAGGGTGTGCCCCCAGGCAGGGGAGACCCAGGTCCAGCGTGCACCTTCCTGGCTCAGGTGCCTTGAGGGCCACCGCTCTCTTCGCCTTCTCCATTATGAACTCCCATAAGACGCCATGTTTGTTCCACACACTTAAGTACTTAATTAAATACTTTTTCAAGCTGTTTTTCACTTATTCATGTGTGTGAGTTCCATAGGATACCACGGTCCTGTCCTCATGGAATCACAGTGCTTTAACAGCATCAGGACATTTTATAGCTTGTACACAGTCACCAGATCCCTGGATAGACACCTGAATGACAGGAGAGTGGAGCCCATGTCAGGCTGCTCGGGGGTTCGTGTGAGTGTGCATCTCTCCAGGCAGAGAAATCTGGGCAGGATTTCAAAGTGTGGAGAAAAGGGGAAAATACTCCTGGTGCTTGGAACAGCGAGAACAATAAGACATTATGGGGAACTCACTGGATACCTGGAGGGAACTGCTGTGGGCTGCAGTTCTGAATCTGTGGTTGGACACCTTGGTGAGACCACAGGAAAGACGCGGAAAGAATTAAGACCCCAGGGTCTAGTGGCTTTCCTGCCATCTTGAATTCACATTGCCTCATCTTGAGTCAAGAAGATGTTTTTCTGATGCTGGGTGGAAAAAACACTGGATTTGGGAGTCAGGAGGCAACCGTGCTCCTGGCGCTAGTTAGCCAGACAAACTCACTGTTTGTTTCTCCTTCTCTCAAATGGGGATAAAGCCTGCCCTTCACCCTGTATGGAGTGATCCTGAGGACAGAATAAGATCAGAGATGAAAGGAGCACTTTGCAGAAACGTCCAAGTGCCCACATGCGAGAGAGTATTACATATTACAATATCCTCTTCCATTTGCTGTGGAATCCAGGCCTTTTCCCAAAGTAAGAATCGTGGATGCTCACTCTCATGAGGGGTTTAGGCTTAATTGGAAATCATACCATGACGTTGCCTTCTGGAAAATTCCCCACAGAATCAGCCAAAGTAGCAGCAATTATCCAGGGAGGCAGCTTGGCAAGAACCGAACTGCGGGGGTTGGTGAGATTTCCCCGAGACATCCTGCCACACAGACAGAGTGTTACTCTTTCATTTCGCGTTTCCCACTGGGAAGAACTAATTTTTCTCTCTATTGCAGTTTAAAGTTTATTTATGTATTTATTTATTATTATTATTATGCTTTAAGTTCTAGGGTACATGTGCATAACGTGCAGGTTTGTTACATATGTATACTTGTGCCATGTTGCTGTGCTGCACCCATCAACTCATCAGCACCCATCAACTCGTCATTTACATCAGGTATAACTCCCAATGCAATCCCTCCCCCCTCCCCCCTCCTCATGATAGGCCCCGGTGTGTGATGTTCCCCTTCCCGAGTCCAAGTGATCTCATTGTTCAGTTCCCACCTATGAGTGAGAACATGCGGTGTTTGGTTTTCTGTTCCTGTGATAGTTTGCTAAGAATGATGGTTTCCAGCTGCATCCCTGTCCCTACAAAGGACACAAACAAATTTGTTTGAGTTTGTAAGCCAGAAAAACGGAAGTATAACGTCAAATCAGGACCCAGGAAGCCAACTCAGTTGTTGATTGGTCTTCAGTTCAAGATGGAGTCACAGCTGAGGTGACAAATTCCAGGAAGAGGAGTGGTTGGGATCCTCACTCCCTGCTAACCTGGAAACACTTCTGACATTGAATGTCCCTTCCTTTTCTGACAGCCATCACTGAAAGAAAACGAGAACTCTGAGCTAGTAGCTAATAAATAATAGATTTGTAAAATAGCTGTAATTATATTTATTTCAAATGTTTTGCCTTTATCTAAAGGGACATAGGAGAAGATAATCTTGTGTTTTTGTGCATATGATTTTGTTTTAATCTAGGATTTTCTATTCCTCTGACTCATCAGAACTTATTTTATCCTACAATTCTACTTTGTGACCTGCGGATACTTATGCTAGATTCTTTCATTCTTTTTCCTTCTGCTGTAAGGAGACTTTCAATGTGGGGAGTTCTTTTGAGGAATCACTCCTATTTAATCATTGTGTGCTATATCTGTGTCTTCTTTCCCTGTTTGCAACGAAAATAACTGTCCTTCGCTGCCATAGATATTAGCCACCCAGACAGCTTCACCCTCCCGGCAAGTCGCCTTTTGCCTTGATGCCAATGAGCGCTTCTCTGCCCTTGTGTCTCTTCCACCTTAGACAAAAGAGTAAAGGCCACAGGTAGGTAACTTCTAGAAGGATCTCTACTGCCTAATCTCTCAGACAACTTTTTTTTTTTAATCTCTGCCTTTAAATATTTTTTGTTCATTTTAAAACGACGTATGTATGTTGACGGGCAACAATTTAACAATGCTCTTAAGAAAATGGTGCATTTTCCTTGGATAATTTTTACTTGTGATACTGAAAAGTTAGCTTGATTATTTTAACCACTGTCTTGAGAGATCACTGACATAAAAACTCTGTATAGTTATAGTGTACAACTTAAAGTGTTGCTACCTGTATACATTATGAAATGATTACCAATATCCAGTTAATTTACATATCTATCATCTCTACATCGTTAACATTCGTGTGTGTGGTGCTGGTGTGTGTGTACAGCGTGTGTGTAATGAGAAGATTTAATTTCAGATCTATGCTTTATTTTTTTAATCGTCCTAACAAAATTCAAGCATATGACAGAGTTCTGTCAACTGTTGTCACTAAGCTGTACATGAGATCAACAAAATGCATTCATCTTGCATCACGAAACTTAGTCGCTTTATTTTATTTTATTTTATTTTATTTTATTTTATTTTATTTTTTTTTTGAGACGGAGTCTCGCTCTGTCGCCCAGGCTGGAGTGCAGTGGCGCGATCTCGGCTCACTGCAAGCTCCGCCTCCCGGGTTCACGCCATTCTCCTGCCTCAGCCTCCCGAGTAGCTGGGACTACAGGCGCCCGCCCCTGCGCCCGGCTATTTTTTTCTATTTTTAGTAGAGACGGGGTTTCACCGTGGTCTCGATCTCCTGACCTTGTGATCCGCCCACCTCGGCCTCCCAAAGTGCTGGGATTACAGGCGTGAGCCACCGCGCCCGGCCAGTCGCTTGATTTTAAAAGAAGAAAAGTAATGAGCGCCTGGCAAAGTCTGTAAAGCGCCTCCGTGTACCAGGAGCCGGGCAGACACTGAGCAAGTCTCATGCCTGTGCTGCTGCGGCTGCTGAGCCCTGGGGCTGAGGCTCCGTTTGCAGCTCCTGCTCTGTGTGGAGCCCCGTGCGGTTCTTTCTGTCATCTCGCCGAGGCTCTTCCCTGCGCTGCTAGCAGCTGGATCTTGTTTTCTCTTCCCCTTTGCTCTTTTCCACGGAGCTCTGTTTCGGACCTGAGCGTAGCCCTCCGTGTGCACGTGCCGGGCCCTGGGACACACGCCTGTGCTTCTCGCGGGCTCAGTCATGGATGTGGCCTCCCCTGGCGCTGCTGTGGTTTGCTGGGTTTTCAGTGATTTCTGCCGATCGCCTAAACTCAGCCATGGACTTCATTCCGACGCCATGCAAGGCTGCGTGGATAAGCCGCTGTTAAACCGCCTGGTACAACGTGCTGATGAGCAGAGATACATTTTGCATCACCGACTCATTATTTTGCTGTCAAAATGTTCCATTTCCTTTCCTCCTTCCTCGATTATAGTTCTCTGTGAGTGGTGACTGCATAGTTAATCACAGGCTCATCACCGGGCTGTCACAAATCCTGGCCTCTGTACTTCGTGATGCATTTTGCCAAGTTCCTTCAGTGCCAGATTTGGCTTATTTATCAGACTGCAGTGATTTATGAACATTTGCAGACTTTGGTCAGTTACCTGCCCCCAAGATGGGGAGAAAAGAAGCAAACAGAAGCCAGAGCTGGAAAAGAGGCAGCAGTTCTTACACCCTGCAAGGTGCGTGTGAACCCATCAAGGGGCAATGCAGGTCCTGGCCAGAGTGTATCTTATCTCTCAGCAGAAGGACCAGGTGGAAAGTGAGTATTTGTGGAAAGAAGAAAGGCCACCAGGCAGATGATAAGTCCATGTCCAAAGAAGAACTATTTCTTGAAGACCTGCTATGTGGATTTGCCAATGCATCCGAGCTTTTCCCCATCCTCAAACTGGTTTTACCTAAAAAATAAGACCGGCTGTTGTCTGCAAGATTTTGTTTCTTTCTGAACATTTTTCAAATTTGTATTTTTTCCCCCTTTAACAATCCAGGTATTAGTAATATTAACACATTTCATATGCTGTATGGTACACCATCAGGCCAGGTGCGGTGGCTCATGCCTGTAATCCCAGCCCTTTGGGAGGCCAAGGCAGGTGGATCACTAGATCAGGAGTTCGAGACCAGTCTGGCCAACATAGCAAAATCCTATCTCTACTGAAAGTACAAAAAATTAGCCAGGTGTGGTGGTGTGTACCTGTAACCCCTGCTACTCGGGAGGCTGACGCAGGAGAATAGCACGAACCCAGGAGGCAGAGGTTGCAGTGAGTCGAGATTGCGCCATTGCACTCCAGCCTGGGAACTGTGTGAGACTTCATCTCAAAAAACAAACAAACAAAAAAATCCCATAGTATGTGTTTTATAAACATGTGTTGACCAAATTGGCCCCATTCTTTAGACATGGAAACTACATTGTGGAAAACTTCCACCGCAGGGCACTTTGATGTAAATATTCAGTGCTTTGGGTCTTCGGTCTGGTAATGCTAGTAGCAGAACGTCTTATGTCTTCATTTACTTTGGCAGTAATAGGGATGAAATGTCCTTTCCATTCTTCCTTTATGTCCCAAGCCCTGTCTAAGCATTAAATGAGGTTAATATATATTAATCTAATATATGGTAGACATGTTGATGTGTAATTAATGTGAGTCATGAATAAAAAATATTTTGTCCCCTTCAGAGATAGATTAATTTTAATTGATTCCTCCAGTGAGGAAGCAGCCTTTTCCTTCTCCAGAGAAGTGATAGAAAGGAATTCTGAGATCCCTGACGGAGTGTAGGTGGGTGTGTCCACCAGGGTTCTCCAGGGACAAAGAACCAAGAGGATGTACACAGATATATATGAGACACTTACTATGGAAATTTGCTCACATGACTGTGAAGGTTGTGAAGCCCCGCAATGTACTGTCTGTAAACTGGAGAACCGAGGAGTTGGTGGTGTAATTCAGGTGACTCTGAAGGCCTAAGAAACCGGGGAACTGATAGTGTAATCCTCAGCTGAAGTGGGGAAAGTCACTGGTGTCAGTCCTGGAGTTCAAAGGCCTGAGAACCATGAGCTGTGATGACTGAGGGCAAGGACGGATGAATGTCCAAGCTCAAGGAGAATGAGAGAGCTTTCTCCCTTCCTCCACCTTTTTTATTCTGTTTGGACCCTCAATGGATTGAATGGTGCCCACCTACATTGGTGAGGGCAAATCTTCTTTACTCAGTCCATTGATTCAAATGCCAACCTCTTCTGGGAACACCGTCACAGACGTACCCAGGAATAACATTTTACCAGCTATCTGGGCACTCCTTAGCCCACTCAAGTTGACACATAAAATTAATCGTGGCAGTGGGATATGTTTCGGCATGACAGTAGGCTGGGGTGCTCCCTATAGCACTTCCTTTAAGATCCACCAGAGGTGGTATTTGAAATGGAATCACTTCATCAGATGCGCCCTGGGTTATCCCAGAGAAACGTGAAGGTGCTGGGGGAAACACACCGTCACTTGTCACTAGCCTCGGCCATGGCCTCTCATCCTAAGCATGAAAGAGCAAAGCTTGTTCGAGAGATTTAGCACAGACTCTGAGGGGATCAGAGGTCATGATGGCTAAGAAGGGTGTCACGTCTTTAGAAAAAGGAAGTGCATTTCCTTGCACTTATGAACCCACAGAGAGAAGGTTTAAAATTTTGTTTGCCCAAATGAGCCTTTTGGACTTGTCTAGTATGTGGCAGTCCTCTCTCGCATGACTCTATCCACAGCTGCCGACAGCACTCCTAGTCTTTCATGACTCTTAACCTGAAGGAGGAGTGGCAGGTGTTTCACTCACAATGGTTCATGTTCTTAGAACTATAGTTGATAATGGCTCAAGTATCATGGGTTGAGAGTTGACCAAGAAGACCCTTTCCTGGGAGACTGTCTTCTCTCCCCCAAGCTGTCCTCATATCCAGGAACTTAGGAGAAGATGCTGTAGAGCTAGGGTGGTGGGTAAGCCCTCAGGCTTTTTGCTGCCACCAGTTGCTCTTAAAGATCCTCTGTTTTTCTTGTTCTCTTAACGTCCTAAGCCAACCTACACACTCTGATGTGGCATGGTAAAGCTGTGACTTCTATGCCTCCGTGCAAAATCTTCACCTCTAGGGCTGAGGCTTGGGCATGTGCCTTCTGAGAGTTCCATTATGTTCAAGGTCACCATCCAATATACCTTGGAATCAACTGAACCAAGCACCTAGACTTTCTCCAGAGATCAGAGCACTGGTTCTCTGAGGGAGAAGGCAATTCCAGATATTCTACAAAGGCTTTAAAAAAATGGAATCTAGATGAGCTCTACTACATGTGCTCCTCCAACTAAACTTTACCATGTTAATCAACTCTCAGATAAAATGATACACAAAATAAATACATAGACAAAATTAAATTTGAATGTATTTTCAAGATCAAAATAAGTGGCCCAAATTAATCATTAGCCTCCTATTTCCCAGTAGAATATAATATGAGTATCAAAAACAGAGTTGTTTAGTCCAGAGCATGTACCAGAATCCAAAGGCAATTTTTAAAATTTTATGGTCCTTTCCACTTTATTATGATTGTCCCTGAAATTAGACTCATTCTTAGAAACATTATTGTTTATGGTGATCAAGATGAATGTCAACCTGTCCCTCAGCTTATCCAAGCTTGAGACAGTCTTCTTCCTGACTCTTGGTCCTGACCTCCCTTTCTTACAGCCTTTTCTTTAGAAAACTAATAATTATAAATTATTTCTCTATCCTTTTGAGATGTAAACCATTTTAAAAGCCTCTTGCTAGTTTTACAACCCAGGAGCTTTGTTCTCAAGGGCCTGGGAGCCATTTCTTTGACTGTAATCCTCAAAGAAGTCAGCACCCCTATCTCCCAGTCCCTGTAGGAGGGGAGAAGCCTAACTTTGGTGGGCACCTTGCTCCCAATTGTGAAATTACTTCCTGCTCCGAAGATACAAGAAAGTTTACTTTTCCTCTGGATAAGGCCAATTAACAAGCACGGATGGCCTGTCATCTTCTCCCGCTTCCCAGCTCTTAAAAACTCTCCTGCCCTTTGCTTCAGCAGAGTTGAGTTCAGATGCAATTCTGGTCTTTCTCCCCAATTGCAATAGCCTTGACTAGAGTCTTCCTTGTCTGCTTAGGTTTGTCTAGTGCAATTTTTGCTTTGACAGTGGTGAAGTGAAAA
Source organism: Macaca mulatta (assembly GCF_049350105.2). Lineage (NCBI taxonomy): Eukaryota > Metazoa > Chordata > Mammalia > Primates > Cercopithecidae > Macaca > Macaca mulatta. The sequence goes on from NC_133408.1 coordinate 192,990,506, forward strand.
GAAAAATCTAAATGGTAGTTAATATCTAAAGATAAAAAAAAAGGATGTCAGAAAGGAGATGAAGCGAGGAGGAAAGTGGAGGCCTGGATAACAATGCCCATAGTTCTTCCCAGTATTCACACTCAAATGGAACATTGTAAGGCTTGTCTTTAAGGCTTTCCAAGATCCTGGTACTCTATATTTTCCAAGACAAATATTCAAGGTGGCCTTGGGATTTGGTGGCTTTTGAGCACAATGCCTAATACTTTTCTCAGGGTAGCTTCTTATAAACTGCAATGTTATGTCAGTTTCTGAGTCATTTTAAATATTTTAACAAATGGCACAATTCGTTGTATCTGTGTCTTGCGGCTGCCTAAACCAAGATATACATTCTAAGGCTAAGAAACTACGTCATAAATACAATTCTAAGTAAGAGTGAAAGCAAGATAGCTAGAAATGTAGGGAATCCTGCTAGAGCCAGAGAGAGGAGAGTCTGAGATAACCGTGTGTATTTACCAGGGCCACGTTTATGCTGGGCTTGGAAATGTTAACATATTCATGTCATTAGTAGCCCACAAGAGTGGATATACATTCCTTGGGGCCCATCTACAGTGAGTTAGGCCTCTCTAAGTCTTGTCAGAGGCCCGCAAGAGGCTTCCACTTGCTGAGTTAGAAAGGGCTATGGCTTTGATCATAAAGAACTCTCCTCTTACCAGCTTATCTGGGCCACAGGTCCTAGACCATGGCTTCAAGCTCAACTGGTCCATTGACCTATTATTTATTCCACACACACTCTAGCTTACTTCCCCGATTTTTATTTACCATTGCTTGCCTCCCATTCTAGCAAGTCACTCAAGCACAAAACTTGGGAGTCATCCAACACCTCTAGTCAGTCAGTGAAAAAGTCCTATATTTGCGACAATGTGGATGGAACTGGAGGATATTATGTTAAGTGAAATAAGCTAGGCACAGAAGGACACATTTCTCATGTTCTCACTCATAGGTGGAAGCTAAAAATTAAACAACTTCAGCTCAAGGAAATGGTAGAATTATGGTTACCAGGTTCTGGCAAGGGTGGTGGAGAGCAAGGATTACAGAGGGGATGGTCAATGAGTACAAAAATGCAGTTAAATAGAATAAATAAGATTTAGTGTTTGGTAGCACAAAAGGCTGGCTATAGTTAACACTAATTTATTATGGATTTAAAAATAACTGGAAGAGTAGAATTGGAATGTTCCTCAAGCAAAGAAATGATAAACGCTTGTGGTGATGAATACCCCCATTACCCTGATTTGATCCTCACTCACTGTATGCCTGTATCAAGACACCATATGTACCGATATATACACTTAGTGACTTAAATATATACAACTATTATGTGCTCATAATAATTACTTTTTAAAAGTTGTGTAGATTTCAGCTATGATTTTTTTCTAAACCATCACTTCTTCTCTATCGTTACTATATGGTCTACTTCAGATCCTTGTCATCTCTGGCCAAGACTTCTGTAATTGCCTCCCATTAGGTCACTTATCTTTATTATTTAACAGAATGTTTTTCCTCACCTGGCCAGAAGAATAATTTTTCAAATGCAAGGCCAACCAAGTCACTCCTCAACTATACCATTGAGTGAATTCCCATTGAACACACAGTAACATCCAAGCATCTTAACCAGGCACAAGTGACTCTTTATAACTTGTCCCCTCTCTCATCCCTGTAGTGCTATCCATATCTCAGTCCTAACAATATTGGTCAATATGAGATAAATCCTAACAATACAGACCGTGTGTCTGTTCCTGGACACACCATGCTGTTTCAGGTTACCAGATCATCACACATGTCTTGTCATCATTCCCAGCCTCACATACTACTATTCTACAGTTGTGAATTGCTTATAGCTCCTGGTAATCTTAAGTCTCTGTTTGGGAAGTGACTCCTGGACTGGGGACAGGTGATCTACTTGGATGAACCATTTCCTCTTCTCCATCCCCAGATCCGGGCTTGCCCAGGGTTTGGGCCACTCTTCAGTAATACAACAAGGAGTAAACTTCTGTCTGGTATTATCCCACCTCTCTGTCTGTTCCCTTTCCTACCTCCCATGCAACCTGTACCTGTGGTGCTGAGGTCTTCATGCTACAAATCTAAGCCAGCCTCTCCTGGACAAGGACCCTTGTTTTTTTCACCTATAACTTCCTCCTCTTGCTTTTCCCTTAATAAAACTCCTATGCTTTTTTTCTGGACAGTAGCAGGAAAGAAAACCATTGACTCCATTCTTTGTGCTTTGATACTAACAATGAATGTACTCCATGTGTTAATCACCTCAGAGGTTTATATATATTTTTAAGGAGAGAATAATTATTCAAAAATTGCTCAAAAGAGAGAGTTTGAGGGAAGACAAGAGTATTATCCTGGAACCCAGAAAAGTACTTTTTAAGTAATATGCTAGTTAAACATAGGTGCATCAAAAATTACTCCAGCACTTAGTGATTTAACACAACCTTTATTATCCTATTGTTTTTATGGGTCAGGAATTTGGGAGCAAATTGTTGGAGTGGTTTTGACTCAGGGTCTCTCATGACATCGTAATCAGGATGCTGGCTGCAGTCATCTAAAGGCCTGCCTGGGCTGGAAGAGCTCCCTCTGAGTTGGCTCACTCATGTGGTTGTGGGTGGAGTCCTGTTTCTTGCAGCCTTCCCTTCCTTGTCACCTGGATCTCTACCTTGAGCTACCTCAGTGTTTCCTTCATGTGACTGTAGCTACTCCCAGAATGAGTGGCCCAAAGAGCAAGAAGAATCTGCAATGCCTTTTCTGACAATGTCACACATTGTCACTTCTGCCACGTTCCATCGCCAGAAGACAGTCACCAAGTCCAGGCTTCATTCAAGTGGAAGAGAGTGAGACTCCAGCTTTGGAGATGGGGATTGTCAAGGAATTTCTGGACATATTTTAAAATGATGAAATTATCTATACAACAAACCCCCATGACATGAGTTTACCTACATAACAAACCTACACGTGTACCCCTGAACCTAAAATAAAAGTTTAAAAATGAAAAGAAAAGTGATCTTATTCTTCCTTTGCATAAGACAAGAGTGGCTGTCTATAGGCAAAGGATGCTTCAGGACTTCCTATCAAGCCCTTTCCTCCTGCTCATAGTTTGACACAGAAATTCAAGCTCTCAGAAGCATGATCCCCAAGAGAATCCATGATTGTTTACTTTTGTGTACTTTTACTCACCCTTTGTAAGGAACAAAGTATTTCTCCTACACAATCTTCACTTATGCATGAATATGTAAATTGTCAGCAGTGGTTTCTGATTGCGCTTGTTGTCTAACCAGGAGTACATGACTGAAATTTTGCTCTAAATAGTGTAATTCTACTTGCATTTAATCATTGACACTTGTGATGGTTAATACTGAGTGTCGACTTGATTGGAAGGAAAGATGCAAAGTATTGATTCTGGGTGTGTCTGTGAGGGTGTTGCCAAAGGAGATTAACATTTGAGTCAGTGGGCTGAGGAAGGCAGACCCACCCTTAATTTGGTGAGCACAATCTAATCAGCTGCCAGTGCAGCTAGAATATAAAACAGACAGAAAAACTTGAAAAGATTAGACTGGCCTAGCTTCCCAGCCTACATCTTTCTCCTGTGCTGGATGCATCCTTCCCTCAAACATCGGACTTCAAGTTCTTCAGTTGTGGGACTTGGACTGGCTCTCCTTTCTCCTCAGCTTGCAGACGGCCTATTGTGGGACCTTATGATCATGTAAGTTAATACTTAATAAACTCCTCTTTAGATATATCTATCCTATTAGTTCTGTCACTCTAGAGAACCCTGACTAATACAACAGTTTTTGCTCTATGAAAACATTTGGTGCTTATTAGTAGAGAACAAGGTTCATAAATGCTAGTGTGCAAAATAATTTTATGGAGCACTTGTTAAAATGGAGATGCCTAGGACCTAACCCTAGTTATTTTCAATTAATTGAAGTAGAGTAGGCCCAATAATCTGAATATTAATAAGCAGCAGGTAATTCTAATACTGGTGATCACAGATTGCACTTTGAGAAACACTGTTTGTAGTGGGTACTATTGGTGCCCCACCTTGATCCCTTTAGCAAGGCGGTGCACCCATACAAAGTTGCTGTCAATATCAACCATCACAGTCTCCTAGGTTTCCCTTTATGCAGATAATTCTCCTGGATAAACAAGGTTTACCTGGCCCAGGAGGCTTCATCCCGCATACCTAGCAGCATGGGGTCAATGACTGAGACTTAATCAGAGATGAAAAGACTGGACTCCTAGACTGTGGAGGAACTTAACTCTTTTCTTTTCTTTTTTTTTTTTTTTTTTTTGAGACGGAGTCTCACGCTGTCGCCCAGGCTGGAGTGCAGTGGCGCGATCTCGGCTCACTGCAAGCTCCGCCTCCCGGGTTCCCGCCATTCTCCTGCCTCAGCCTCCTGAGTAGCTGGGACTACAGGCGCCCACAACCGCGCCCGGCTAATTTTTTGTATTTTTAGTAGAGAAGGGGTTTCACTGTGGTCTCGATCTCCTGACCTTGTGATCCGCCCGCCTCGGCCTCCCAAAGTGCTGGGATTACAGGCTTGAGCCACCGCGCCCGGCCTTAACTCTTTTCTAACTCATATGTCAGGGCTCTGTGGTTGACCAAGCTGAAGCGAATTTCCAGCTAAGACCACATGTGACTACTTAGCTACTTTACCCAGCCCTAAATTGCACTTTTCTTACTACCCTTTTCCCGAGGGCTTCCTCAGTGAATCACGTGGAAAAAAATCCTTGTCTCTAGTCCTGTTTCTAGGAAACTCTATAGATTAACTACACTGGGCCTCTACCCTGAGATTCAATAGGTTACTACTGGAACAAAACAAGAAGACAATGATTATATGTATTGTAGGAGGCGCAGTTGGGGTTTGTAAGAACAGATTCCGTATTTCCACATTAGAGTCCACAACCTAAAGATGTAGAACTCCACGTGAAAACACTTCAAAATTTACAAACTCGCAGAATTATCAAATACTGGATCTCCGTAATTTCAGGGTAATTCAAAGTGGCAGCAAAAATGTTTTTATTTAATGTGATGATGCCATTGCCTTTTCTGGATAGTATCCTATGATCTGCCCTTCCTCTGAATAAGACATTTTGTGAAAACTGATGAAAATCCAAGAGACTGGCCTGTAGGTCTCCATTTCTAATTATAGTGAGTTTTGCCTTAAAGTTTTTTGTTATTTTCCCTCTTATTTCTTTAGGATACATTAGTCATTGCCTCAGTCTAGCTTATGGTTAAATAGATTTCTATTTTTCTTCCTTGATGCAGTTAACCTAACTTGAATTTTCGGAATCAATCAAAATACTACATCACCCCTCATGCTAACTCTCTAACAGGATTTGAATAATGTGCTGCTATATACCATCTGGAAATTGATTGAATCTCAAATACTAAGATGTTGAATTCAAGAAGGTACTTTTATCCTTTTGTCTCTTCTGAGATGTTAGGTAATATTCTATAAAATAAGAGCCATTCCTATTTTTTAAAAAAACCAGAAGGAAGAAGAAAAATAGTTCATTTTATGAGTTATGTAAATAAATCTTTTTTTTAATTATACTTTAAGTTCTAGGGTATGTGTGAACAATGTGCAGGTTTCTTACATAAGTAGACATGAGCCACGTTGGTGTGCTGCACCCATTAACTCGTCATTTAAATCTTTATTAAATATAGGATTTTCAAACACTAACTAAATGACAAGTATTAAACTATATCTAAAATTATCTGATTTAATCCTCATTGATTAGGGCTTTAAAGAGCAATTTACTGTAATATGAAATGAGGCAGTATACATTTGCTGATTCTAAAAGCGATGAACACTTAGGATGGATAATTCTTCACATACATAAAGCACATAAGAGAAAATTAAAAAGTAAATATAACCTACAATTATTTCTCCTGAAAGTAACCACTCTTAACATGTGGTTTCTTTTCTTATAATCATTTGTTCTATGAAGCATTTTAAAACATAATTATAATTTTTAAGTGCCTAGAGTTTTACATTAATTCTTTACATATTATCATATAATCATTTTTAAAGGTGTTGTTTCCTTTCCTCCAACATTTATACTTCTAAGAATTTTTTCTAATTCAAAAATCATATATTGGGTGACATCACAGAAAATGGCAGAGTAGGACACTTGAAGAATTGGCCCCTCACTGAAACGATGATAAGCTGACAAAGACTGATAGAATTCACTTTCTCCAAACTCTGGAATCTAATTCAGTGCTTACAGCAACCAGGGGGCTCCTAATGAAGAGACGAGGAGCTGAATTTTTGCAAGAGAGATTTGCAGTGTTTTGGCTCACCTGCCTGCTACCACGCTTCACCCCATTCCTCCGAGTGGAGGCAAGAGCTGTGGGGATGGAGGCCGGCATTCCTGGTGTGGCTTGTTGGTGCCAGGGGGCTAATACAACCATGTTCTTAAAATACTCTGGTTGTGTGTTTTGACCATATATGGCAGTGCCCTGCAGAATTGATGCAGTGACTAACCTTCGTTTTGCTCTCCCTAACTTGGGCAGGAACAGCTTTCCAGGCAGTGCTGTCTCTGTCAAAAGATTTAAAGACATACATTGCTCATTTCTGCCTGGGTCAAGGGATGACAGATGAGGCCAAAATCACAGGGAAGAGAAGGCCGAAGGGAAAATTTCTTGGGAAATAAAGGCTCAGAAGGGCCACCACCTTTGCCAGGGAAGACGGAGGACAAAGCTTGTGCTCAGAACCAGACGCATGCTCAAGAAAGACTTGAGATAACCCTAGACTTGCATTCTGGCAGATCTGTGGGCTCTAGGCAGGCAGGTGGTGAAGAATAAAGCAGAACTGTAAGTGGCTTGGCTTCACGTTAAGGAAGAATCTTAAGTCAGAGCCAAGATACATAGTCTTGTAGAGTAGTATGTTTTTCCTTTTTGTTTTTTGGCTAAAGGTGTTTAAGGAAATATTTGTCAGATCATTGACTGTTCACTGAAATACTGGAACAAAGACTTCAGTGACTACATATGACAAGGAATACAAGGTTTGTAAAAATAGTTTGAAAAAGCCCCTAACTAAGTGGACAGTTGCAGCCCTTGACAGTTAAGGACAGCAAACCCTGGGGAAGATGCGGGATATCTGATTTCTACAGTTACCAGAGTATAACATTCAAAATGCTCAGTTTTCAACAAAGTTACAAGACATACAAATCAACAGGAAAGTATGGCACACTCAGCTTTATACTAGAAGTCCCAGTCAGAGCAATTAGGCAAGAAAACATTAAAACGTATTCAAATGAGAGAGAGACAAGTAAAATTATCTCTAGTCACAGATTGCATAGTTCCTACATATAGAAAATCTCAAGGAATCCAGGAAAGAAACTACCAGTGCTAATAAATTCAGCAAAGTTGTGAGATATAAGATCAGTACACAAAACTCAGTTATGTTTCTGTATACTAGCAATGAACAATCTGAAAAGAAATTAAGAAGACAATTCTCCTTATGACGATATTCAAAAAATAAAATACCTACGAGTAAATTTAAACAATGAGATGAAAAAGTTGTACACTAAAAGCCACAAAAAATTACTTAAGGAAATTAAAGACCCAAATACATCAAAAGCTATTCTGTGTTCATGGATTATAACACTTAATATTCTTAAGGTGAAAAACTAATGAAAGTGATCTACAGATTCAATGTAATACCTTTCAAAATATTAATTTTTGCAGAAATGAAATAGTTGATCCTTCTATTCATATTTTTAAATCACTACTCATTGTTTAAATCACAAGGGGCCTGAAACAGCCAAAACTGTATTGAAAAAGAAGAAACATAGACTTTTGATTAGACTGGAAAAATAAGTTTTAATGATGTATGACACTACATGGCATCCACAGTTGATAATAATATACTGCATTTCTTAAAATTGCTAAAAAGGGTAGATTTTTTATATTCTCATCACAAAAAAATAAGTTGGTGGGGTGATGGATATGTTAATTACCTTGTTGAATCTTTCTGCAATGTATAAATATATTAAAACATCATATTGTATTCCACTAATACACACAATTATTAGTTGTTGATTAAAAACAAATAAAGAAAAAGGAGAACAAAGTTGAAGGACTACAGTGATCAAAACAGCGTGGTACTGGCATAAATATAGACATGTAAATCAATGGCATACAATCAAGGGTCCAGATACCAGATATAAACCCATGTATCTATGGTCAACTGATTTTCGACAAGGGCACCAACATCATTCAGTAGAAGAAATAACAGTTTTTTCGACAAATACTGCTGTGATAGCTGGATATTCACTTGTACCAAAAGCATTAGCAACAAAAGAAACATAGACAAATTGGATTTCATTAAAATTAAAAACACATGGGCCTCAAAAAATATTATCAAGAAAGTGGAGGAATAACCTACAGAATGGGAGAAAATTCTGTAATTTCTCCCATTACAAGGTTTCACATCTATATATCTGACAAAGATCTAATATCTAGAATATACATAAAGTACACTTACTGCACAATAATAAACAAACAAAAACCAACAAAAAATGGGCAAAGGACTTAATGAGACATTTCTCTAAAGAAGATATACAAATGGCCAGTAGGCACATGACAAGGTGGTCAACATGATTAGTCATTAGGGAAATGCAAATCAAAACCAGGAGTTATGACTTTACACCCGCTTGGATGGACATGATTTTTAAAATGTAAGTTAAAAGCTGGTGAGAATGTAGAGAAATTGGAAACCTTGGAAATTGCTGGTAAGAATGTAAAATGATTCAGTAGATGTGGAAAAAAGTTTGCCTGTTCCTCATAAAGTTAAATATAGCATAACCATACAACATAGCAATTTCACTCTAGATATATACCCCAAAGAATTAAAAACAGATACTCAAACAAATACATTTACATGCCTTTTCATAGCAGCAAAGAGCCAAAAGGTGCAAACATCTGAAAGGTCCATCAATGGATGAAGAAGAAGGGATAAACAAATATAATATATATATATTAGAATATTATTTATCTGTATAAAGGAGCAAAGTATTGATACATGCTACAATGTGGAAGAACATCAAAAACACTGTAGGTGAAAGAAGCCTAACACAAGAGGTCACATATTGTATGATTTCACTTATATGAAATATCCAGGTAAACAGATAAATCCATAGAGGCAGAGGGTACTCTATTGCTGAGAGCTGAGTGAGAGAATTAGGACTGGCTGCTGAATGGACACAGAGTTTCCTTTGGGGGTGATGAAAGTGTTTGGTACTCTACGTAGGTGGTAGTTACACAATATTGTGAATGTACGAAATGTCACTGATTGCTTTTTGCTTTGAAATGGTTAGTTTTGTGTTATGTGAGTTTCACTTAAAAGAGGAAAGCGGCCAAGCGCGGTGGCTCATGCCTGTAATCCCAGCACTTTGAGAGGCTGAGGTGGGTGGATCCCCTGTGATCAGGAGTTCGAGCCCAGCCTGACCAACATGGCAAAATCCTGTCTCTACTAAAAATACAAAAATTAGCCAGGTGTGGTGGCAGGCACCCATAATCTCAGCTACTCAGGAGGTTGAGGCATGAGAATTGCTTGCACCTGGGAGGCAGATGTTGCAGTGAACCGAGATTGTGCCACTGCACTCCAGCTTGGGCATTTGGGCGATAGAACAAGGCTCAGTCTCAAAAAAAAAAAAAAAAAAAAAAAAGAGGAAAGCCAAAAATATATTTTTTCACATATATTGGTGGTTTGTTCCTTTTTTATTGCTGAGTAGTATTCTGCTGTGCAGATGTGTGGATGTTTGTAATTACAGTGATGGAGAACAGATCAGTGGACACAAGAGGTTAGAGTTGGGAGAAAGACATGATTATAATAAGGTATCATGGAGGGTTTTTCTGTGATAATGGTTTTTGTAGTTCTTGTTAGTTGCGATAGTTACAAAAATATGCATTATACATGTGATAAAATATCACAGAACTGGTTACCAACAAATGAATGCACATGAACACTAGTTATTTAGCTAATACTTAGTACTTACTAGTTCCAATTTCTTGATTTTGACAGTTCTGACTGCATGGCCATCTGGCGTCCCATGTCCAAATGTCCATCTATACCCAGACGCAGCAGCACTCCATGAGTTGTTCCATGACATATATACATTTTTCTGTTATAGTTGTTAAGGCTTTAATCTAGAACTTCAGGGACAGATGTAATTCTCCTATTGGTGTTTGCATAAACTCTACACAAAATCTTTTCCCACCATGGACACCTCATGATATAGAGTCTTATGGCTTCTGTGACCTGAGTGGTAAGGAGGTTCATATCATACCCCAGGGCTGCTGATGCCCTAGCCTTAGTGTCATCTGGGGTATTGTTCAGAACAGAGTTCTCAAGTGTGGAAAACGCTGTTTTCAGGACCTGCAGCATGGTGCTGCCATCTTAATGGTGAGAATTGTGACCTGTATTCACTTATCCTTAATTCAGAGAAAGTGCCACAGTATGTCAAAGACTCCTAAACATTTCAGCGATATGGTCAGTCCTTTAATCTGTGTTATGTTTGAAATTCGGAACTGCCCATGTTCTATCAATGTACTTGCTACTTCTGTCCCAGTTGACATGGGGACACATGTGATGTTCTGTGTAATATCCAGATATTCCAGGTCTCTTTAAGCAAGTGAGTTAATAGGGATCTAGAGATGGGCTACAAATTTACACTGTTGTGTGTTCCAAGTAATTGAGAATTATTTCTCATTTTCCTTTTTCAATAGGAATGGAACAGAATGCATTTCCCATATCAGTGATCATCCACTCTGTATCTGAGGCTACGTTAATCTGCTTTAGTAAAGATGCCACAACTGGCGTAGAAGCTGCTGTTGGAGCTACGATTTATACGAGCTGGAAACAGGCCCAGATTGGTAAATTAAATGGATACATGAGGGAGAACATCAGCACTGGGTTCCTTCTGTTTTTAAGGGTAGAACTAAATTCTACCATTCCTCTTGAGAGCCATCTTCACTATGACAGCTCTCATCCCACAAGAACAACAACAAAGGGGTTCTGTCAGCTATGATGTGTATCCTAATTGCACACTCAGGGACTGAGCGAATTATCATTGATTGCATCCACGGACCCAGTGAAGATGCTGTGTACCAGTCTGGCCTCAGAACTCCATTTATTGTCTACACACCACCATCTATTTGTTGATGGGGAGGGTTGTGATGACACTGTATAAACCTGGGGCTCCCTGTCCAACAGCTCTCAAAACATGTAGGTATTCCCTTTCCTCAGGGTATGTTACCTACAAAAATGGCCACAGTCCCCTTTGGGAAATGACTGGGTGAATCATTACTATACACAATGGTTATCGTGATGTGAGATCCTTCTACCCAGGCACCTGACCTCCCCTTCAGTCAATGGGCTGTGGGTATGAAAAGTACTCAGGTCTAGAAATTGGGCCATGGATCATTAGTTTTTCATTAGAGTGACTTCCCTCATGCTCTGATCATTTATTCTTGATTTCAACATTCATAAACCCTCCTTGGCTATTCATCTATCTTGCCCCTATAGCTTCTGTATTCTATTAACCACATCCACAGCTCTTTTGATATCAGAAACCCTGACTGCCACTCTGACCTTGCTACTCATTAAACAATTGTCTCCACTTTGCTCCTGATGGTTAAGCATTATCAAATTGTTTCTATTATTTGAATTACAAGGATCGTATCATCTCCGTTAATAATAATCCTTCCAAAGCATCTTCTACCCTCAGGTCTGGCTTACAGAGGATGACCACATCTGAGCTTCCGGTGCTGGTGTCCTTCTTATCATTTTATGCCATACCACTTGGCCCTTTGTGGTCATTTATGCATTCTAAAATGCTTCTCTGAGTCTTTGAGCTCTTCTTCCACCATCTGATGTGGACGTTCTGGCATTGACGCTCAGTGGAGGCGATTACCTCTCTAAGGATCTAAGAGCTGTCTTACCAGCATGTAAGCATCCACTCTTTGGCCACCAAGATGCTAAATCACTGGTCACGGCTAAATGCTCCCATTGAAATAAACTCTCATTGTCTAACTCCGTATTCCAGATCCCTTGACCCAGCACCCTCGGGTTCCTGTTTTATAATACTTTCCCAGCACTTTGCAGTCCCTGTTGACTAATCGCTACAGCTCGTTCAGGGGATTGTCCCTTAGAAGACCCAGAACTTTTCCAGCCAGGTTTGGTTTTGCCCTATCCCTTGTTTTTGGTCTAGTGGCCAGGAGGGGGAGTGCATGTAAGCCCGGGATAGAGGTGGAGGTAACAGGCAGAGCATGGGTCATTTCACAAGGCAAATCCTTTGCAGCACCTTAAGCAAATCAAGAACACCAGCCTTAACTAGAAGTGTTTGGTTCCTTCTACAGACCCAGAGGCTTTAGGAGTAACCATTTCCTGCTGTGTACTTCCAGACTCCCCTATCCCCAGTCTCGGAGTCCTACTCTCCTCAATCACAGCTTTGATCTTGGCGTAACATTGCTGCTGCGATTAGGAATTCATTCTACTCTGCCGGGCATGGTGGCTCAAACCTGTAATCCCAGCACTTTGGGAGGCCGAGGCAGGCAGATCACCTGAGGTCAGGAGTTCGAGACCACCCTGGCCAACATGGCAAAACCACGTCTGTACTAAAAGTACAAAAAATTTAGCTGGGCATGGTGGTGGGTGCCTGTAATCCCACCTACTCAGGAGGCTGAGGCAGGAGAATCGCTTGAACCCGGGAGGTGGAGGTTGCAGTGACCCGAGATTGCGCCACTGCACTCCAGCCTGGGTGACAAGAGCAAGACTCCGTATCAAAAAAAAAAAAAAGAGAGAATTCATTCTTCTAAAAAGATCTGCTTATCTGAGAAATAAGTTCTGGGCCTGATACACAGATTTTTTTTCTTTTTTTTTAGACTTTTTATCTTCTGCCTTTTGGCTGCAGAAGACAAGAGCCTTTTTATACACATGCCAAAGAAGTCCTTTGGTTTTCATACTGTGCCTTTAATTGATGATGAATAACCTCAGCCTTTTATTGTTTTTCTCTTAGGTGTCAATCATCTAATTTCATGACCCTTATGGTTATTATTTTCTCCATTACCTCTCCAACAACTGAAAAATGGCACATTACACCAGCCAGTGCATTTCCTCCTTTGCCATTTCACCCCGTTTCGCCACTGATGGAAGTTTTTGCAATTGCATTGCTACTGCAGAGGAGGGACTCCCTGGTTTCCATCTATCAGCAATGATGAGGTGCTTGTTGGCAGCCCACTGACAGGTGATCCAGCTCCAAAATTCCATTTTAGAATCTGTTTCATCAGACCACCGCTGGCATTAAATGTCACATGATAACTGTATTTGTGAAACAGACCGTAAGATGGCGATGTTTATACAGGAAATCTGGGGGGTTATACCCTTGAGATAAACACCCATGAGGGAGTGATGGATGTAGGGCTGGTACAGGAAGAAGCTGAACTATATTCTTGTTACAAAACAGCCTCAGCAGATTCTCTGGAGAGCTCTGGAGCAGAGATTCCTCTCCAGAATTGCCCAGAAGTAAGGATAGATATCCAATGACAGGTGTCATTGGATGTGGACTGTCCCCAGATCTGTCCCCTTAGAGAGAGATTCAGCTAAGAGCTGTCAGCAACCACATTTCCAGATCTGGATAAATTACTTCTTCAGTCCTAAAGAGGATGAGTGGAACTTGGGTGTTGTGCTACAGAATACAACGTGAAATTTCAGGGAAAGGGTCATCACAAAGGTTCAGTGAGTTCTAACCAGGTAGTCTTTATTCTAAGGACTGATTAAGTCCCTATTTGGGGAGCACTCCAGCCTCCAGCTTAATCATTGTGATTCAGACGTAGGAGATCGGACTGCAGAATAAAAATGTTAAAGGAAATTATTTAGATGGAAGGAAACTGATCCTAGATGGGAAGGTGGGTTGATAAAGAAATGAAGAGCACCAGATACAGCCAATATGCTAGTAAATGTAAAAAAATGTAAAAGCCCTTTTCTCATCTTAAAAAGTCTTTAAATGATAACTGTGTTTAAAGAACAATGATAATAATGTTCTGTGTGATTTATCCTGAAGTAAAATGCATAAAAAGATAGCACAAAAGATGAGTGATAAAAATTTAAAGCATACTGTTATACGGTATTTACATTAAATGTCAAATGGTATATTGGTATCTGAAGGTAGATTGTGGTAAGTAAAAAGTGCATATTATAAACTGTAGAACAATTGCTAAAAAAGAGGTAGAGTTAATAGGCCTACAGTGGTAATAAAATAGACTTATAAAATATACTTAATCCAAAATTAGACACGAAGAAGATAAATATATGGACAACGAGCAAATATAAAGGTGGTAGATTTAAATCCAACATTTTTTGCATTGCAGGTAGATGGCCTGAACACTCTATTTAAAGGCAGAGGCAGAGAACTTAGATTCATAAAGCAGCAAAACCAATTATGTATCATCTACAAGGCACAGTATATAAGTATATAGAGATAAAATAGAAGCAAAAATGAGAAAAGATGGGCAAAATACTATGCAAACAGTAATTATAAGAAGGCTGAAGTGTTAATAATTATATCACACAAAGTAAACCTCAGAACAAGGGACACTATTGTGGGTAAAGAAGTACATGGCCTAATGATACAGGGGTAAACCCATTAAGAGGATATAGCAATCCTAAAGGTATATGCACATAACAGAGCTTCAAAGTACACAACGCAAAGGCTGAATGCCCTGAAAACAGAAATAACATATCTATAGTTGTAGTTGGGAATGCTAACACTTGTTTCTTAGCCATTGGTAGAACAAGTAGAGAGGAAATCATTAAGAATATAGAACACATGAGCTGCATTACCTTCCAATATGATTTAGTTGGTATTTATGGTACACTCTACCTAACAATGACAAAATACATGTAATTCCAAACGTACATGAAGTATTCAAAATAGACCCTATTCCAGGACATGAAATGTACCTCAATAATCTGTAAATGAATTAAATCATATAAAAATGTATTATCTGAATCAAATGGAGTTAAAATAGAATAACAAGAATATATTAGGCAAATCCATCTATTATTTGGAAATTAAACAAGATACTTCTAAATAGCCTCTGAGGGGAAATGCACAAGATAACATGGAGAATAGTTTGCATTAAATGAAAAATACAACACACAGAAATTACAGGGAAGCAGGTAACGCAATGTGTAGAAGGAAATGTGTAACTTACACATAGAAAAATCTAAAAATAAATGATTGAATATTTCAACTGTGGAAGGCAAAAAATAAAGACAATAAACTTAAGCAAAAGTGAGTAGAATTAAGAAGATAATGAATGATGCCTGGACAGTTGATGATGGCCACACTTTAGGACCCCTTCCCCTAGTTTTTCTCTGGAAAATATGGAGAACAACAAGAAAGGAAAAGTAAACAAAACCACACCCTCAGAATAATTTGAAGATAGAAAATAACCAAAATTCAGTATAACTAAGGATAAATAAGGGTGGGACACCAAATTTCAGTATTCAACCTCTCATGTGCTCCTCTGATCTGCCCCCTGACCCTGCCTCAAGGCTTTTTTTAGAAACAAAAAATACCAATAAAAAAAAGGCAGGGAAGAGGAAAGAAAGGGGATATTTCTGGACCTAAGGTTGATCTAAAATCATTACCAGAAACACAATCTATTCTTAATCTAAAAATACTAAAAAGTGTTTGAATTATCCACAAGGTATTTAAATGTATGCAGGAATTGAGTGTGGCAGTCCTCAAAACACATAACTTCAGGGAGAGACATGACACTTGGTAATTTGGTGGAGAAAGGGAAGAGAGGAAAGGGAAAAATTTGAAGGTCTTATTAAGACAAAAGAAAAGCAAAAATCAGAGGCAACACAACCTTTTTCACCCTCTACATACTCGTGCTAAAATAAAATTTACTATAGGAGCTGAACTTTGCTCTGTTAAAGAAATGGGCATTGTTAAACCCCTCCAATCCTTTAACTATGAAAAATCAAAGTTTAACAGAATAATTCTAAGACGACGCTGAGATTTTTCAGCATATATCAATTGAGAAAAATCCCCCACACCCTTGATAAATACTCATGAAACAAAATAAAACTGTAAGTAAGTCCTCCAAGTGAAATTAAGTGTACTTAGGCAAGTATTTAGGATATGAAAAAGAGCTTTTAATAAGAAATTCAATTCAGTAGCATTTCTAACCACTAACAACAAACTACCAAAAATTGAAATTAAGAAAACGATCTAATTTACAATACTGTCAAAAGCAGTAAATTATTCAAAAATAAATTTAAACAAGAAGGTGAAAGACTTGTACACTGAAAACTGTAAAACATTAATGAAAGAAATTGAAGATACAAATAAATGAAAAGCTACCCTATGTTCATGGATTGGAAAATTAATGTTGAGAGAATGTCCATACTATCTGATATGATTTGGATATTTGTGTCCTCCAAATCTCATGTTGAAATGTGATCCTCAGTGTTGGAAGTGAGGTCTATTTGGGAGGTGTTTGGGTCAGGGGGCCTGATCCCTCCTGAATGACTGAATTGGTGATCATGAATTCATGTGAGATCTGATTGTTTAAAAGAGCCTGGCCCCTCCTTCTCTCCCCTCTTGCTCCCTCTCTTGCCATGTGACATGCCTGCTCTCCTTTCACCTTCTGCCATGATTGGAAGTTTCCTGAGGCCCTCACCAGAAGCAGATACTGGCAGTATGCTTCTTACACAGCCTGCAGAATTGTGAGCCAAAATAAATCCTTTATTTACTACCCAGCCTCAGTTATTCCTTTATATCTATGCAAAATTGACTAACACACTACCCAGAATCATCTACAGATTCATTGTAATTTCTATCCAAATCCCAATGTCGTTTTTCACAGAAATAGAAGAAACAATTCTAAAATTCATATGGAATTACAAAAGACCCTGAATATCTGAAGCAATTTTGAGCAAAAAGAGCATAGCTGGAGGCATCACACAACCTGACTTCAAAATATACTACAAAACGATGGTAATTAAAACAGCATGGTGCTGCATTTAAAAAAAAAAAAAAAAAAAAAAAAAAAACATAACAACAGACAAATAAGCCAAAAAAAAAAAATAGAATAGAGAGCCCAGAAATAAATCAACACATGGTCAATTGATTTTTGACAAAGATCCTAAGAATACACAATTGGGAGAAGACAATTTCTTCATAAACGGTGCTAAGGAAACTGAATATTCACATGCCAAAGAATAAAATTGGACCATTATCACACATCACATACAAAAATCAACTCAATATGGAATAAAGACTTAAATGTAAGACCTGAATCTGTAAAACTACAAGAAGAAAACATAAAGGAAAAGCTCCATGGCGCTGGTCTTAGCAACAGTTTTTTGATATGACCCCAAAGGCAAAGGCAACAAAAGCTAAAACAGACAAATGGGATTGCATCCAACTAAAAAGCTTCTGAACAGCAAAGAAAATAAACAGCAGCATGAAAAGACAACCTATGGATTGAGAAAATGTATTTGCAAACCCTACGTCTCATAATAAGTTAATATACAAAATATATAAGGTACTCAAACATCTGAATAGCAAGAACACAAACTGATTAAAAATGGGCAAGGGACCTGAATAGACATTTCTCAAATGGAAACATGGAAATGACCAAGAGGCATATGAAGAAAATGCTCAACATCACTAATCACCAGGGCGATGCAAATTAAAACCACAATGAAATTTCACCTCACAATTGTTAGAATAGCTGTTATCAAAAAGACCAAAAATAGCAAGTGTTAGGATGCGGAGGAAAGAGAACCCTTGCAAACTGTTAGTAGGAAGGTAAATTAATATAACTACTATGAAAAACAGTATGGAAGTTCCTCAAAAAATGAAAAATAGAACTACCATATGATCCAGCAATCCCACTTCTGGGTATATATCCAAAGGAATTGAAATCAGTGTGTCAAAGAGATACCTGCACTCTTATGTTCATTGCAACACCATTCACAATAGCCAAAACCTAAGCGTCCGTCAATGTATAAAGGGATAATGACAATATGGTATGTCTATAGTACAACATATAATAGTACAATGAAGTACTATTCAGCCTTAAAAAAGAAGGAAATTCTGTAATTTCTGACAAGAATGAACCTGTATGATGCTATATTAATAAAATAAGCCAGGCACAGAAAGAAAAACACTGGCTGATTTCACATTTATGTGGAATCTACCACAGTCAAACTCATAGAAGCAGAGAGCAGAATGGTAATTACCAAGGTCTAGGGGTGGTGGTGGTTCAAAAGATGGTGTTCAAAAGATATAAAATTTCAGATAGATAAGAAGAATAAGTTCAAGAGATCAATTATATTACATGGTGACTATAGTTAATAATAACGCAAAGCCACAATAGCAAAGACTTGGAATCAACCCAAATGTCCATCAGTGACAGACTGGATTAAGAAAATGTGGCACATATACACCATGGAATACTATGCAGCCATAAAAAAGGATGAGTTCGTGTCCTTTGTAGGGACATGGATGCAGCTGGAAACCATCATTCTCAGCAAGCTATCGCAAGAACAGAAAACCAAACACCGCATGTTCTCACTCATAGGTGGGAACTGAACAATGAGATCACTTGGACTCGGGAAGGGGAACATCACACACCGGGGCCTATCACTGGGGGGGTGGGGAGGGATTGCATTGGGAGTTATACGTGATGTAAATGACGAGTTGATGGGTGCTGACGAGTTGATGGGTGCAGCACACCAACATGGCACAAGTATACATATGTAACAAACCTGCACGTTATGCACATGTACCCTAGAACTTAAAGTATAATAATAATTAAAAAAAAAAAAAGACTTATAGCCATGGCAATAAAAGTTGCAAACAACTAGCAATAATACATTCTGCAAAATGTAAGATATAATTATAGATACACAAATCAGTTTATGTTTTTTAAGGAGAACAGAGATTTCTAGATTTAGAAGAAACAGAACAGTTGTAACAGATATGGACTACGAGAAACAACATTTAGGAGTAATAGGCTGGTGTATTTAAGTTGTGGCCAATAAGAAGCTCATAGTGGCTATTTCTCCCACATTTTGTGCAGGGTTTCACCTGGGCCATTACAACTGCTATTTTAACTCTTCTGATTCCATACTTGTCCTATCTACCACAAATATTTCAAAGTGGTTTTTCTAAAATGCAGTTCTGATTCACTGTTTCGTAAAGACAGTTCAATAAAAACTCATACAATTGAATTCCAAAAAAAAAAAAAAGAGAGAAAAAAGTCTATAGCAGATACTGGTTGCACAGTAAGAACCACTTGAGGAACTTTTTTTTTTTTTTTTTTTTTTTTTCCTGAGACGGAGTCTCGCTCTGTCATTGGCTAGAGTGCAGTGGCACGATCTTAGCTCACTGCAACCTCCGCCTCCTGGGTTCAAGCGGTCTCAGCCCCCCGAGTAGCTGGGACTGCAGGCATGTGCCACCATGCCTGGCTAATTTTTTGTATTTTTAGTGGAGACAGGGTTTCACCATATTGGCCAGGATGGTCTGGATCTCCTGACCTTGTGATCCACCCGCCTTGGCTAAACATCCAATGACCAAACCCCATCTCAGCCTGATTAAGTCAGAATCTCTGAGTGGGTGTCCTAGACATCTACTTCAATAGCTCCCCAGGTAAGCTAAGGCTGAGAACTACTGATTTAGAAGCACTCACACAGCCTCCGTCAACACACACACAGAGTACATCTACCTGTAATGTGGATCACGGGAAGTTTTATATTCTTCTTTTGGCTTATCTGCTTTGTCTACAATAAACGTGTACATTTTCCTAAAATAAAAAATAATAATAGTAATAACGCAAAGCATGTTTTAAAATTACTAAGACAGTACATCAATTTAAGTGTTTGCACCAGAAAAAAATAAGAATATGAGATGATGGTTATGTTAGCTTTATTTAATCATTTCAAATTTATACATCTATCAAAACTCACATTGTACTCTATAAATGTATATAATTTTTGTTTGTCAGTTAAAAATAAAATTTTAAAAAATAAATTCAAAAAGAATACAAATGAACAACAGCAAAAAATCCAGGAAGAAATAGAGTTTATTGAATTTAGAAAAGAAATAAAAGAAAGTGACAAAATTACCTCAAATTTTGGTAATAAATTACACCATTTAGACTCAAAAGAAAATTTGGTGAGAATCATTGAAGAAAGATTAGAAAATAATCAAAATAATTTTTTAAATGAGGTAAAAAATAAAAGAATCAGAGAAAAAGTAGTAGAAATGGAAGATAGGAAAATAGGAATAACATTTATATTTTGGGGGTTCCCTAGAAGAAAATAGAATAAGACTATTTTTAAAAACTATAACCCAAGGAAACTTTCTAGAAAAAAAAGATTACTCAAGAGTGTTATACTTTAAAAGGACTTATCAGGTGCCTGGGAACACTAATTCAGAATAATCAATTCTGAGACATATCCTAGTAAAACTTTTAGGTTTCAAAGATGAAGAAAAGCTTTTCAAGGCCTCCAGCAAAAGATCAAATAATTTACAAAGATAAAAGAACTAGACTGCCATCCAATTTTCAAAAGGAAACATACAGAGGAAGATAAAAATGAAGGAACATTTAAAAAAAAAGTATCAAGACTATCAGAAAACAGTTTTCATCATGTAAAAAGTAAGAGAATTTTGTACCCACAAGCTCTTCTTGAAGAATTTATTAGAGAATAAACTTAATGTATCACAGTGACCCAATCTGAAACAATCATAACAAAAAAGTAATTAATGATACTAATGGATAATACACTCTATAATAAAATAAATACCTATGATGCCATAGTAACATAAATAAACACAGGGGAAAGACCAGCTTTTCCCTATATTACAATTCTAATTAATACACATAGGAGGAATGATGGGAAAGGAAATCAACATTAAGCAAACACTACAGTAAAAGTTGTTACAGGCAAGAATGATGAATAGTGGACAAACTATTAGTGGACTAAAATTAATGGACAAACATATGAAGACATACTGTATATTCACGTAGAGTTAAAGCATTGTCCCTCAAGATAGTTATTAATTAAAACAGGAAAAATGATAACTTTACTATAGAGAAATCTGGAAAAAAAACACATTAACCAAGGAATCAAATTTAACATCACCAGTAATAAGACATATTGATACCTCTTGACATGATGCACTGAGCAACTAAAATTAAGAAAATAATTCCATTTACATTAGCATAAAAATAAAATGCTTAGAAATGCACTTAGTAAAATAAGTGCATGACCTATGCAATGAAAACTGCATAAGATTGTAAAGAAAAATCGAAGAATAAATTGTGTTACTGAATTGGAAGTTTCCGTACTATTCAGATAGTAATTATCCATGAAATTGATATATGATTCAATGCAATCCTAATCTAAATTCTATTTGACTATTTTATAAATTTGATAACCTGCTTTTAAAATTTACGCCAAAATGCAAAGAATCCTAAATAATTAAAACAACCTTGAAAAGGAGGAGGAAGATTGCAGTTATAATGACTGATTTGAAGACTACTGATTACTGTAATAAAGCTTCAGAAATCAACATAGTGTGGTTAGTGTAAGGATTGATCCATGGAAGAAAACAGAAAGACAGAAAATAACCAAACCCACATGGCAAGTGAATTTCAAAGAAGCTGCCAAGACAATTAAATGCATTAAAAAAGAGACTTTTCAACACATAATGCTGGAACAACTGGATTTCCAAGTAGAAAAGGATGCATCTCATCTAGAAAACAAAACTGCAAAATTTAGAGAAGAAAATATTGGTGGAATTCTTTGTGATGTTTCAGCAGGAGCTTTTTTTTTTTCATGTGGGGCAAGATGAAAAGCACCAACTTCATAGATAAGAAAGTTGATAAATTGTATTTCATTAAAATTAGATACTTCTGCTTCTTGAAGAACATCTTTAAATATATGAAAGGAACAACTACGAAGTGGGAGAAACTATCACGATACATAAATACAGAAAACTCTTAAAACTCAAGCAACTCTATTCAAAATGGTTAAAAGATGTATGCTAACACTTTGCAAAGGAATGTATATCCATATATAGACAATAAGCACATCAGGAAATGCTCAACATTGTTAGATATCAGAAAAATCAAAGTTAAAACTACTAAAATGGTCAGAATTTAAAAGACTAACAGTACCAAATAGTGGCAAAGATGTTAACCAAATGAAACAAAGATCCCTAGCAGCCCAGTGGAAATATAAGATGGTGCATCCATCGTGGAAAACATTTTGACAGTTTCTCATAAATTTAAGTGTCTATTTACTAACTCTCCCAAAAATCCAGCTCCTGGATACTTAAGAAAAATAAAAACGTGTGCTCACATAATGATGTGTGCTCTATTCACAATAACAGAAAACTATCAAGAACCAAATATCCACCAACAGGTGAATGGAGAACTAGATTGGGTTACATCCATACAATGAAAAATGGAAAATTACCGCTCATCAACAGAAAGAAAGAAGCTGCTGACACACCTAACAACACAGATGATTTGCAAAAACGTTACACTGAGCTTAAGAGGCTCCACACAAAAGAATACATAGTGTATCATTCGGTTTCTTTGAAATTCTAAGAGAAGCAAAACTAACCTATAGTGACAGAAAGCATATCAATTTTTGTCTATTATTAGGAGTTGGGAAAATTGACTAAAAAGGGACATGAGGGAACTTTTGGGGATAAAAATATTCTTCATTGGAAGTAGCGTTGGTTGCATGAGTGTATACATTTGTCAAAACTCATTGAACTGTGCTCTTAAAATGAATGCTTTTTATTGGTGTGTAAATATACCTTGATAAAACTGATTTTAAAACAATCACACTTTAGAGGCAGCCTCAAAGCACAGAACTGGCTCTCATTCATATACATATTTTGGCTGCTTGAGAATAATACAGTCTGGAACAATTCTGCCAGTCCAACTGATCTTCCTATTTTACGTCTCCTCAAAACTCAAGAGGGCAATGAAACGACTTTGAAAACTCTCTGTCTTTCTCACGCTAAGAGCACGTTTTAGAGATTCTGTATAGCCAGTGGAGAGCACCTGAGAAGTCCATTTACCGCGGACCAGAGGTCTGGGGCCAGATCTCCAACTGTGAGAGAGGAGAGAGGAGATGACGACTCAGTTGCAGAGGGTCAGAGTAGCTGGAAACCTGACAACACGTAACACAGGAGGATGCTAATCTTAAGGTGTGAGATTGGAGTTAGCTACAGCAAAGGCGTGGCACTGAGAACAAGTTTTCTCGTTGTTCCTGGGCTGCCTCACAGTACTGTGTTAAAGCTTCTTTGCTAAGACTTCTAGACACCACGGTGGAGCTAGGCATACATTCAGAGGTCAGGTCTTACCTGCTGTGGGTTCCTCCTACAGGGAACCAGCAGGGGCTGACAGCACTGCTGTAGGGTAGAGCAGGCCTCTGCCAGTGCTTGATAATCAGCTCCTCTTTTGCCTCTAGTCCAGTCGACATTTTCTTCCCTCCCCATGTCAGTGGGGGAGGACAATCAATTCTTCATACCGCCCTGGCAAAGGATCATTACAGGGCAGCCACTTGCCTGCCAGCTCTGCTCACTCTGGGAGCTCAGCCTCTGAGGTCATTTGTTTGCCAACTGCACCTGCTTTTATGACTTTTCCCATGTCTTGCCACCCCTTCCTTAAATCTTCACAAAATATGGACCTTAGATTATTGACTAGGCACTTCTGAGTCTGAACTTCCATTTTCAGAAAGTTGCAAAAGGCTTTCTTTTCTCATAAAAGTTTAAAAAAATGCAGGTAAGCTTTCTTCAAAGTAATATATTCTCATAGATATTTCTAAAGGACAGAGGAGTAAAAAAGAGGACTTAAAAATCACCTTTAATTCCCTCCCCTGAAAGTAAAATAATCGCCATTTACATTTTATTGAAGTTCCTTCTGGTAGGGACTTAATTTATTTATGCTCTGGCTTATTACCAGAAGGATTCAGGGTAGTTCGCACAGCCAGTTCATGGCAGCCAAGGCCTTGGCTATTTTCATTTCCATTATATCGTCTGTGCTTAACCCAGTACCTGGGTATACAAAGCACTTAATAAATACTTTCCAAATAGATAGGTGAATAAACATCA
Organism: Macaca mulatta; assembly: GCF_049350105.2. NCBI lineage: Eukaryota > Metazoa > Chordata > Mammalia > Primates > Cercopithecidae > Macaca > Macaca mulatta. The sequence continues at coordinate 193,014,713 of NC_133408.1, forward strand.
TTATAAGCCTGCGACACTTCATTCCAGACTTCCTTATCCTTTTCCAGCTTATCCTTCCTCTGGCTGGATGGGACGTATCCCAGAGGCAGGCCTTATTTGGAAAGAGAAGAATGGTTCCTTAAGTGATGAAGGGCTCACTGGACCAGGACTCCTGATAAATGATGCCATAGGAGTATTGTACTAACTACTCACAAGTACATAGTTGGATAATAAGAGCTAATACTTATTATGAATCTTTTGTTACAAATTATGTTGCTACTTGTTACAAACACAAATTACTTGTTACAAATTATGCATATTAACTTATTTCCTACAATCACTCCATAAAATGGTGGCTATGTTATGTCTAATTTATAAATGAGGAAAGTAAGGATCAGAGAGGTTACATAACATTTTTAATGTCACACAGCAGAGACAGATTTGAAGCTAGGCTGTCTGGTGCCAGGGCCTGAACCCTTTTATCCACCACATCATGATGTGTGGTCACCCTGCTAGATAATGGTCATGATGTTACATAAGTAGCGGTCAGGAAAGTCCATACTCTTAAGTGAAACATGTCTGGAAGTGCATTTCCCACTCTCTGCCTTGCCAGATGCAGTAAGACTGAGGGAGTAGCAAACTCTAGGAGGCAAACACATGAGAAGGTCACCTGAATGCGGTGAGTGGGGAGTTTGCTGCTCTGTGGCACACCTGAGACACACTCTTCTCCTGACCGACCACACATGGCCACTGAAGCTTCCTTTTCTCAATTAGTTTAAGTTCTGGGGTACGTGTGCAGGATGTACAGGTACCTTGTTACACAGGAACACACGTGCCTTGGAGGTTTGCTGCACCGATCAATCAATTAAGCCCGGCATGCATTAGTGATTTTTCCCGATGTTCTCCTCCCGCCATCCGCCCTCCCCGACACACGCCAGTGTGTGATGTTCCCCTCCCTGTGTCCATGTGTTCTCATTGTTCAGCTCCCATGTATAAGTGAGAACATGCAGTGTTTGGTTTTCTGTTCCTGCATTAGTTTGCTGAGGATGATGGCTTCCAACGGCAGTGATTCATAGTCACCTGACTTCAGAGAGGAAACCTGATTCTATTGAACTCTCTCCTGACTCCTGGTATGTTGAGAGGTAGTGAGCCTGGGTTTCACCTCCTAATTCACATGGTACAGGTAGGTATTCTCACCGAAATGACGTCATTCATTCAAACGCCCACAACTTTAGTTTAACACCAAGGTTGTAGGTGGTGGGCAGAGAACAAGTGAATGCAGATTTCATGGCCTTGGGCCATACCTTCTAAACCAGGAGACACATAGGACACATCAAACTCATAGCAGGCAAATGCTCCTGCTAACCTTTAGTAGGTGACTCATCTACTACATTTACTGCGGCAGAATCCCAGAAACTAACCCAGACCAAAACTGACTTAGTTTATGAAAAAACAGCATAGCCACTGCAGATTTCTAGATTCCATTCTTAGGTCATATCTCCTGCATCGTCAATAACACAATAACAGGTCGGTATTTATTTGAACGCCCCACAGAATGTGCGGAAGGCCCAGGGATGTCTTTAGCATGTTAAGAAATGACATTAGTAGGCCAGGTGCGGTGGCTCACACCTGTAATCCCAGCACTTTGAGAGGCCGAGGAGGGCGGATCCCGAGGTCAGGAGTTCGAGACCAGCCTGACCAGCATGGTGAAACCTTGTCTCTAATAAAAATACAAAAATTAGCATGGTGGTGTGCGCCGTAGTCCCAGCTACTCAGGAGGCTGAAGCAGGAGAATCACTTGAACCCGGGAGGCGGAGGTTGCAGTAAGCTGAGATTGCGCCACCACACTCCAGCCTGGGTGACAGAGTGAGACTTTGTCTAAAAAAAAAAAAAAAAGAAATGACATTAGTAATCATGGCCATACATCATTCATATACCACCTATTGAGTCTTTTAGTATGTGCTTGGCACTGCAGTTAGTGTTTAGACCCCTTAACAGGGTGATTTGGAAAAGGTTAGTAAGCTGTTAAGCTGCATAGCTGAATATGATTTTAACTGTGCTCTTAATCATGGTGGCTTTACAAGAAGGATGTATGGTAGCACAGGCCTGGAGGGAGAACGCCAGTGAACTTCCTCTTAGCCCTGCACATTCATTCTGCTCACCTTATCTGGGAGCTAAATGTTGTTTGTTATCAGACCATCAGGTGATGCTGTGGGTCTGCGCGCTGCATGACACCTGGGGCGGTGAACTTCACTTTACGCCATCCCTTGCTTTGTCTCAAGATCCGCCCCTTTATCCTGTTCCCCAGGGGTCTGTGCAGTTATTCTGACAAATGTTGTCAGTCAAAGAAAAAATTGCTGGCATCCCAATGTCATCTGTACCTATTGGTGGGGACTGAGCATTTTGCAGAAACGGGATCCCTAAATCCTAGCAAAGTGCAGTACGTGCTCAACAAATACAAGTTATAGCTCAGAGAAACACAGGTCCTCCCCATGTGGGCCACACCATAGATTAGAGATTGCTTTGACAAAAAACCTGCGATAAAGCAATATAATAAGTAAAAAATAATAACACAGAACCAAAGCTCCATTGTGGGCCAGTAGCTGCTTCAATTGGGCCATGGTTGTGTCTAGAGTCTTGAAAATCCTCCACTGTTCCTTCATGTCTTTCTTTAATATTCTCTCGCATATATATGTATGTATTTTACAGATCAGCCTATGATTGCTTTGATTCTTACCAGATAGGATGTTATCCCTCAGCCTGGAAACATTTGGGTCATCTGTTTAATACATAGCTATGTCTTTCTTTAATATTCTCTCACATATATATGTATGTATTTTACAGATGAGCCTATGATTGCTTTGATTCTTACCAGATAGGATGTTATCCCTTAGCCTGGAAACATTTGGGTCATCTGTTTAATACGTAGCTAACACGGACTGGTAAATTTCATGCAGAGTGTAGTATAATGCTTTCTCCAATACATGGTTTAGCAGCAATAAAGAAAATATTACTATTTTCATCATTGTCATCCAGCAACAACTGCGCTCCTTACCGTGATCTTCTCCTGCCATGTGTGGAGATAACCTGAGAAGATCAACAGCTCTCAAGGAGGCATTGGTGAGTATAAACGATCATTAATTAATCATGTTCCTGCTCTGCTAGACTCCTGACTGATACATTGAAACAAAGTTTCTTGCTGAAGAATAAATAGTATGAATGATACGGTGTTATTTAATAATGGAAGACTCCATGAAAGCACAAGACATATACATGGTTGATGAGCGTTCAGAGTTGCTAGTTTCAACCAGGGATCACATTTAAACTTCAGTGAATAATTTATTCTGGAAAACTCTCACAGAGCAGTAAATGACCTCCATATTTTGTAGAGATTTTCTTCTCTTAGAAGTTCGTAAGAACACTCTGTGCGCTCAGTGTTTTAGAAGGGGATGGTTTTTGATTACTTTATGCCCTTTATACTTAGCAGTCCAGCAGTTCTCACCCGCAGCCAGCACTGTTGGGATATCATTTTGTTTCCATGGCATTGCCGAGATGAATTGTCTGGGCAGGTGCAGGAGTGGAAGTAAATTAACCATTAAGAGCAAATGGAAGATTCACTTCATCACTTACCAGAGACAATAGATCATCAGCATTTTCTTGATTTAACGTTTGTCTGGGTCTTGTTTCTGATACATTTTTTTAAAAATGAATATTCAGTAACATACTATCCACCTGGCATCATGAAGAAATGACTTATATCATCGACAATAATAAATTATTTTTTCTAATTATGAGAATGATCTTATCATTTTGAAAATAAAATGTTCAAAAAAGACCAAATGTGAAAATAAAAATTATCTATAATACTATAATTATAGCAACTGAGACAACAGTCTCAACCATCCTATTGCAAATTGTTTTAGTTTTTTTTTTTTTTCTATTCAGGCTACATGTATGCACACATGTGCATAGGATTTACATAGAGACTTAATGTGCATTCTGTTTTATAACATTGTAATTTAATAAGTCATAATTACTTTTGTATGTCGTTCAGTATTTTTCTACCTTAAACATTTTGAAGAATACATAGAATTTTGTCTTCGGAGCTATTCTAACTTATTAAATCAATAACATAGTGTAAAATATTTATCGTTTTTAATTTTAAATTGTTTTAAATTGTACAATAATACACAATTTCTGAGAAGCACCTTTGTAGATCTCTATACATAATCCGAATATTTCTGTAATCCGAAATTCTTGCAAGTGAGATTGCTGTATTGAAGAGAAAGTGCATTTTCAGGTCTTTCAATACATATTGCAAAATTACTTTCCAGAAAGATTGTAGTGATTTACATTCAAACTAGCCATTCCATTTCCTCAAGTCCTCTCCAAAACTAGCTATATCATTTATTATGTGTTTCTTCGCAAGTTGTAATATATTTTTGTATCTTAATGACATTATAAATTCTATTTTCTTTATTACCAGTGATGTTAATGTTACATCTAATGTATATTCCCTTTACCTTTTTATTGTTTTTGGGGGGAGTCTCTTTCTTTCTTCTTTTTAAAATTAATTAATTTATTTTCATTATACTTTAAATTCTAGGATACATATGCAGAACATGCAGGTTCGTTACATAGGTATATACGTGCCATGGAGGTTTGCTGCACCCATCAATCCATCATCTACATTAGCTATTTGTCTGAATGCTCTCCCTCCCCTAACTCCCCACTCCCGACAGGCCCTGGTGTGTGATGTTCCTCTCCCTGTGTCCATGTGTTCTCATTGTTCGGCTCCCGCTTATGAGTGAGAACATGCAGTGTCTGGTTTTCTGTTCCTGTGTTAGTTTGCTGAGAATGATGGTTTCCAGTTTCATCCATGTCCCTGCAAAGGACATGAACACATCCTTTTTTATGGCTGCATAGTATTCCATGGTGTATATGTTCTACATTTTCTTTATCCAGTCTCTCATTGATGGACATTTGGGTTGGTTCCAAGTCTTTCTAAAAGATGGTATACATCTATTAGTTACCCATTTTTATGTAACAAATTACCACAAACTTACAGGCTCAAAACAATACAAATTCATTTTACAGTTTCCATAGGTCAGAACTCTAATGTTCCTTAGCTGGTTCCCCATGTCAGAGCCTCCCACAGGCTGCCACCAAGGTGTCAGCCAGGGATGGGGTCTCCTTTGATAGTTCGATAAGGAGGGATCATCTTTTACCTTACCTACATGATTTTGGACAGGATCTGCTTCCTTTGGGTCTGCCTTTTACTCACGTTTCCATTGTCACCTCTTGATATTGTCAGTTTTCTTGTCTCTTCTAGTAACTTCCTTTCTTTTTGGGAGAAGGACCTGACTATTTCAACAAAGCTGTTGAAATTTGGCTACACAATAATTACAAGGCATCTTATTAATTATTTAACTTGGGGTGTTTGCTAGATAGGTAATTAAACTTTGTCTTGTTTCGTACTGCTATTAACATTCCAGAAAGGTACCAATCGTACCTCCTCCGCTATCTTCTCCCTCTTCTCCTCTCAGGAGACAACCGGGCCTCAGTTTCCAACATCTAAACTCTCTTTGTTCCTGGGGAGGAGTGTGTGTGTGTGTGTGTGTGTGTGTGTGTGTGTGTGTGTGTGTGTGTGTGTTAGGACTCTAAAAGAAGTTGTCAGGAGCCCACACAACTAATACCAATGGGACCCTTCCAGGGACAACTTCAGAACATTCATATAAGGGAAGTCTCAGGAGTCAAGGTCAGGCTTCTTGGAAAGGGGAAATAGAGTTTTTTCTGAAGCCAGGTTTACCGAGGAAGTGCATTGTTTTTATTCAGAGTGCATATTTATTTGCAGTAGGGGAAAGCCAAAGCCTCCTTTAATCATTGGTATCTCTATTTTACAGGTACCAACTTTCACCATCACAAAGAATAAATGATGGCCGGGCGCGGTGGCTCAAGCCTGTAATCCCAGCACTTTGGGAGGCCGAGACGGGTGGATCACGAGGTGAGGAGATCGAGACCATCCTGGCTAACACGGTGAAACCCCGTCTCTACTAAAAAAAAAATACAAAAAACTAGCCGGGCGATGTGGCGGACGCCTGTAGTCCCAGCTACTCGGGAGGCTGAGGCAGGAGAATGGCGTAAACCCGGGAGGCGGAGCTTGCAGTGAGCTGAGATCCGGCCACTGCACTCCAGCCTGGGCGACAGAGCGAGACTCCGTCTCAAAAAAAAAAAAAAAAAAAAAAAAAAAGAATAAATGATAACACAGCCCCAATCACACTACTGGGTTGGAGACCTGGAGTTTGAAGCAGATTTTCTGTTAAACACACAATACTCTCCAGTAGAACAGCGGAAAGAGAAGACACATCATCTTTAAATCCTCACTACTTTATTCCAAATATATCCAACGAGGATTTTTATATTCCAGGATTCTGAATGTCTCTGTTGTCACAGAAAGAACTGTAACTTAAGAACCCTGAGTTATCGTTGTGATATTAACTGGTTCTGTGATAGAAAAAGCAATTATCTGCCTAATTTCACATTTTTCCTCTTTTTTAATTAACAAAAGTCTTGCTTTTCGGTTACTCTTAGTTTTGGTTTGTTTTGTGGGGTGTGTGTGTGTGTGTGTGTGTGTGTGTGTGTGTTTAGGGCACCAACTGCATTGAGCTAAAATATAACATTTTTCATTGTAAGTTGAACTGTAAATGGTCACATGGCTGCTGTGGCCAGTGAAACACTCTTAGCTGGGAATTTGAGAGAGGCTTCTTCAACAAGGGGCAGGGAGTCTGAGGGCACCTCTTCCGCACTTCCATCTCCCTGCTCCTTGCCACCTGGCATGTGGATGAAATACTGCAGCTCCTTCCTCGGATTCATGGGGGAAACCAAGCAAATGGGAACATGGGGCTACTGTACCAGTCCTAGGCTTCCCACCTTGGATTTATTTTCTGTGAAACAAAATATGGTCTTATATGTGGACGCCACGGTTAACTGTTTTTCTTCTTATATGCAGCCGACTCCTAACTAATAAATTGTGTAATTCGTGAATTCACGCCTCTGTCCCTAAGATTTCAGACCTGTAAAATGCATTCCTATGAGAGGCTGGAGGAGGAATTGGCCTTGTGATTAGGTGATTTAAAGAGTCCTCCTAACCTTATTACTTTCTTGTTCTATTTAGATTCCAATTATCCTACCTATTCCAAAGCCTCAGAATATTGACTCAGAAGTCTTTCATTAGCCCTGAAATGTTCAAGTTTTAGTATGAGTCACATCACTGAAATCACGAAAAGAGATCTACTTCTTTAAGGTATTTCTTCATTAGGTGTGTTATCATCTACCTATCTATCTATGTAGCTAGCTGTGTAGATCTGTTTATATTTTGCCTTGCTGAATAAATTTAATTATCAGCCTACTAAAGCCTCATTACATTAGATTTTACTAATAAAATTGTGTGGCAATTTGGATAGAGGCTAAATCAAAAATTGAGTCCATTTTTGAATCAGAAAAAAACTTTCTGAACAAATCAAAACTATACACAAGAAAATTTATACCTGCTTTGGAGAGGAAATGGTTTTCAATTACTGAAGAAAATCTATTTACATAGAATTAATTAATGTCTTAATTCAAAATCATTTTCACCAAGCTCATTAAATTTTGCTCATTGATAACGTTTTGCTAGCTGTTCTTCACTTAATGTTGGAATAAAGCCGGAAGTACTAAAACCTCACAGCTTTTGAAGTCTTATGGAATTCACACCATATTACCTAGTTTATCTAAATCAATCAGATTTGCTCTTGGTTAATTTATATCTATTTTAGACATAGAAGCAGTAGAAAGTTTAAATACAATACCTTATGCTTAAATTATTAATATTTCAGAGTTTTTATTTCCTACAGGTTACAACACTTCAAGGCCCTCCTAGAAAATGGCTTGGGAGAAAGAAACTAAGAATTTCACTAAAAAATAATAGAAGCGCTGGCTCCTGAAGATGAATGATTTTCTTCCTCTTTCCCTATTGCAGCCAGGAGGAAGTAAAAACCGATGGTAATACTGAAATGCCAAAGAGGACTCATGAGCTGTAAAAGTTTCATCTCAGTCATGGGAGTCATTCGTGACACAACAAAGACAGAGATTTTTTTGTTGTTCATAAGCCGGTTTCCTAGGTATTTCGTTTTTATTGTGGCATTTTAAGTGGGATTATCATCTTGATTTCACTCTCTGCCTGGACATTGTTGTTGTGTAGAAATGCTACTGATTTTTGTATATTGATTTTGTATCCTACAGCTTTACTAAAGTCATTTATCAATTATCGGAACCTTTGGCAGACTGTTTAGGATTTTCTAGATGTAGAATCATACTGTTAGTGAAGAGAGAGAGTTTGTCTTCTTTTCCTAGTTGGATGTCCTTTATTTTTTTCTCTTGCCTGATTGCTCCAGCGAGGACTTTCAGTACTATTTTGAGTAGGAGCAATGAGATGAGCATCCTTTCTTATTTCAGTTCTCAAGGGGAATGGTTTGAATACTTGCCCATTCAATATGATGTTGACTGTTGGTTTGTCATAGATGGCTCTTACCATTTTGAGGCATGTTCCTTTGATGCCTAGTCTATTGACAGTTTTTATGAAGTCATGTCGGATTTTATCAAAAGCTTTTTCTACATCTATTGAATTTATCATATGGTTTTTGCTTCTCATTCTGCTCATGTGGTGAATCACGTTTATTGATTTGCCTATGCTGGACTAGCCTTGCATCCCAGGAATAGCTGGACTTGCTTTGTTGAGGAGTTTTGTGTCTATGTTCATGAGGGATACTGGTCTGAAGTTTTTATTTTTATTTTTTTCCATTGTGTGTCTGTCAGATTATGGTATCAGGCTGATGCTGGCTTCATAGAAGGAGTTAGGGAGGAGCCCTCCTCCTGGGGTTTTTGGAATAGTTTCAGTAGGATTGGTATCACGTTTTCTTTGTACGTCTGGTAGCATTTGGCTATGAATCCTTCTGGTCCAGTGCTTTAAGGTTGGTAGTTTCTTTATTACTAATTCAATTTCAGAATTTGATATTGATCTATTCAGGATTTCAATTTCTCCCTCATTCAATCTTGCATGATTTTGTGCTTTCAGGAATTTACCTATTTCCTCTCGATTTTTTAATTTGTGTGCTTAGAGTTGTTCACAATAGTCTCTGAGGATGTTTTGTATTTCTATGGGGTTCTTTGTAATAATATCATCTTTGTTGTTTCTGATTGTGATTATATGGATCTTCTCTTTTTTTTTGTCATTCTAGCTAGAGGTCTATCAATCGTATTTTTTTTTTTTTTTGAAAAACAAACTGGTTTTCATTGAGTTTTTGCAGAATTTTTCATCTCTAATTCATTAAGTTTTCTAATTTTAGGGGTTTTTTTCTTCTGCTAACTTTGGGATTGGTTTGTTCTTGTTTTTTTCTAGTTCCTTTTGGTGCAAAGTCAGATGGTTAATTTGAGACCTTTCTAACTTCTTGCTGAAGGCGTTGAAGGTGATAAACTTTCCTCTTAACACTGCTTCTGTTGCATCCCGGAGATTTTGGCAAGTTGTGTCCCTGTATTTATTAATTTCAAAATAAATTTACTTTCTGCCTGAATATCTGTGTTCTCCCAGGAGTTATTCGGGAGGAAGTTGTTTCTTGGCTGTGCATGACTTTGGGCATATCCTCCGAGAGTGAGAAATAAGTTGTTTTCAAATTGTCTAAAAACTACCACAGAAAATGTGGGTTACTTTTTTTCTTTAAGCTCTCTAAGATGAATATATTAAATTCAATAAAGACTGATGGGGAAGTGGAAATTGTACAAATTTGTTTGATCCCATCTGCATGTTCTCCAGAGTACTCATCTGCCCTGACCCTTCGCCTCCTCATGCAGGGCTGTTACAGAAGTTCAACTGTAGGAAAATCTGAGGACAGAGGAAAGCAAAGGCAGAAATATCCCTTCCCATTTGAATTTGTGTTCTAGATCTTCTGGGAAGTAAAGTCTTAATACCAAAAATTTGTTTCAATTTCTATTTACTTCTATAAGCCCATGAATTGCAGCTTCATTTCCTGTCCTATTTTTCTCTTCTAAGACTTTCTTGTGATTGATTAGTCTGTCCCTGAAGGTCACATGTAGGTTGAACCCTTTTTACTGAAAAGGTGCAGCTGGGTCCTTCCTCAGAAGAAAAAGGGACTCTGCCAGATATCAAAACAACCAATACCACTAACTAACCCCTGCCCCCAAAACATAGAAGCTATCAGCCTTCTGGTATTTATTATTATTTCAGTTTATAGTGGTCTCACTAGCGACACAATTGCATTATTATTATTATTATTGTTATTATTATTTTGAGACAGAATCTCGCTCTTGTCGCCCAGGCTGGAGTGCAGTGGCACGACCTCAGCTCACGGCAACTTCCGCCTCCCAGGTTCAAGCGATTCTCCTACCTCAGCCTCCTGAGTAACTGGGATTACAGGCCCCCGCCACCACACCCAGCTAACTTTTGTACGTTTTTTTAGTAGAGACAGGGTTTCGCCATGTTGGCTAGGCTGGTCTCAAACTCCTGACCTTAGGTGATCTGCCCGCCTTGGCCTCCCAAAGTGCTGGGATTACAGGTGTGAGTTGCACTATTATTAGTTCAAGGTGATGACAGATATTGTGGTATCTTTATACTTAACATTTAAGATGCATACACAGAGATTGTCTATGGAAACAACAAACAATTGCAAGTGTGTTGTGTTTGCACACGTGCATATGCTAACGCTCACTTCTACTCTCCATGTTATTCACAAGAGCTCAGTGACTCAATTTGATCAGGGTGTGCATATCGTGGGCACCTTCTATATGATGTGCAATATGCAGATGAGGTTTGCAGGGTTATGGCCTGTCTTTCCTCAATTTGGAACACCTCTGAAGGGCCTTCCATGGGTTTTATTGAGACTTCTGGGGCCAACATATCACCATTCAGACTCTTTCTCTGCTCAATCTGTTTTTCTCTGTCGTCTCCCACAGGAGTTGATCCTGAGACTACACCCAAGAGACTTCCTGCAAGCGAAACTACATCTCAGAGTGTATCTCCTGGGGACCCAAACTGTGACCATTTTTAAACATTGCCTTACTCTGAAGTCTCTGGAATCTAATTCCTGTCTAAACATCTAAACTTTCTCCTCCTACTACCAGGTCCCCAGCATCTATCCCATTCTTGCAGGTCTGTTTTATGGCGCAGCCAACCATGCATCAGATGCCTGAGTGCAGCCATGCTGTGCTTTATGGCGTGCACAAGCAGCTGAATTTCTGAAAATTCTCCAACTTGGGAACTTTTGATCTATCAGTCCTCTTTGTGTGTTGAGTATGGGCTGTAATTTTGGGGGCATGCAAAGTATATTGTATTGGTCAGTATTGCTGTGATAATACCTACTGCCCCATCTTAGCATCTTGCTCAAGGATGTTTCCTGCTGATGTCTCGTATGGGTGGCAGCAGCGCTATTAGGCGTCTTCTCACTCTAGGATCCAGGCTGAAAACCAGCTCTGAGCTAGAAGATGCCATCTTCATAAAAGAGAACAAAGAGCAAGCATCGGCTCCAAGTCACATGATTACCTTTAAAGCGTCAGCCTGTTCAGGTGTATATCACACCTGTTCTCATTTCACTGCCAAAGACAACTCATGTGACCCAGGATTACTGTTGGGTGACAGGGAAGCTTTGCAAGTAACAGGCAATGAGTAGGTTGCATAATCCTTGTACAGCTTGTATAATCCTTTTATTGCTTGGGAACAATAATATGACATATCCAAAACACCTCTATCCAAAATGCCACTCCCACATGTCTGTCACTGTCATTAAAATTCTATGACTTTGAATTAAGGCACTGACTTTCCTGAATGCTTCCATTAAAATACAAACGTTTTATTCCTGAGAAGTAATGCACTTGTCCACCATCTTATTTACGTTAATTATTTTAACCTCTTCATATTTTTGCTCCATAATGCAAAGCAGTAATTTGAGGCTGGGAGATTGCCAATAAGGTATAAAGAAGTATAAGTGAAATCACATTCTGTCTTCTTATGTGCCTAAGCTATTTATTCTGGTGACATCTGGTTAAAATGATCCTTGTGAATTGCTTCCTAGAAAAAAATAAGAAATAAAACTTACATCATAAAAAGTATTATTATTAAAGTTGTCAGGTTGTCTATATAATTACTAAAATTTATTGAATGTTTAATACTTTTTTTTTTGAGATGGAGTCTTGCTCTGTCACCCAGGCTGGAGTGCGGTGGTGCCATCTCGGCTCACTGCAACCTCCGCCTCCTGGGTTCAAGTGATTCCTTGGCCTCAGCCTCCCTAGTAGCTGGGACTACAGGCACGCACAACCATGCTTGGCTAATTTTTGTATTTTTAGTAGAGATGGGATTTTGCCATGTTGGCCGGCTGGTCTCAAACTCCTGACCTCAAGTGATCCCCCTGCCTCGGCCTACCAAAGTGCTGGAATTACAGGCATAAGCCACCATGCCCGGCCTGTTTAATACTATTTTATTCTGCCTCCTCATATTTAATTGTCATAATATGCCTGTAAGACAGATATTATAATTTTCATTAATTATAAGAAGGATTTGTAAGAAATTTTAGCAACTATAGAATTCATATGTCTTATAATTGCTGTTGACTGGGTGGAGTCACGTTCCAGTTGTCGCTGCACAGGGAATCAGGATGGAGTATTGTTTCCTGACGCATTCATGACTGACGCTCTCGGGTATAGAGAAAACGGGAGAATTGATGAAAGAGAGTGAGAAAAGTTCAAACAGTCAAACTTTGGATGTGACAAAATTTTAATAACACACTAACCTATTCATTTCATATATATATATATTTAGTTTTGCACAGCAGTGACACACAATCAACACCGCTATTTTATCATTATCCACTAATGGAATGCTAAGCATGTGGGAGTTGCATCCTACTGCTTAAGGTCATCAGCAAGGTCTGACTGCAAAAATTCAAAAAATTGCAACCTCAGGCATAAATGGGTTAAGCTTAAAAGAGCTTTTCAAAAGTTGTATATTTAATTGCTAAGTTTATTTTAATTAGTACATAAATGATAAGACTTACAATTGGTGGTAGCTTAGATTTGGTAAGAAACACTTTTTTTTTTTTTAAATGAGATGGAGTCTTCCTCTGTCGCCCAGGCCTGAGTGCAGTGGCAAGATCTTGGCTCACTGCAAGCTCCGCCTCCCGGGTTCACGCCATTCTCCTGCTTCAGAGTAGCTGGGACTACAGGCGCCCACCAGAGAAACACCTTTATCAAGCCAGTTTACAGCTGAGGTAAAACTAAGGTGCACAGAAGCGAAGTACCTTGCTTAAGGCCATAGAGCTCAGGGTTTCTGCAATAGTCACTTTATTCCCCGTCTTTCCTAAATAACTGAGCTCCAGGTCTTTTTGGCACCATCTTCCTTGAAATGAGACTAAGGGAGCTGTAAAAACAGTGGAGTATTGATTTTGACACAGTTCTCTGTGTCCTCCAAACACATACTTTCCCACAAATTAATCAATGTGGTCTTCCGCAAGTTACTTAAAATACGTGAGCCGATGATTCTTCATTAGTGCAATGACAATCACCACACCTGTGAGAATCAGAAGCTAACATAATGCAACAACAGGAACTGCAAATAGAAAAGTGACACAGACCCTGGCATCAAGTCCATGCTCCAGGAAGTCAGTTCTCTTCACTTTTCGTCTCTGGAAACCTCAATGGGTCCTCATACCCTGTCAATCAATATCTTTCATGGCTTACTCCTAGTCTGGCCAGGATCAGCCCTGCTTCCTACCACACGGTTGAGAATGCTGTGACAGCAGAGGCGGCTCTTATTTTTGATGACTGCAGGGCAAGTGTCACCTTAAGCTTCTGGCCAGAATGTCTCATTCGATGTTACCTGTGGAGTCACAGAGCCACTTTCTTGAAGATCTGAAAAAAAGGATAAATTCCGAAAAGATATTTAAACTCTGCATTTCTCTAGTCTAAAATTCCCAAGTCAAGGTGATTGCCATGAAGAAAGGGACTTTGGAGAATGTAGGATGATTAGCTGGTGTAACTGTAGCTCTCAGCAGGGAAGCTCAATATCAGAGTGATCGAGGATACCCCTATAGAAATGCCATGGCCTAAGGCAGCACCAATAAGTCTGTCAACTAGCTGTTATTGAGTCTGTAATGTGTTCAGGCTTTAAAATGGGCCCTGAATAATCTCACTAATAGGAAAGAACAGAAAAACTTATGAGGAAATTTATACTGAAATGTCTGTTGTCTTCTACTGGTTGCTGATTCGTTGAGTAAAGACCAAAAGTTTGTTAGCTACTCATAGCAGAGCTAATTAGCTAGCAAATGCTTCCCAGGGTATCTCAGAGGGGTAGAGACGATTTATTAAGGCTTAGGGCATGAGAAAAGACAGTGCTAGGAGATCATCTGGTTCTTTCTTTCTTTTTTTTTTTTTTTGAGACAGAGTTTCACTCTGTCACTCAGGCTGGAGTGCAGTGGTATGAACTTGGTTCACTGCAACCTCCACCTCTGGGATTCAAGTGATTCTCCTGCCTCAGCCTCCTGAGTAGCTGGAATTATAGGTATGTATGCCACCAAGCCCAGCTAATTTTTGTATTTTCCGTAGAGATGGGGTTTCACCATGTTGACCAGGCTGGTCTTGAACTCTTGACCTCAAGTTATCCACCCACCTCAGCCTCCCAAAGTGCTGGGATTACAGGCATGAGCCACCATGCCCGGTCTGGTCCTTTGCTTAGGTGGAGAACTCAGGCCAGGGGAACACAGAGGGCTCCCAGAGTGTGAAGGCAGCATCATATCAGTGGGGCAAGTAGGGATCTGACATGGTTTTCTATTAAGTGTTTCTGTGCGTTAACTTGTTTTTTAAAATCACTTGACTCTCTCTGACAACACTGTTTGCTCATGTATTTAATCTGATGGGCAATTATTGAGCCACTTTCTACCTAAATACCTACTTAGTAATAGGATAAACTCAAAAGATTTGGAAGATCTATATTATGTCTTATTTCCCCAACTAAACCATGAGTTATTTTGCTCATAAGACTGGGCACCATAAGTGTGAAATACATTACAGATATACAATAGATGCGATAACCTAAGGCAAATCATAACCCAGAATGTGTTTATAAGACTTGCCCCTCCTCTTATTTCTTCCCTTTTGATGATTGGCATCCTTTCCCTATCACGATTCCCACTTAGGTCCATCCACCCAATCTGTTAAGGGCAGCATCCTCCACCTTTTACCCAAGATTTCCAGGTCTGTATTCCCTTACTGAAACAGATTTGTTAATGAACTTTCACTAAGGCATTAATGTCAGATAAAGCTTTAATTGCCTTTCTCAGATAACTCATTTATACTCAATAGGGTTCTCCGGTGCTGCTGAGGTCTCACTAATTATGAAGTTTTAGGCAAACTGGGGCAGTTGTTTCCTGGGGTGAGAGCAGACGGGGGTATGTCTTTCTTTCTCAGTACTCACTTGTTTGATGCTCGATTACACTTCTGTTTATTATCAGTAGTGATGATAGAGTAAAATTGTCAACGTGAATTTAGCACCAGTAGGTGTTGGGGCAAATGGGGACTTCAAGATAATTTAATTCACCATGTTGACCAGGCTGGTCTTGAACTCCTGACCTCAAATGATCCACCCACCTTGGCCTCCCGAGTAGCTGGAATTACAGGTGTGTGCCACTATGCCCAACTAATTTTTATATTTTTAGTACAGACAGGATTATGAAGTTTTAGGCAAACTGGGGCAGTCTGCCTATTTTTGAAATAAATAAATGGGGAAGGAGAGATTGACCAGCTCCCATAAGCAGACAGCCCTCTGTGGACAACAGCCTCTAGTCCCTTTAACTCCCTGCTCTTGCCCATCCTGTGATCCTTCCACTCCTGCAGGAAAGGTACTGCAGTGACTTTTTAAATTTCTTCTTGCTGCATTGGGGAAAAAAAAAAAAACTATAAATAAAAGGTGGGCCTTCAATATTCACAAAATCTGGACATGATCCACTCTTTCAGGCCCAATTTATATCTCCCTTCCTCGAAGAACATCTTCTGATTTATCTGGGCTTCAGTGAACTTTATCTCTCTGGAGGGTCTTTAAAATGTATATAGTCACTTCTACATGGGAAACGACTTAAGAATTATAACGTGGTGGACTAATTGTTGGTATTGTCTTATTGATTGGATTGTAAACTTCTTAGGGGCAGTGAACCCTGTCGTCTGTATTCCTCTCAGGGCATGGCTGCACTGAGCATAACAGGGCTGGGTGACCACGTTGTATTCCAGAGGGCACCTGCTAGGCGTCATACTCTGCTCTAGCAGGAATAGACATGTTTCTTGACTTCATCATAAGTTCTCAAAATATAGCTGATTTGAATTTTTATTATTTTACTATCCGGAGTTACTTGGTAGAGAAATGAGGACCCTCTAGGAATTGCTGGAGTAAACAAACAAAGCAGAGGAACTATTTTCTGTAAGCGAGGCCCTAACGGCTTCTAGAGAGGGGAGAAGAAGAAGCCAAAAAATATTCCTCAAGCTCAATTTAGAGACCTCGGGAGGCACATAGAAGTATTGTAAGTTATTTCAATTACAGGAAGTAGGCTTAAAAAGCTAAATAAATAATTGACCATTTTAAATTATTTAAACCCGTAGTTCTTAACCTCTTTTGAATTCTGGACCCCTTTGAGAACGAGGAAAGCTACAGATCTTATCTTGAAATAAATGGATATACACACAGACGTTTGTAAATAAACTCAGGAGATCCATGGCCACCTAATGGCCATCCAAAAGCCCTAAGCTTTGATGGCAGCAAACAGGGGGCTCATTTTCACTCTCAGCAGCATTCCTGGCAGTAGATTTAGAATTAAACCACTGAAACCAATAAACCACTGAAACCAACAGCCAGAGCTGATGCATGAAAAGATACTCTAGATTAAAGCCTTATAGGTAGCTTCTCGTGTGAAAAAGTTATTGTTCCTTAGTGAGGAGGAGGGCTGGAGGAAGTGGCCTGCATTTTCTAGGCATTACCTCATATGATGACCTGGGAAAGGCGCTAATTTGTCTAAAGGACTCTAGCAAGTTAAAGAAAACAGATTTGGGCCAGGTGCAGTGGCTCACACCTGTAATCCCAGCACTTTGGGAGGCCAAGGTGGGTGGATTACTTGAGGTCAGCAGTTCAAGACCAGCCTGGTCAACATGGTGAAACCCCATCTCCACTAAAAATACAAAACTTAGCCAGGCATGGTGGCACGCACTTGTAATCCCAGCTACTGGAGAGGCTGAGGCAGGAGAATAGCTTGAACCCGGGAGCTGGAGGTTGCAGTGAGCCAAGATCGCGCCATTGCACTCCAGTCTGGGTGACAGAGCAAGACTCCATCTCAAAATAAAATAAAATAAAACAAAACAGATTTGAGCCAACTCGGGATATATTTGGACCATTCAAGCATTGACAGGTTTATTTCCCTTGGAAAATCAGACTCCATAAGAACAGTGCAAGTTCAACCTCAAAATCCCATGTTACCCTCTTCCCCGCAGATTTCTGGCCTCCAGTTAAGAATGGAATAAAAGTTTACTTCTCATGCTGGGGAAGGAGGAGGGCCTAGAAAATGAGGTCAAAGACATCATTGGGAGGAGGATTGGAGAGAGATAGAGACACCCTTTGTGTCAAGTAAATGATTTGGAGCGCAATGGAAGCCTTCAGGGGAAAGGAGGAAGATACCACTCCAGGAACGAGGACATCCAATGCTAGAGCAGGAGTCTGCACCTCACAAGGAGCTGGAGAAACTCCTTCTCCCTTCAAAATGCTTTGCTTGAACATTTTCAGTTGCAAGTGGAACTTCAATACAAGTGGTTCTTTATCAACTACATGTGTCATCTTGGTAGGGTTGAAAGACCCCCATATGAAAATGTGTCTTTATCTGAAACCGTAATTTTTTTTTCTTCTTTGCCTTATATTATTTTTAATTGATACATGATCATTGCACACATCTATAGAGTACATTGTGATGTTTTAATACATGAATACAAAATGCAATGATCAAATCAGGGTAATTAGCATATCTACCACCACCACCATTTATCACCTCTTTGTGTTGGGGACATTCAAAATCCTCTCTTCTAGCTATTTGAAAATACACAGTAAATCATTATTAATTATAGTCACAGTGCTATAGAACACTAGAACTGATTTCTCCTATCTAGTTGTATTTTTGTATCTGTTACTCAAACTTTCACCCTCCCTCTTTCCCCATTTCTCTTCCCAGCCTCTGGTAACCACTATTCTTCTTTTGTTTTTCCTTCCTTCCTTCTTTCCTTCCTTCCTTCTTTCTTTCTTTCCTTCCTTCCTTCCTTCCTTCCTTCCTTCCTTCCTTCCTTCCTTCCTTCCTTCCTTCCCTCTGTCCCTCCCTCCCTCCCCCTCCCTCTCTATCATCCTTCCCTTCCCTTCCCTTCCCTTCCCTTCCCTTCCCTTCCCTTCCCTTCCCTTCCCTTCCCTTCTCTTCCCTTCCCTTCCCTTCCCTTCCCTCCTTCCTTCCTTCCTTCCTTTCTTTTTTTCCATTTCTTTCCTTTTTTTTTTTTTTTTCAGAGTCTTGCTTTGTTGCCCATGCTGGAGTGCAGTGGCGCGATCTCAGCTCACTGCAACCTCCGCTCCCCAGGTTCAAATGATTCTCCTGCCTCAGCTTCCCGAGTAGCTGGGATCACAGGCACAGGCCACCACACCCAGATAATTTTTGTATTTTTAATAGAGACAGGGTTTCACCACATTGGCCAGGCTGGTCTCCAACTCCTGACCTCAGGTGATCCACCCGCCTTGGCCTCCCAAAGTGCTGGGATTACAGGCGTGAGCCACTGAGCTCAGTCAACTATTCTTTCTACTTCTATGAGATCAACTATGTTAGCTTCCACAAATAAGTGAGATCATCTGGTATTCATCTTTCTGTGCCTGACTTATTTTACTTAATATAATGTCCTTTGAGTTCATCCATGTTATTGCAAGTGACCGAATTTTATTCTTTTTTATGGCTGAATAATATTCTATCATATACATATACCACGTTTTATTTATCCATTCATCTGCTGCTGGACACTTAGGTTGATTTCAATTCTTGGCTATTGTGAATAGTGCTGCAATAAACATGGCAGTGCAGATGCCTTTTTGATATACTAATTTTCTTTTCTGTGTCTGTATACCCAGTAGTGGGATTGCTGGATGATGTAGTAGTTCCATGTTTAGTTCTTTGAGGAACCTTCATACTGTTTCCCATAGTAGTTGTACTAATTTCACATTCCCACCAACAATACTGTAAAAATTCTCCTTTCTCCACACCCTTGCCATAATTTGTTATTTTTGTCTTTTTTTCCTAATAACCATTCTAGCTTGGGTGAGATTACATCTTATGTAGTTTTTATTTGCATTTCTCTGATGATCAGTGATGTTGAGTATCTTTTCATATACCTGTTTGCCTTTGTATTCTTCTTTTGACAAATGTCTATTCAATCTTTTTTTTTTCCATTTTTTAATTGGGTCATTGGATTTTTTCCTATAGAGTTGCTTGAGCTCCTTATATAATTGGTTATTAATCCCTTGTTATCTCCTTAGTTAAATTTATTTTGAGGTATTTTTTGGGTAGCTATTATAAATGAGATTGCTTTCATGATTTCTTTTTCAGTCAGTTAGGTTTATAGAATGCTACTGATTTTTGTCTATTGAGTCTGTATCCCTCAACTTTACTGAATTTGTTTATCAGTTCTAAAGGCTTTCTGCTGGAGCTTTTAGGGTTTTCTACATATAAGATCATGTTGTTGGCAAAGAGGGACAATTTTTACTTTCTCCTTTTCAATTTGGATAGTTTTTTAATTTTTATTTTTATTTTAAGTTCTGGGGTATGTGTGCAGGATGTGCAGGTTTGTTACATAGGTAAATGTGTGCCATGGTGGTTTGCTGCACCTATCAACCCATCACCTAGGTATTAAGCCCAGCATGCATTAGCTCTTTTCCCTAATGCTCTGCCTTCCCCACCTCCCTGCCCCTTATTTCTTTCTTTTGCCTAATTACTTTAGCTATAACTTCTAGTATTATGTTGAATAAGTGTATTAAGAGTCAGCATCCTTGCCTTGTTCCAGTTCAGTTTCATCACATTTCAGTGTAATGTTAGCTGTGGGTTTGTCATATATGGCCTTTATTGTGTTGAGGTACATGCCGCCTATGCCTAATTTATTGGGAATTTTTATCATGAAGGCTGTTGAATTTTATCAAATGCTCTTTCTGTATCTATTGAGATGATCATCTTGTTTCTCTCCTTTATTCTGTTGATGTGATGTATCATGTTTATTGATTTGAGTATGTTGAACCATCCTTGCTTCCCTAGGATAAATCCCACCTGATCATGGTGAATGATCTTTTTTTAATATGCTGCTGGATTGTTTGCTAGTATTTTGTTGAGGATTTTTGTGTCTATATTCATTGGGAATATTGACATATAGTTTTTGTTTTTCTCTTGTGTCCTTGTTTGGTTTTGGAATTAGAGAAATGCTGGCCTCATAAAATGGGAATTCCCTTCTCTTCAGTTTTCTGGAAAAGTCTGAGAAGAGTTGGTATAAATTCTTTAAATGTTCAGTAGAATTCAGCAGTGATGTTATCTAGTCCTAGGCTTTCTGGATTTTTTGTTTTTTTTTTTTTTTAACTTTTACTTTAGGTTCACGGCGACATGTTCAGGTTTGTTATATAGGTAAATTGTGTGTCATGGGGTTTGGTGTACAAATTATTTTCCCACCCAGCTAATACGGATTCAATCTTATTACTGTTATTGGTCTGTTCAGGTGTTTTATTTCTTGGTCCAATCTTGGTGGGCTGTATGTGACCAGGAATTTATCCATTTCTGCTAGATTTTCTAGTTTGTTGACATATAGTCGATCATAATGTAATCTCTAATTGCATCCTGGGGACAGGGGTTGGGGGGAGAATGTCAATAATATTTAAAAGAATACAAAAATGTTCAGTATCTAACAAGTTAAAATTCACAAAATACAGCATCCAATTAAAGATTACTAAACATACAAAGAAGCAGAAAATTACAGCTCATAATAAGTATAATAATCAATCTATTGAAACTAAACAGGAAAAAACATTAATGTTAGAATTAGCAAAGAGACATTATAATCATTGTATAACTGCGTTCCATGTATTCAAAAAGCTAAATAGAAGCATGGAAGCTACTTTAAAAAGACATACATCAGGCCGGGCGTGGTGGCTCCCACCTGTAATCCCAGTACTTTGGGAGGTCAAGGCAGGCAGATCACGAGGCCAGGAGTTTGAGACCAGCCTGACCAACATGGTGAAACCCTGTCTCTACTAAAAATACAAAAATTAACTGGGCATGGTCGCACACGCCTGTAATCCCAGCTACTCAGGAGGCTGAGGCAGGAGAATCACTTGCACCTGCGAGGCAGAAGGTTGCAGTGAGCTGAGATCACGCCACTGCACTCCAGCCTGGGCAACAGAGCCAGATTCTGTCTCAAAAAACAAACAAACAAACAAACAACAAACAAAAAAAAGATATACATGACATTTCTAGAGACAAAAACTACAGTATCTAAAATAAATATAGTGAATGGGATTAATGGCAGATTAAGCATTCTTAATTAACATTAGCGAAATTGAAAACACAACAACAGAAACCATCCAAAATGAAACTTAGACAAAGAAAAGATTCAACAGAAAAACCAATCAACAGATCATCAGCGAGCTTTGGGGCAGTCGCACACAGCCTCCTATAGATGTGATCAGAGGGCCTCAAGGAAGGTAGGGGTAATAAAAGATAAATCTATGAAGAAGCAATGACTGACAGTTTTCGACAAGATAAGGGGATGAATTGACCTGAGACAAAGTAGAACTCAGCAGAGAGCCTGGCAGGCCCCAGCTTCCATGAGACCCTCACCGTGGGCTCCAGATGCTTCTGGGCCAAGCTTCCTCTCCTGTGATGGTAGTTGGTTTTTCTCATCTCTACATTGCCATTTTCTAGGCGCTCTGCCCAAGGCCCTATGTCTCCAAGCTTATCAGGAAGGTGCCTGAGTGTCTCTCCTGCCGGTGTTCTCCCTGGGAACACTTTCTCAGCGTGGCGCCTCCACGGCACCTGCTCCATCAGTCTGGCTGCTCTTGGACTCCTTGGCAGAGGGCCTCAGCTCCTCTGCGTGCTCCCGATCAGGCTGGGACAGCACCATCTCTGTGGCCACTTGCTGCTCCTTTCTCTGTGCTGCCTCTGCAGGGTGCTCCGCCGGTTCAGGGCCATGTTAAATAAGCATCAGAAGTGCCTCCTTCCCTCCACCCCTCTCTGCCTCCTCCAGGTTCACAGCTTGCTGACAGTCAGTTGTCCCCGAGCACCGTCCAGCTCTGCATTGATAATTGGCCCTAACGCTCTAGGGGACTGCCTCAGCCTGAGCCCCATCCCTGCTCACTTGCTACCACCCCTTACTGTCCTAGACTTGCTCCTGAAGAGCTCAGTTCTCAAGCCTCAGTTTCCCTGAGGTGATCACAGCACAGGACTCACAACCTTCCAGCTCCCACTCTGGCTATGGTCCCCACTGCTTGGGAATGCAGCAGCTCCTCCCCTGAATAATTAATTATGAGTAGGAATAGATTATTGATACGTTAGTATTAATAAGTAATCACTTAAGCACAATTATGTTGTGTTAGAAGCATCAGAGGATGTGGACAGAGTTTATAACCAAGAGATCTGACCTCGTCTGAGGAGTCACAACAAATTCCCTTGGAAGTGATATGAGTGACGAAACATTTAAGATATTGGAATGAGAAAATGAAAGGGAGGACTCAAAGAGGATAAATTATAGACAGAGGAAATTGAAGAGTGAGAGGCTTGGCTTTTCTGAGGACCTGAAGGAGGCTTGTGTTGCTGGAGCACAAAAGATAAAGGGGCAGTGATGAGAGGTCAGATCGTGCGGGTCTGGTCGAGGCCAGACTAGAGTGCTTGGCTCCTGTCCTAAGAGCAATGGGATAAATCTTTGAAAAGCTTTAAGTAAGGCAATAAAGTGATTAGGCCCAAATTGTAACAGGATGACTACGGAATGGATTAGAGGTGCTTAAACCCATTTAGGAGACTTGCAGGACTCTAGACGCTTTGGACTGGATTAGGGGCAATGGAAAAGAAAAGAGGAAGACTAAACGCTGAAGCTAACTAGGGCACAACCAACAGGGGGTCCCACCACTCAGTTCACCAAGCCCTGTGTCACTTCCATATGAAATGATGGAGCTGAGACATGGGGTGAGGGTCGGGGGTGGGCACAGGGAGTCGGGGCACAGAAATGAAATCATTTCTAGAGCCTTTCTATCTGCGTGGAATTAATAAAGCACAAGAAAAATGGGAGAATCCAAGGGTCTGTACAATCAGGCGTCAAGTGGAAGGGTGTAGACCATAAGTTCCAGGACAGATGGCCTTTCTTAGCAAGCAGGTGGAAACTCTGGCTGTGGGAAGGTTTCCTGGAAGCGGTTGACTGGATCCCAGCAAAGGCAGAAGAATTCAGAATCCTTTCTGACTGCTGCCTTCATCCAGTCCCAGAAAAATCAGTGTTAGAAGAGACTGCATTAAAATAAACAGAATTTCTCACCCATGAAGGGTGATTACATTTTGGAGGCAGGGGAATAGAGAGCTAAGTGAAGCTGTGGGTGTTTCAACACTCAAAAAACAACCATTTTCGCTTCCCTTTTCGCAGATGAGCTCTTCTGCTCACTTACCAGTGGCACGTGTGATGATCAGACCCCAGGCAGGGTCTGGAAACCACAGTTAACCTGGGTTTTCCCCTCCTACTCCCTGGGTTTTGGTGTGGGCATTGGAAAATGTCTTCCGGAGACATGATAACCCTTCTCACTTATTCATTAAGCAATAGGAATATTTAGTTTTCTATTTATTCCCCTGTGTAAAGTCTACAGGTAAGGCTGGAAAATTTTAAATTAAACTCTCACCATAAGGGGGTCACTTATCTAACCTTATAACAGAATGTACAGTCAAGACCCATAACCCAAAAGCGTCTGTAATGGTTAATTTTATGTGTCAACCTGACTACGCCATGGGGGTCCAGATATCTGGTCAAACATTATTCTGAGTGCTTCTGTGAGACGGTAAACACGTGAACTGGTAGAGAAAGCAAAGCAGGTCATCCTCCCTCATGTGGGCAGGAGGGTCTAAAAAGAATAGAAAAGACCGATTCTCCCTCCCTCTGAGTGAGAGAATTCTTCCTGCCAGTCTTCAAATGGGGATGTCAGCTTCATCCTGTCTCCAGACTCCAGCAGAAACATCTACTCTTTCTGGGCCTGGGGCCTGCTGGCCTTTGGAATGGAACTACACCATCAGCTCTCCTGGGTCTCCAGCTTGTCAGCTCACCCTGATAGATCTTGGGACTTGTCAGCCATCATAATCATGAGAGCCAATCCCCTATAATATATCTCTCCCTCCCTCTTTCCCTCTGTGTGTGTGTGTGTGTGTGTGTGTGTGTGTGTGTGTGTGTGTCTGTGTGTGTGTGTGTGTGTGTGTGTGAATATATTTCTATATATGCATATATATAAATAAATATGGTGCATATATATATATATGCCTCTGAAGTGTCTAACAATGTGTTTTCCTCTCCATTACCTTTCATTACACGTTTTTAATTTTTTAAAAATAATATGCTTCTTTTGCCCCCAGATCACAAAGCAAGGCAGCTTTCTGTTAGTCCACAGTGAAACTAGCCTTGGCTTTAATGCAGCAGCCTGAGAGAGGGCTTGGCTAAGACCCCTTGCCATCCAGGGCTCAGGCACAGGAAACTGGTTCTGCGCACAGCCGTGTTTGATTTCTGTATCTCTCTTGCTTCTTTTCTTTTTAAATTATTACTCTTGAAAGAGTTGTGGAACTAGTGTACTCCGTTGTCCAAAAAGCAAGGATTTTTTTAAAGGGAATATGCATGTGACAAAAAATGGGGGCTCATCCTTGTGAATAGCTGCCACAGAGTTATTGAAAAATTGCATTTCTCAGGCCAGGCGCAGGGGCTTACGTCTGTAATCCCAGCACTTTGGGAGGCCTAGGTGGGCGGATCACCTGAGGTCAGAAGTTAAGGACCACACTGGCAAACATGGTGAAACCCCATCTCTACTAAAAATACAAAAATTAGCCGGGTGTGGTGGCGCGTGTGTGTAATACCAGCTACTCGGGAGGCTGAAGGGGGAGAATTGCACGAACCCGGGAGGTGCAGGTTACAGTGAGCCAAGATCACGTCCTTGCACTCCGGCCTGGGCAACAAGAGTGAAACTCCGTCAAAAAAAAAAAAAAAAAAAAAAAATTACATTTCTCAGTGATTATTTATAAACTCATGACTCTGCTGAAATTGAAAGCATCCAGAGAAGTTCATGGACCAGTCTGCAGAGGGTCTCATGCTTCATACCCAACCTGGATGTATGATACCCGAGACGGGCCATGGCCCTCACGCTTCCTTCGAGACCCCAGCCTGATTCTTGTGACTGTGCCTTCTGAGAGGCCTCTGAGGAGCCGGAGCTTTTACCTGGAATTCCCTTGTTTCTCTGTCATTTCCACACTGATTACCTGGGCACCTTTGTTGAAAATCATTTGATCATGTACATGTGGCTCTATTTCTGGTCTCTCTGTTCCATTTCATTAATCTATGTGTCTATCTTAACACCAATTCCATATGGTCTCAGTTACTAATCTTTCCAGCTATCTTTTAGATTAAATAATTTTTAATATTCAATTTTTCTTTTATAATGCCTTTTCAGTTATTCTTCATTTTGTTATGAGTGGTTCTTCTAGTATTTAAATATTTCTCCATGAAACTCATTTATCACAATCAATATACAAAAGTGTACATCTCTTTCCCCTTCTTGTCCTTTATTGCATTGCTGACAGGCATGTAATTTCTATATATATTATAAATTCCCTGATACATTGTTATTCTGCTTTTAAAAGTAAATTATCTTTTAAACAAATTTAAAAACAATAAAACAAATATATTTTAAATTTAGTTACATATTGACAATACTTTTCTGTTCTTCATTTTAACATTTTTGTATTAACATTTCTTGGAACATATGTCTGCTAATGCTAAATTCTACCAGTTATTGTTTGCCTGAATATATCTTTGCCTTCAGTTTTGAGGGATATTTTTGCTGGGCATAAAATTCTATAGGACAGTTTTTTTATTTTTCACCCTTTAGAGAGTTTGTTAAACTGTATCCTGTCTTTCATTGTTTCTGACATGTCTTCGTTCCATTTTATCTTTGTTTACCTATATATTATTTCATTTTTTTCTTTCCTTTTAAGATTTCTCTTTTATCACTGGTTCTCATCAGTTTTATTTTAATGTATCTGATTTGATTTTCTGAGTGTTTAATCCTTCTTGTGATTCGTTGAATGTCTTAAGCCTATAGGTTTATAGTTTTATAAATCAAATTTGTAGTATTTTTAGCTGAAGTTTATTCAATTATTTTTCAGCCTCACGTCTTTCTGATAATTCAATTATATTAATAGTTGAATTTTTCCAAAGGTCACTAAATTTCTCTTCACTTTTTCATTTTATTGTCCCTGAAATTTCATTTCATTTCATTTCATTTTATTTAATCTATTAAATAGACTAAATTGCTATGTCTCAAGATTACTGATTTTTTTTTCCTTCTGCTATTTCTAATTGGGTATTAATCTTCTATAGTGAATTTTAAATATTATTTAACATTTTTCAATGACAAAATAAATTTTGTTTTTAAAATATCGTCTATTTCTATCATCTTTATTATTTTAAATTCTTGGACATATTTTAATTGATTTCTAAAAATATAGTTTTACAAATTTTATCATTTCTGTTATTTATGGTCCTATCTCTGTTTACTGAGGTTTTTTCCTGGTCATGAGCCACATTTTCTTATTTGCCTACTTTTTAAATTTTGTGTTAGGCAGTATGAATATTACCTTGTGACATTCTAGATTTTGTTGTTTTACTTTAAAGAGTATTAAAGTTTATTCATTTTTATCATGAAAATAATTTACTTGTGACTCAAGCAGCTGGATCGTTTGGAGGATTTTTGTGTAGCTTTGTTCATGTGGGTCTAGAATAGTCTTTACTCTAGAATTAGTTTTGCCCTAACTCTATGCCTGAGGTTTGTGAGGTCTCTGCTGTGTACCCTGAGGCTCACCACAGTGTCTCCCTTCTCAAGACCTTGCCCACCAAATTCCAGGGACTCCCAGTCCCAATCTCAGCCTTCTCAACTTAGCGAGGCTGCTGTGCTCTGCCTGGGTTGCCCTGCATGCACTGCTGTTCAGAGTGATTCCAGACACAAAGGCAGGGGCAAAATGAGGCTGATCTCATCATCTGTTTTTCTTCTCTCAGAAACTCTATTCCTGCACTGTCTCTTGTTCAACATATGAAAAGAGTTCTTTTATACATTTATCCTGCTTTCTGATGATTACAGCAAGAGGTCAATCTGGTATTAGTTGCTCCTGGCCAGAAGCAGAAGTGATCATACAATTTTGTCTACAAAGGTAGCACTTTGAAACATTTCTTTCTATGTCTTATAGAAAGATGTTTGTATCTTGGTGATGGCTTTATTATATATATGTTTATTTTCGCTATTCAGCTACATAGAACACAAATACACACATCACAAATTTTGCTTCCATCTCTCTTCTCAAAATGTTTTAAGCTACTGATAATAATAATGCCCTATATTTGCATGGTATTTCAGATTTTGAAAGCGCTTTCACATTCTTTAGCTCATCCGATTTTTAAAAATCTTTGTGTAAATAAAAGTGTCATTTGTCAAATCTTAAACTTAGATATTTTGAGTGAATTTCCCAAAGTTAAGCTACAAGTTGCTCAAGTCCCCAGCCAAGCCTTACCTAATGTCATATTTATTTTGGATGCTGCATGTACCAGTAACTAAGGGTAGCAATATGATGACATTGTGATCTCACCGCAGGCATGTTAGGTTGTTTGAGATATTCTCAGGGTCGCATTAGACTTTTACCACCACTCCTACCAGGAAAATAGAGCTTAATGACTGGTATAAAAAACCAACCTTCTTCATAAATCAGTTCTTATTTTTGCACCACCATTGCAGTGAGGATATTATGAACTCTTACAAAATGAGTAGGAGTCACTGAGCAACATGATTGGTCAATAACAGCACTCAGCCTGATGTATAACTCTTTATGCTCATACAGGTGGAAATTCATTAGCCACATTGCACTCCTTCATATTGCCACCCATAAAAAAGACAAAAAAGGTACTGGGGAAAAAGCTTTAACACTCTTCTTATAACCTTTTTCCCTCTCTTGTAACTTAATGTAAATATACTACAGGCTTTCAGATCCCTATTGGAAAAAGAAGTTGAATGGACACTGCAGCTTCAGGGAAAATAAGGCACTGAATTTCAAACATTAATGTCGCCATCTGTTTGGAGACAAAATCAGAAAAACTATTGGTAATAGAGCAAACTAAAAATATTTAGTTTCAATTATGAATCAGAAACGAAATAATAGGTTAGTAAGAACTTAATCTCTGAGCAAAACCATATTTTATTTATGCAAAATGTTATGAAATTAGTATTGCATTGGCTGCAGGGAAGGAGGATAAGGGGGTCATTAGTGAAGAAGCAGGAAGCAAAGTCCCCTTAAGAAGCTCACATTCACTCTAAAGCTATAATTCTCTCATGTGAACGTCACAGAAACAATGCAAGATAATGTACACTTGTTAGTGTAGAATATACAATATATTCAATACAATTCAGAGAATTGAGAGATGCATGAGAATCAATTGAACAAAACTCGCTACACAGAATTGAGTTTTGAACTGGACCTTGTTTATAAGACAGGAGAATTTAGGATAAGAGAGTCTGACATCCGTTTAGGAAAAGAAAGCCTAAGATTTAATAGATAGGTAAAGAAAAAAAGGCAGAAGCCAAGCTGTCACTTACTAGCTACTAGGTAGTCATAGGAAATTAACATTTTCAGTCTCAGTTTCTTTATCTGTAAAATAAATGCGGGTCATAGTACACTGCAGTGAAGTTAGTGTTTCAGTCAGGATAGGCTAAGAACACCGCAGAAAAAAATCAAAATTCTCATTGAGTCAAAATATAGTTTTATTCCTTATTCATGCCACGTGTCCACTGTGGGTGAGCACTGAATGTTGCTCATTGTCCTCCCTCTGGGGCCCAGGCTGGTGCCGCAACCATCATCTTAATGCATTTAATCTTTGGGTCAGAGAGAAAAGAGAGACTTGGAGGAATATTTCAAGTCAGCAATTAAATGTTCAGTCTGGAAGCGACATACTCACAATTCATTGGCCAGAACTTGCCACACCTACCACAATGGGGCCAGGAATAGAATCCTATCACATTTCTAGAATGTGGAAAAATAAAAAATATTTTGTTTACATTATTAGTGTTTACTGCAAATAGGTTCTTTGAGGATTGTGTGAACCAGTACCTATCAAGGTCTTAGCACCATGAATGAACCATATTGACTTCTCAGTAAATAGTGGCTTTTATAGGTGTGAAGGCATGATCCTGTGACATTTTAGTAAATACAAAATCACGTGCTCTCTAATAATTATTTTACCATATTGTTTGCAATATGTATGACCTTAAGATAAATTTTATTATAACTGTTTTATAAATAAGGAAACAGAGTAATTAAGCAATTTCCTTCATGTTACAGCTATTAGCCAGCTAAGTATGAACTGTTACCCACATAAGTCTGACTCTAAATGCTATTTCCAGTATGCAGCATTGCCTTTATAAAACTTCCTTTTCAATTCTATGATCTGTATGAAATAAGTGTTTTAGAATTGTGCAAGTGCATTCACTTCATAAAAAAAGTATTTAAAAATACATTTTACTAAATATATATTCTATGTTGCTAGACATTCTTATAGGTTCTATGGATTAAGGGATAAAAGATCCCTGCCTTCAAGTTGTCCAAATATCAGTGGGGAAGATAAACAAATAAACAGAAACTGGCAATACTGTGTAATAAGTACCATATCAGAAGATGTTACTAAATGCAGTGGAAACACAGAGGAGAAACGATTAGCCCAGAATAAATGTGTCAGGGAAAGCTGTGTAAGACAGATAGTAGGCTGAGTCTGCAAAGTCTAGTGGAAGATAGTTGAGAAAAAGAGAATGGGGTGGAGGTATATATTCCAGAAAGCAATATATACAATGGCATGAGAATTAGAAAGCAGGACACAAACCAGGAAACCCAGCAATTGATTATGGCTGTAATATAGAGTGGGAGTGTTGGTGGGGGAATTGCAAGAGCCAAACCTATGTAGTAGACATTGTAGATCTTGAAGGGCTTTCTGTGCTGTCCTGAGAGTTTTGGATTCTATTCTGAAGGCAATGAAGATCCATCGAATACTGTCAAGCAAAAAGCTGACATGATTAGACCAGCATTTTAGAAAAGATCATTCTAGCAGACGAGATGAATTTGAATTAGAAGGGGCTGGACCTGAGATGAGGAAATGAGGAAGGAGGCTTCTTAATTAATTGTGGCAAGAGCTGATTAAGAGTTGAACTAACACAGTAGAAGTAAAGATGGAATAAAGGAAATGTATACATGAAACACATTAAGTTTTTTTTTTTTTTTTTTTTTTTTTTTTTTTTTTTTTAATCCCTGAGTCCCTCTGTTTCTTGTTCTCTTTGATGGGTCCACTCTTACCTGAGATATTTTCATGTATAACTCATGCTCATCATTCAAGTTCTACATCAAAGTCACCTTCTCAGAGTCCTTCCTTTACCATCCCTCTAATGTCAGCTCTTTACTGTCCTTCCTCTAGCCAGTATCCATTCGTAATTCTCTGTCCACTATATTGACTAAAGGACAACCTTTTGCAGAGTGTATCATCATCTGAAATAACATTAGGCATTTGTCGATTGTTGTCTTCTTTTGTTTAGTTTGCCGGTGTAGTATCTAGAATAGTTGCCAGCATAGAAAAAGTACTCAAAAATTCATTCTAGAAATTCAATAAAGTGGATTTATTAAATGGACAGTTAACAGGCACATCAAAGCAGAATTATCCAATATTTTACATACAGACCAAGGCTTCAGGATAGAAGTTTCATCTGAAGATACTTATTTGTAAGTCATTATCCCACAGAGAGGATGAAAAGCTCATATATCAGTTTAGATGCCTTAAGCTTCAACTATGAGAATACCCAAATAAAATTAGCACAAATGATAGGGATTTTGTACTATTTTGCATAAGAATAAGTTCAGGTAGAGGTAGATAGGCACAGGGTTGGTTAATTTATCTACAATAAAGTCAGGGGTCTAGATCAACTTCTCTGTGATTGACAGATAGTCTCCAAAGATAGCTGCCTTTAATACCTTCCCTTCCATCTATGTACATATTTATCACTCTTCACATCAACATGCGTAGCCTATTTCTCTTTCCCTTCTATCATAAGTGTTTGTATTTTTGAAAACATGAAGAATGTATCATTAATATTTATACACGTTACTATATGTACACTTTGCCTCACTGGGAAAAAATATGTGCTAAGACACCCTAACACCATGTTAATGGTGGAATCTAGGTGGTGGGGAAATGAATTTTCAATGTAGAATTCTCTCAACTTTACTGTAGGTTTTATTTTCTTATAATAAATGTTGGAGAAAATAACTGGCTTATGTACCCAAATACTTAATTTTGTAAGACTTCTCTGGGTAAAAATGTGTTTCCAGTAAAGCCGCCAGCATCATCTTTTAACAGTCTGGATGTAACAATACTGAGTGTACACTGAGTGTCTCTTCAGTGCTGCTGTATCAGTCTGGTATGTGGCACATAAAATTCTGGAATAAATGGGGCATAGATCCTGGCTTTGAGGGGCTTACAGTTTGGCATATCATCAATAACAATGAAAGGCTAGAGTTTCTCTTATAGAAGCATCGACAGGGCACGATGGTAACAAAGAGGTGACACTGTAACCAAACCAATGAATTTACTTTGGGGATGAGGTTTGACAGATAAAGAAAAATTAAACCAGCCGGTGGTGATGGCTCACGCCTGTAATCCCAGCACTTTGGGAGGCCAAGGCGGGAGGATCACAAGGTCAGGAGATCAAGACCATCCTGGCTAACATGGTGAAACCCCGTCTCTACTAAAAATACAAAAAATTAGCTGGGCATGGTGGTGGGCGCCTGTGGTCCCAGCTACTTGGGAGGCTGAGGCAGGAGAATGGCGTGAACCCAGGAGACGGAGCTTGCAGTGAGCCGAGACTGTGCCACTGCACTCCAGCCTGGGCGACAGAGCGAGACTCCGTCTCAAGAAAAAAAAAAAAAAAAAAAAGGAAGAAAAATTAAACCAGATAGGGAAGCGAGGAGGAGGTGAGCAGGAAGGAAAAGTCACACCAGAGGGATAGCATATGAGGGAGGATGGTTTGGGTAACTGTAAAATATTGACTGTTGCTAGAACAATAGAAGATTAAGATGAGTGCTGAGGGATGGGATTTAAAGGGTAGAGAATGACCACCTTGTTTAGGACTGATGGAGAAACAATAGCATTTGCATTTCAGGACAACGTAGATTGATAAACGTTGAGAAAGATCACGTGTAAACGATTGTTAGCTTGGCAATTATGCAGAACGGCAAGGCAGATGAACTCTTTCTTTAGAGACAGATGAGGAAAAGCCTTAGATAATGGGAAGAGAAAATAGCTAAAAAGCAAATGAATTCTTCCCACACGTATAGTTTATTTCCATGAATGTTGGGAAGTGGCATTGGTTGTGCCAGAGACTTAAGGTATCATTTGGATGTACGGTGATCCATTCATTCACCCTCAGGTAGAGAGAATCATTGCTTCAAAGAAGAGAAATATCAGACTGAGCAGTATTAGCAAATTGAGGTTGTATTTCTGAAGCCCTACAGGTTCCAAACCTCCCATTTAAAGAAGAGCTATTTGTTGCAATAATATGAAATTCTGTCAGATTTGCAGAGTTAAGCAACTGAATGTTTAAATTGAATGAACATTCTGGTAATGAATAGATGATCAATTTTAAATAAATCAGAGACCAGATATAAACACTTAACACTAAGATTGTAGGGAAATTTGTTCCTCCTCCAACCGTTCTAGTTATGAACATCAAGGTTCATAATGAGGCAAACTGTGAAATCCATGCTTTATTTCTGTTTCGTTGTTTTTGGTGGTGCAGGTACCATAGAAACACTAAACTACCAGCAAATAGGCTTCAAATGCAAATAAACACTTGATAGAATGCCCCATAAACTAGGGCTTACTGTATTTGGAAAACATCAATAAAATCACCACAAATAAGTTTTATATTATGGAATTTAAATATCTTTTTAATGTTTCTGAGAAAGAATGAGGTAATTTTAGATGCATCTGCCCCTCCCTGCCACAGGCTTTTACTTCTTTAATGCAAAAATAGAAAACATTCTGGAAAAATATATGAATGGCTATGTGTTTCTACATATTTAAAATGAAATTGCTTAATCCATCAAGGTATTTTCCCTAGGAAAATCGCTGGGAAGGGATTGCCCATGTCTTTTGTTTTCGAGAGATGCCAGCATGGTTTTGCAAATTGACACATACTTTCCCAGTCATCTCTGGAAGGACGTTTTGACCACTGCTCTGAGACATGCAGTGACTTTCCATTCTACAGGGTTCTTACCCTTTCCTCTACCGCACAGCGCTTTTTACTCTACTTGTTGGCTCATGTCCAAATATAATATCACCAGTGTGGAAAGGTCTGACTGGTGTTCCTTTCCAAATACTCTTCCTATTTTCCTCCCTGAGGCCCTATTACCCCTCCATCACTGCCATTTCAGTCATGAAATTCTATCACTAGAGTGAACTCAGGGTGATCTACTGCTAATTCCCCTTTCTCCCTCTCCACCCAGAGAATTACCTCCATTTTGAAATTAAACCTCCAATTGAAAATATCAAGAAGACCAAAGTGCGGGGCATTTTACACTCTTTATACCATTTTATTTGCTACCATCTGGAATGTAATATCCCTCCTCAAACGTGGAATTGAGAATGTGAACCTCAATATCCAATGAGATATCAACCTTAAAACATCTACTTAAAAATTAAAAGTTGGTCCTGAAATTTTTTGCAAAGTCAGAAAGTAAGAAAGTGAAATCAAACTAAAAGTGATAAGAGCTTGTCAAAAGGTGATAGTACCCAACTTGAAAGAACTCCCAGATTGAAGAAACAATCTGAAAAAGAAAATAAATACTGAAATTGTTTGAATATAACTAAAGTATAAATCATAACTTGAGAATCTATACTGGCAAGAATAAATAATCAAATAAATAAATGAATGGAGAATAAAGAAAAATTGTTCCTTACAGAAAATTTCCAAGGAAGAAATCTGGGAGATAGTAAATCATCATCAGAACACTAGAACAATAATTGTTTCAAGCAAGAGCCTCTGACGAATGCTAAAATTAGGAAGCAGAAATGTAAGGTGAAAAACTTTGTGTAGCTTCAATGCATCACCCACTAAATATGCATTAATTACAAAGAGAAAAGTAATGCCTTTACAGTTGAGCGGTCTTGAAGATAACACCTTAACGAAGTGTTCACTTTGGTTACTTACTAATAAAACGTGTTAGTATCATGTGCCCCTAATATAATGCACAAATTAAGCAAATCACAATAACGGCACATCATCCTTGTGAAATTTTCCCCTAAAATCTGTAACTTCAATTTAACCATGAAAAAAATCAGACAAACCCAAACTGAAGGACATTTTATAAAATACTTGACCATTATTCCTTAAACGTGTAAAGGATATGAAGGAAAGACAAGGAAAAGCTGAGGAATGACCACAGATTGGAGAAGATGATGGAGACACACAACCAATTACAATGTTGTATTAATTCATTTTCACACTGCTGATAAAGACATACCTGAGATTGGGCAATTTATAAAGAAAAAGAGTTTTAATGGACTCACAGTTCCACATGGCTGGGGTGGCCTCACAATCATGGTGGAAAATGAAAGGCACATCTTACATGGTAGCAGACAAGAGAGAATTTGTGCAGGGAAACTCTTATAAAATCATCAGATCTTGTGAGACTTATTCACTATCGCAAGAACAGCATGGGAAAGATCTACCTCCATGATTCAATTACTTCCCACTGGATCCCTCCCACAACATGTGGGAATTGTGGAAACTATGTTACAAGATGAGATTTGGGTGGGGACACAGCCAAACCATATCACACATAAAAGTCTGGATTGTATTTTGGATTCACATAAAAACATTAGAAGGAAAACTGGTAAAATCTAAATAAAGTTCATCATTTACTTAATATATACCAATGTTGATTTTCCTGTATTGACAATTGTGCCATGGTTATAAGAGATATTAACAACAGGGGAAGCTGAGTAAAGGGAACACTGAAAATTTGTAATGTCTTTGCACATTTTCTAAAAGTTTGGCATTCTTTCAAAACAGTTAGTATTTTTTAAGTGTAGGCTATTCCTGAGATTAGAATACTCTTTTAACATTCATGTAACATGGAGGGGTTATATTAAGCTTAAAATTAGCCACATCAGCTAGGTCTTTGTCACATAAACTAAAGCTCCTGATTCTATTTTTGTGCAATTGAATTTCTGTGAACTTAAGTACAAAAGCTTCAATTTATCATTATTAAAAAATCACTAGTGGGGAGGTAGGGATGGATAGGTGAAAAATACTCCATTCCCCACCTATTTTTAGGGCAGTGAAGCTATTCTGTCTGATACTATAACAGTGGGCACATGACATTATGGATTTGTCAAAACCCATGGTACATGCAATACCACGAGGGAACTCTGAAGGTAAACTATAAACTTTGGGTGGTGATGATGAGCCAGGGTAGGTTCATTCATTGTAACAAATGTACCACTCTGGTGGGAGTGTGAATGGTCGGGGTTCTGTGCATGTGTTGGGACAGGGAATATATAGGAATTCTTTGCACTTTTCACTCTGTTTTACTGTGACTCTAAAACTGCTCTTTTAAAAAAGTCTAGCAATATCAAAAAAATATAATCATTATAGCTTTTACCAACTATTTTAACCAAATGAGGTCTTTTTGAGTGCTGAGTCCATTATTCAATATATGTATTACTATTCTTATGAGGCAAAATTATGAAGACTTTAAATTATACAACTGAATTTTATATTATAAATAAAATATATATCATTTATAATCATATAACATATTTATATTGTAACTACCACATTCAGATTTTCAAACTTGGCACTTTCAGGGTGTTGTTTTGCTCATCTTGCAAGCCATTACATCTATGAAGCACTTCATGATGTACTGGGTTTTCACAAATACTATGCCATTTGGCAATCACGGTTGCAAGCAAACTGCTGCACCACGCTTCTAGAATATAGAACTATGACATTGTAAGAGAAGCATGATGGGATCCGTGGCATAGGATCATCCACTGAGTAACTATGTTGATTGGAGATTACAATGGACCACCACATGCCTCTCCAGATCACTCCCTTGTGTTTGCCACCCAGGAGAGCCTTTAGAGGAAACCCTGTCAGGGAGGGAGGAATTTCACACTTTGGCTTACACACAGAAAGGGCAGACCTCTAATTATTAAAACAGTACACAAATAGGAAATTTGAAAGGGGCCTTAATGTAGGATTCAATTTCCCAATCAAGAAGGAAATAAAAAGAACTCCCCTTCCAATATTGCCAATGGGCAGGCACTGAGCTTTGGAAAGAACATTTCCACTCATGGGTAGCTCTCTGCTCTACTGGGGAGTCCAGTCCTTTTTTAAACATGTTTAGCCATTGATCCAAATTGTGACCTCCTATTAATATTACCCATTGTTTTCATTTTCCTTTCTGGAGTTCTACAGTATGTTTAATTCATATTCCATGTTCAGACTTTAGAAAGATGAAGGCTGATAATATTTCTTCCCTCGTTTCCATATTTTTCTTTAGTAGATCAAGTATCTCCAGATTCCTCAACTATACCTGATATGATATGGTCTTTTCATCTGTGCTAATTTACCCTCTCCAAAATTCCCAAAAGTATGGAAAGTTTCTGGTCATTTTCACTATATAAGTCAGCCTGTAACAGCTCACATCTGAGCTTTAAAAAACTTTCATTTTGAAGTATCCTGGATTGCAATTTGTACTTACTCTTTTATGCGACGATAAATGTTAAAATTTTCTTTGCTGATTTGACTTGATTTTTGACAGTTTCTGTGTCGGAAGTGGGAGCCCAAGGAGATCCCTGATGACCCTCAAGCCCAATACATAAGCAGGTGCCAACACCCAGAGAGCCTGTTGGGCTTACTCCTTCCTTGCCAACCACAGAGTTCATCTGTGAGGCCCTCTTGAATCTGAGCTCAGCTCTCTTGGTGCTTGACCTCTCCACCTGTAATACATAAAAGAGTTATTTTCAGTTTGCTTGGGTTAGCTTAGGAAAGTCACCTTTTTCTGTTCAAAGTGGGAGGATCCATGTTTCCCTGGATGCCAGAACAGTAGCTACTCTGGATAGATTTCCCATTGCTTATTTGGCATTGCAGGAAAACAAAAAGCCAGAATGGCTTCTTCCCAGTCCAAAGTACCCAAAAATTCTCCATCTAAAACTCTGGCTGATTATGTGGTTAAAACCTATGGACTCAGCCAGGCAGAGTGGCTCACACCTGTAATCCCAGCACTTTGGGAGGCCAAGGCAGGTGGATCACTTGAGGTCAAGAATTCGAGACCAGCGTGACCAACATGGTGAAACCCTGTCTCTACTAAAAATACAAAATTTAGCCAGGTGAGCACCTGTAATCTCAGCTACTTGGGAAGGTGAGGCAGGAAAATTGCTTGAATCTGGGAGGCGAAGGTTACAGTGAGCCGAGATCATGCCACTGCATTCCAGCCTGGGCAACTGAGACTCCATCTCCAAAGAAACAAAAAAACAAAAAACAAAAACAAACAAACAAAAAAAACACAAAAATACCCTATGGACTAGGCTCTTTTACCTTTCTAGAAAAGTGAGTGAACTTTACTAAGGATAATCTGGAATTGCAATGGCTACTTTGGGTTAAATATTAACTTGTATAAAAGATAGTTTATCTTAAAGATGCCCTTGAAAAGGGGGGTAGAAATGCTCTCAAAAACAATGGAATACTTCTTTTATTGAGATGGAAAGGATTCTAAAAGACAAAGTGGTTCTAAGATAGCTTCTCCACAGGATTCTTTCAGCAAACTAATGAGAAATTAAACCCTTAATTCAGAAGGATCTGATGTAACCGACAGAATCACACCTTGCCAAACCCTCTGCTCCTTTCTACCCTCCATTGCCTGATTAAGCCAAACCTACTAAGCCTCTCGATCCTGTCCTTTCCTCCCAAACTCCCCCAACATCAGATGCCATGTAAAGTAGGATATTCAAGTGAGCCAGAGATCCCA
This sequence comes from Macaca mulatta, assembly GCF_049350105.2. NCBI lineage: Eukaryota > Metazoa > Chordata > Mammalia > Primates > Cercopithecidae > Macaca > Macaca mulatta. The sequence goes on from NC_133408.1 coordinate 193,053,166, forward strand.
CCCTCAGAGGAATGTCGTCTGGTTTGGAACTGTGCTTCAGCCGATTATAAAAGATTTGCCAGAGCCCAAAAGGACCAAACTAAATTTACAAGAAAATTTGAAATTCTCCTTGGTGCCTATGATTCTGCATTTTCTGATTTATATAAAATTATCCATATAATAGCAAATCCAGGAGATACTCAAAATAGCTTCAAATAATAGGCTGGAGAAAGCCTACCAAAGATTTTGAGGGCCCTACTACACATACCCACAGAGATGGAATAAAAAGAGGCAAAAAATTAATCCAACTGCTTCTTGAAGCAGTTCTCAAATTTTTTCTTGTGAGAATAGACTGCTATAACACAATCTTTTAAACAGAAAAGGGGTAAACTGGAGGTAGATTTCCAGATTTCCATGTTAGTTTAGAAGAGGTATTCAGACAATTCTCTGGCCTCAAAGATCCTGGGACTGGTATTGCCTTATCTGCTAATTTATTTAGCTAGCTTTGCCCAGAACTCAGTAATTTACCAAAGAAACATAAGTCAGAATGGAAAATCACCCCCTCCCAGAGCTTCCATGTCTTGCTAAATATTTCAAAAAAAGCAACAGAGTAGGAAAAAAGCTATCAAGCAAATAAACTCATGGCCTTCCAACTATAATGATCACAAGGACCTTGGCTCAACTTTGAAAGGTCCACCCCCACTTAAAATTTTACCCCTATTGATTGAGATGTCTACAGAAATGGTCAACAAAAGAGGCATTGGGAAAAAAAGAATTTCCCCTTTTAAATCATGGGCCTATTAAATATCTTAGTTGCTCTGTAAGACAGAATCATGAAACTGATCAGATTCTCGTGTTAACTGTCAACATTGACAAAGCTCCAAGGAATCACCTAGCTAATTTTAATAATTTCTTTCAATCGATAAGGATAAACTAAACCTAAAGTAAATGGGGAAATGTGTATTGTTTTGGTAGATACCAAGACAACTCTACATTAAATCCTATGAGAATACATCAAAAACTTCCACAGAGTAACAAAAATATCTCAATGTTGGGCGTTTCCAGTCAAGTTCAAAGAGTTTCTTTGTTGAAACCCATAACTGTCACCCTTGGTATCTTTCCTTAAAGTTACATCTTTCTCTTACATGATACTGCCCCTGTAAATTTCCTCAGTAGAGAAGGAAATTTAATTTGGCCTCTTACTTGCTTTTCAAAGTAAGAGGTCAAGTTAAATTTTCCTCAGGATAAATAACCTTAGTTATACCAGATTCATCAGATATTGAAATGTTGTATGTTCCCAGGTCCAAATTGATTGTCCTGAAGAGACTATTAAAGTCTGTAAAAATGTAAGTATTATAGATCTCTCTGAAATTTCTGTTAGCTATGGACCTCTTCTTCCACAAAGATAGAAAAAATCAAAAGTGCCAGACATATTACAATCCAGAATGATCTTTCAAAACCACGTCCTAGGTTACCTTGGTATCCCTTAAAACTTGAAGAAATGCAAGAAGGACTCACTCCTACAATAGATGTAATTACACTGAACCTGTGTCCTCACACAGTGTTTTCAGCATCCAGAGATGGACACTCAAAGTAAAGGCTGTTGCATCCCTAACGACCCCTCCCACCCACACTCCTCATGTCAGGTAGAGCTCTTCATCACAAGGCAGGTTCGAGCCCCTTGTCACAGCTCATCATTTCACTCTTTTGCATTTAAATAAAAAGTGCCAGCTCCCTATCCCCCATCTCTCCCACTGTTCCATGACCAGTTGAGGTTCACAGACCTTAGTCAGAACCTGGCCCCTCTGCTGAGACCCCATTCTCACGCCTCCTGCAAGAGCCCATCTCAGCCAGGTTTCTGCATCCCTCCGGATCCTACTCTGAGGGACAGGTAGATGTATGGGCTGGTGCAAGATGGAGACAGGACCTTTAGTGGAGGCTTTGTGAGCTAATTTTGAGTGTACGAAGCTCACCTCCTCCTCCCCAGAGGCCGGTTACAGCTCTCTTCCCACTCTTGCCTTTTCTGCTTGTTACAGGACAGGGCTCTGGCAGATTGCCCACTGGCTAACAACTAGAGACAGCTCTGCAATGCACTGGGCTTAAAATATGGTAATTGCTTAATAAATACTTGTGGATGGCTGTCTGCACAGTGATCAGAAACCCATTCTTTAAGACTATTTTTGACAACAGAAATTTCAAATGCTTTGTTAATTCAAAATTTCTACTCTTTTGTAAAATAGAAGGAAATCAGGAGAAGAAAAAGGGTGAGAAATCACAGGTTACAAATCAGCACTTGCTATTTCTGTTTCATGGTGTTCACGACAGCCACCGTGTCACCTGGCTGGAGTGTCACTGCATTGAGTGCAGTCTGGACGTGACGAGTCAGCCTCTAAGGTCCACTGTGGATCTTCAACCTGTCCTCCTGGCCCAGGAGACAGGCCCGTGCCCTCCCTTCTCCCTGTAGTTAGCCTCTTTGCACACATTCCCTCACACCCTGGCCCCAAAGTGTTCCTCGAAAATGGGTAGCCATGTTGGGTTTAATTTTTAAAAACGTGGAAAATAAGTGTTGGTAAAGAGGTGGAAAATTGGAGCCCTTGTCCACTGCTAGTGGGAATATAAAATGGTGCAGCCACTGCAGGAAATAATTTAGTGGCACTTCAGAAAGGTACACGTAAAATTATCATGTGACCCAGCCATTCCGCTTCAAGGTATACACGCACAAGAACTGAAAACTGAGACTCAGATACTTGTACACCAAGGTTCATTGCAGCATTACTCACAACAGGAAGTAGACAGAAACAACTCGAGTCTATCAACAGATTAATGAATAAACAAAATGTAAATGTAATACTCAGTCATAAAAAGAATGAAGCTTTGATACATACTACAATGTGGATGACCCTCGAAAACATAGTGCTAAGTAGACTAAACCAGGCACAAAAGTACAAATATTGTCTGATACCACTTAAATGATATATCTAGAATTGGCAAATTCATAGAGACAGAAATTAAATTAGAGTTTACCAGGGGCTGAGGGATGGGAGAGTCAAAGTTATTGCCTAATAGCTACAATTTCTCTGGGGTGATTAAAACCTTTTGGGAATAGTGGTGATTGTTGTAGAACATGATAAATATAATCAATGCCACTGAATTGTACTCTTACAATGGCTAAAATGCAAATCTTATGTATATTTTACGAGAATTTTTCTTTTAACCGAAACAAAGGGCAGTCACAGCAGTATTTTGGAAATTAGCACCTGAAGAAGCTTTAATTGCCCAGGTGAATTCTTCACAATTAGCTTTTCAGGGATACCTTCCCAGGAACTCTAAACCCAGGTTCCAAACATTCACGTAGTGCCAGCCAGGGCGCAGGAAAGAAATGCTGGAGGCAAGAGGGCGACCGGGAGGTAACAGAGCCAAGGAATCAGGACCTACAAATCAAGGCCCAGCAGGAGTTGGGCTCCCATGTGGGGCCCTGTGCATTTTAGGGATAGGGTGGTGAGGAAACGGGAAAGGAAGGCACAGGCTGTGCCATCAGGAGCACAGCAAGAAACTCTGGCAGCTTCTCAATTTCTCAGGCAATGGCTGAGGCCAGGGGAGTGCATGGAGCCCCTGGTGCCCTCAGTATTCTATACATGTGCATGTATTCTAGAACATCAATGTTGTGTAATTACTAGAAGCAGTGTTTTACACCAGCTAATGCTGGCCTCAGGGGGTGAGGGCAATTCTCTAGATCCATGCCTGTCTCTCTGGGTCTGCCCCATGCAAAATCCTGGGGGTTCCTTTTGGTTCCCTTCCTCCATTCTATCAACCCCCTATTCCTATTTCTTCCCTTCTCCCCACTTTCTCCGCTGCATTCCTAAGTGGGTGTGAATTGGCAACTGAGATGTAATTCATTCAAACTAAGGTGTTAATGGTTGGCTAATTGATACATTACCCTTTCTGAAAAACCACTGCATTTTACCTGTGACTTTTATGCCTTGCATCAGAGGAGAGGCTGATAGCCATTCTAGTCACCAACAGCCTTACTTTTAATTTTCCACTCCCAAGATATTTGCATTCAAAAAGGAACTCTTTATTGGGGGAAGAAAAAAGGTGTGAGCCTGAGCTATAGATAGTGAATATGACAAGTCAGGGGAGGGACTTCCAAAATTTAACCTCATATATGAATATTATTTATAAGGTGAACTACGCTTTGCACTGCACTCCCAATGACTTTTCCACAAAAAAATAACTTTAAAAGGCAATTGGTTAGAGTAGTGAGGTATTTCTAAGATCAAGCCTGAATTTTTCATGGATGAACAGAAAGTAGAAAGGAATGTTCAATTCCCTGTCACTTGGAATCTTGGATCACAATGGCCCTGACCCTACCGTCAAGCAGTCATCACCCTACAAGGGTAGACAGCAGCTGCCTCCACTTCCTAATGTCCCCTGCCCATCAGTTGCTTAAGCTCAGAAACAGGTTTCCAGGCACTGTCTAAAGAAATATGTTAATGTCCCTCCAGCCCCACTATGTCCCCACTTGAATCCAGGACTAGAGGGCATTGGGAAAGAAGGGACAAGAACAGAAGAAACAATAACTTTTTGAAATATTTGCAATGCCCAGGGATTTCCAGAAAAAGAAAGAGAATGGAAAACTGGGGCCTCTGTTAAAACTCTGCCTCTGGGCCCTGATCCAAATTGGAATTCCTACCCAGAAGCAGCCCTTTGTCATTCCTCGCTCCTATCCCAACTTATGGACCTTTCTTCCCACAGTCATCTGCTGTGCTCTAGGCCTGTTGGGTAAGCCGATCCTGCCACTGAAATGGAAAAGGGTGATCATGGCTTAACGTGTTGATCTTTTCTGCTGCCAGAGCTTTCTTGTTATGTTTCGTATGTTTTTGTTTTAATCCAATGGATTCAATGATTTAAGTCAGTGGCTGTCAAACATTAGCTTGTATCAGAATCATCTGGAAGGTCTGGTAAAAAAAAACAAAAACAAAAACAAAAACAAAAAACAAAATAGATTTCAGCAGGGCACAGTGGCTCACGCCTGTAATCCCAACACTTTGGGAGGCTGAGGAGGGCAGATCACGAACTCACGAGATCGAGACCATCCTGGCTAACACCGTGAAACCCCGTCTCTACTAAAAATACAAAAAAAAAAAAAAAAAAAAAAAAAAAAATTAGCCTGGCGCGGTGGCGGCGCCTGTAGTCCCAGCTACTCAGGAGGCTGAGGCAGGAGAATGGCGTGAACCCAGGAGGCGGAGCTTGCAGTGAGCCGAGATCGCGCCACCGCACTCCAGCCTGGGCCACAGAGTGAGACTCCATCTCAAAAAGAAAAAAAAAAAAAAATTCAAACAAACAAACAAAAAACCCAAAATCAAAAAACAGATTTCTTGACCCCCAGAGTTTCTGATTCTGGGATGAAGTCCAAAGTTTTGCATTTCTAACAAGTTCTTGGGTGACGCGGATACTTAAGGCCCAGGTACCACAGTTTTATAAACAGGCTTTCAATAATGAGAATTTGGAAATGGCAGCGCACAGCGCGCTGGGATTCGAGAGCAATGTGAAGCAAATCTGGGAACTGGAGAGGTCGTGAAACCACACGATTCTAAGTGCTGGGTATTTCCTGTTCTTTTCCATGCTACGTGCTGGACAGTCGTCCAAACCAAGGCATCGCTCTCCCATAAAACACACCCAAATGGAGAGCAGGGGATCCTGGCTCCTCCCCTGTTTCTCTTGGCTGGGAACAAGCTTCACCCTGGGCTTGCCCTGCCCTCCCTGGGCTTGGTTTGCTCAGGTAGCTTCCCACACACAACTTGCCTCCACAGGGGACTCATGCCCAGCTGAAGGTTCAGAAGACAGAAACCAGTGGGTTACTCTCCCTACCTTCCAGGCTGTGAAAACTAAGGATCAAACCTGACCGGGAAGGCCAAGGCGGCCACATGCTCACTGTGGTCCCTGTCCTCTGAAAAAGCTTCCTGAATGCCTGCATTTCAAGATGGAAACAGGGCAATGGCCAGACCGAAGCGCAAGACCAAATGTGGGCTGTCGCCTGCTGCCTTTTCACTGTAGTCTCCCGAGTGGAGTCAATATTGGAGATCCAGAGCGAATGCAATGTACGGGAGACAACGTCTTCCTCTTCAGGGAAGGAGGAGAGCGAGGGGAAGTTGGTCACCACCCTTACACTCAACACACACAGGCTCACTGACCCGTGCACAGCTCTCTGGGCTCCTGAGGGAGACTGCTTGTTATCACACATTACGTTTGATGAGTACATTCTCGGTCTGCAACAGTTCAGGATCATGTGAAAGAAATTATGGTTTTACTTTAATCAAAACAAAGGAATTAATTTAAATTACTGTGTCCCTTCTGAAGATCTGGAAACAACCTTGATTTTTTTTTTCCAGGAAGATACAAAGAGAGAAACAATAATAATCTGATTTACACGTCAAAGGATTTTGGGGGGATGTTAGTGTTACTCTGTTTTATTTTAATCAATCTCTTTAAAGAGCCATCGAGGAGAAATGGGGAGGCCTGAGTTAAGAACTGAAACCGAAAATGCACCTTCTTTTTCCCTCTCTTTGATACCATAAAGTATTTAAAGCTATTAAAATTAATTTCTTATTTATTCATTTAATTATATTTATCGAGTGTCTACTACGTGCTGAAGCTATGCTAAGAACTATGGTTACAAAAGTGAGGAAAACCAAGGCTGCCCGTGTTATCAGCTTACATACAGCCTGATTGTACAATGACTGTGAAGTCAAACTGAAGGAAAATGTGAAGCAAATTTGAGAACTAAATATGATCAGATGATAAAACCTCCCATTTCTAAGTGCTGGCCATTCACTGTCCTTTTTCATGTGGTATGCTGGGCTGTTGTCCAAAACCAAGGTATCATTCTCCCATAAAGCACACGTGTTTCGCTCTATGAGAATGTATTAAAAGAAGATTTAAAAATAAACAAATACATAAAATATGTTTATAAAAAAGGATTTAACCTTGACAGAAATTGCAGAAAACACATTCCTGAGGAAATAAGCTGGAACCCTAAAGGTGTGTGTTTTGTGTCTGTGCAGATGTTTGCATGAGGGTGTCACCTGCACAGGTATGTGTGCACATAGACCATGAGAGTATTTGCAAAGAACACCTTAGAAAGAGACAGCAGCATCGGAAAAGACCCATCATAAAGGAAAGGATGCACATTCTGCACATGCATCCCAGAATTTAAGGTAAAATAAAAAATAAATAAAAAATATTCTGGTTAAGTGTATCTTTCTATATGTGTATATATAGTTTCATATTTTGGTCACCAGGGAACCATGCAAAATGATATGCATAGATATGTGTGAGTTTCACTTAACAAGGTTCTTTACAAAAGTGAAGACTAATATGTACATATATACATATGCATCATTATAAATCATACGCAGATAGTAATATATAAAATACAGTAAAATGTGTTTAACACCAAAAATATAACAAAAATAATACAATAGGCCGGGCGCGGTGGCTCAAACCTGTAATGCCAGCACTTTGGGAGGCCGAGGCGGGCGGATCACGAGGTCAGGAGATTGAGACCATCCTGGCGAATACGGTGAAATCCTGTCTCTTCTAAAAATACAAAAAAATTAGCCGGGCGTGGTGGCAGGCACCTGTAGTCCCAGCTTCTAGGGAGGCTGAGGCAGGAGAACGGCGTGAAACCGGGAAGCGGCGGAGCTTGCAGTGAGAGGAGATAGGGCCACTGCACTCCAGCCTGGGTGACAGAGTGAGACTCCGCCTCAAAAAAAAGAAAAAACAAAAAAACAACAAAAACAGTATTTTCTTGCTAAAGCACTTGAGGACCTGTATTTTGAGTCCACCATTATAGACGTCAATTTTCTTTGCAGGCTCCTGTACATGTGCAAGGTTTGGAAATGGAAATAATGTATTACACAATAAAAAATATCTAAAAAACAAAAATAAACTTTACTGTCTAGGATGTGGCATGGCTCAAAAAAAGAAAAACGAAAAAGATGACCTCCAGGGACTGAACAAGGACAGTATTGAGAGCGTGCAGAGAATATGGGTATGAGATAATCAGAGAGGAACCTTTCAATATGGGTCTCCATGTTCAGTGTCTTTGTTCTTATTTTATATATTGAAAGAGGAAAGCCACTGCCTTTCTGCTCATTCTTTATCTTCTCAGCTTCTAAAAGCTGACAGTAGCAGTAGTGGCATAAAGCAGCAATTCTCAAAAGTGTGCATAGGAACCTATGGGGGTTGATTTATGGGAGTCCATGATGTCAACATTGTTTTTGTAAAAATACTATACTGTCATTATTTTTTTCTCTCATTGTCTCATGAGTATACAGTTAAAAGTTCATGAATATATTTTTTGTTTCCGCATTGCAACTAGCCTTTAAGAAATTACCATCTGTTTCTTATTGGTGGAAAATCAAGGAAGAAGGGGCCGGGTGCGGTGGCTCACACCTGTAATCCCAGCACTTTGGGAGGCTGAGACGGGCAGATCACAAGGTCCCAAATCTTGCATGGGCCATATTTATACTAAAATATAATTGTCTGTTTTTATGAAATTCAGTAATAACTGAGTGTCTTGTATTTTTATTCACTAAGCCTCCTAACCCTAGCTGCTTAGGAATAGATATCTGCAGCTTAATTGTTTGTTTTATTCATTGCTTTTTAAAGTATCATTTCTGTTAAGTGCTTCATTCCTTGTAAGAAGATAAAGAAACCGGTTTAGTTTTTAAGAGACTGAACAGAAGACTTTTTTGTACTGGAATTGGTGGTGTTTGATGCATACTTTTATAAGTATGTCATGGATGAAAAATTTTTGGAATTTTTTTATTCTTGTAGAATTTGTTGTCAGGTGACTTGTTCCATATATTTAGTTGCTCTGCCCTTAAGTACATATATAATAGTCTTACTTGTCCATTTGCCTCTCTTTCTCTTTTATTTTTTTGCAGTGTTTCCACATTCCTTCAGTTGAAATTAAGCAAATAGGAAGCACTATTTTCTAACTCATTCTTTTATTCAGTTCAATTCAATGATTGTGGAATAAGCACCAACGCTCTGTCAAGTGCTCTCCAAGGTGCTGGAAACAGCAGCATTAACCTAACATAAAAACTCTCAGAGTGGAGATAACATTGTGGTATGGGGAGACAGATTCTATAAATATTGTAGAGGTGGTAGTGTAAATAGTACTGAGAAATTAAGTGTGGTAAAGTGCTAGGTAGTGCCAGGGTGTAAGTGGATTTGATATTGTAGATATGGCAATTGGGGAAAGTCTTATTTATAAGATGATATTTCAGCAACGACCTAACGGAAGTATGAGGATGAGCAATGAGACCATCTCAGGGAACAGCACTGTAGGTAGAGGGACAAGAAAGTGTGAGGGGCTCAGATAGGTAAGTGATTTGTCAGTTTGAGAAATGGCAAGGAGGCCAGGGTGGCTGAATCACAGTGAGAAAGAAGGAGAATGGTAGGAAATGAAGTCAGTTGGTAGTGAAGAGAGGGACAGTGTGGGCAGAATACATATAGTCTGATAAACCATAATAAAGACTTGCAGGTAGGGTGCGGTGGCTTATGCCTGTAATCCCAGCACTTTGGGAGGCTGAGGCAGGTGGATAACCTGAGGTTAGGAGTTCAAGACCACCCTGACCAACATGGTGAAACCCCATCTTTATTAAACATACAAATATTATTAGTTAGGCATGGTGGTAGACACCTGTAATCTCAGCTGCTCAGGAGGCTGAGGCAGGAGAATTGCTTGAACCCAGGAGGCGGAGGTTGCAGTGAGCTGAAATCGTGCCATTGCACTACAGCCTGGATGACATAGCAAGACTCTGTCTCAAAACAAACAAACAAACAAACAAAAACACTTGGGCTTTTGCTCTCAGTCAGATAGGAAGCTACCTGTGGTTCCGACTTGTGTTTATAAATAAAGTTCATTCTGCAGTGTTATAAAGAAGATGCTGTGAGGCACCAAGAGAGGAAACAAGGAGAGAATATAAGGGGTGGTTTCCATATGAGATAATAGGAGAGAATGAAGGTTTAATCTGCGAAGGAAGCAGTGACAGAGGAGAAGCTGTCTGACTTTGGATAATATTTATAATGTAGAATCAGAATTTGCTGCTGCATTGGACATAGAATATAAGAGAAAGGGAGGAGTAAAAAATGACTCTAGCGTGTTTGCCCTGAACAGCTAGAAGGATAGAGTTGTCATTTACCAAGAAGAGGAACACGAAATAAGGAATGAGTTGTTCTGTTTGGGGAGGGGAGGGGAGGGGCGATCAGCAGTTGAGGTTTAGACATGAATTAGAGATGCCCACTAGATTGCCAAGTAGAGATGCTGGTGATGCTGAGTGCTCAGTTGGGTAAACAAGTCACCAACGACAGGGGCAGATCTGGATTGGAGAGAACCAGAAGCAGCAGCTCCAGAAGGAGAAAGAAAAGAAAAGGCCAAATAGCATGTACACAGGGACACAGCGTGTGGAATGACAGACACCGGAGGCTCGGAATGACAGACACCGGAGGCTCGGAGGGAGCGGGGTGGGAGGGAGATGGATGATGAAATATTACTTCATGGGTACATTGTTCATTATTTGGGTGATGACTGTACTAAAAGCTCAGGCTTCACCATTATGCCACATATTCATGTAACGAAATTACACTTGAGCCCCTTACATTGATACAAATAAAAAGATAGCACTCTCAGGGCCAAACGAAGGGTTTGAAGAAAGACGATGATCACGTGATGCTTTGTGATATGCAGATGTTGGATAAAATGGGGACCAGATTAACCCCTGAGTTTGACAATGGACGATATGATGTCCCTTACAAGAGCTGTGTCAGGTGGATGGTGGACAGGTTGGGGCAAATTAAAGGGAAAATGAAAAGGAAAAGAGTGGGAACAGGAGCAGGAGACAGATGTTTCATGGTTACCCTCTTAAAGGAGACCACGGAAATGGGACGGTAGCTAGAAGGAAGTGTGGATGTCAGAAGGACTTTTTCCCTTAGCATAGGAGACTTTAGAGCTTGCTTATATGCTGCTGGAAATGATCTAACATATTAGATAAATAGATGATGCAGGACAGTAAAATGACAATTCCTGAAGCAATATACTTAGGCACATGTCTCTAACAAATGGAACATCCTCGTTATTTGGAGATATGGAGTAATTCAATCTTAGGAAAATTATAAATTTAGATAATTGGCAAGCAATGTTTTTTAGCAAAAGGGCCAAATTAGCAAATTAAGAATGTGTACAAGCTGCTTTTCTCCTTCAAAATGAAAATAGCATATTGAGCTGGAAGTGAAAAATGCAGGCTATAATAACTTAATTTAAATATTTTATTGATTAGGAAAACGTGCATGAGAAAATGCCTTCCTTAAAACAATTACATTGCTAATGTCTGAGTATCTAAGCACATGAAAGTGTCATTCTAATATTTTACAACTTTGAATGTAAATGCATTTTGAGCATTTTAGAGCATGGCAAGTGTGTGCTGGGACAGGCATAGGAACTTACTCACAGACCATCTAAGATCAAAGGCCCCAACTGCTGCAACCTGAAATGCATTTTTGAGGTCATGCTTCCTGGAGGCTGTTTTTGGACAATGACTGAACATGCAGGGATACAGAGGCAGGCCCATTCCTGGCACACGTGGGGCTTTGATGGGTGTCTCCAGTGAGGATTCCCTCATGGTCTGGCCAAACCTTCCATCAACTGCACTGAGGTCTGGGATGTGTCCTCTCTTCCTTTCTTCCTCTTTTCACTTGGGGGCCTGACTTGCATTGAGGTTGTTGCCTCTCCCAGCTTCTCCTAGCTCCCTCCCTATTTTATGTCATTGGTGTTTCCTCTAATAAAATATTTACAACATTATTCACATCTGCGCATCTGCCTCTTGGAGGATCCAGACTAAGGCAAGTGGCACCGGGAATGGCCTAGGAAGGTAAGGTAGGACTTGGGAGGGGCTCCCCCCACTCACAGCAGGTAAAGAGAGTGTCATCGTGGTTTGCGGATGGGACATGCATAGCCTCGGCACAAGGCTGGAGGCCAAGTTCTAAACATGTAATTGATGGTGAACCGGGAAAATATCCTGGGGTGGAGAGAAATGCTGTGGCAGGTGCAGGGATGCAGGCATTTGAAAAATACGGGGATGGGGTGGAACAGTGCCTGTAAGACAGAAGAGTTGGCTGGATGCTGGTAAGTTGTACTGACTTGCAGAAGGATAATAAGAGACTGAGTCTACTAACGAGAAGTTAATGGCTCCGTGAAAATCCGGAGAACCTCTGTGGTTCAAGAGAAGGACAGGCACAAGTAAAGAGCAGGCTGGAGATTGTAGGAGTCTCTAAGGCTGTGAGGCATAGGCAGGGCAGGTTGCTTATAGGAAGTTAGAGCTCTGGTGGGAGAAATCTGGAATCTAGTAACCTGGGGCAGGGCTATGTGAATGGACGCTGGTGATGTTGACCCTGCAACTGCTCAAGGATCTGCTGGGCTTGCAGAGGTGGTCCATACCCCCCTACCAAGTGCCTGCTATGCTGAGAGGGCTGCAGAAGCTCCTCTCACTTGAGGCAATGGGAGTCTCACTCAGCAAGTTCCCTGAGTCCTCTCCAAGCTGCCAAGACAATAGACAGGTAAAATACTAGCACAGCTTAGCTGGAGACATTCTGGGCCTGATAAGAGAAAAATGGACTCTCTTCTTACAGGTTTGCAAAATGTAGAAGGATTTGATGATGGATGATCATAAGGACCAGAATATATATAATCCCTCAAGTCAATGAATTACTATTTTTGCATGTATATGTGCATAAATAATATATATTATTTATATATATAAATATATATAATTATATTTATATATATATTATATATATAAATATATATAATTATATTTATATATATTATATATATAAATATATATAATTATATTTATATATATATTATATATATAAGGATTTAACAAGGACCCCAAAAGATGGGGCAAATTGATGCTGGGGTGGCTCGTAGAAGTCTGGAGCTAATCATGGCCAGCTCTTGGGGAAGCAGAAATGACACAGCTATTGTAGAGTTTGTAGAGAAAGGAACAAAGAGATTGAGAGAGGAGGTCATGCCAAAATTCATGGCTATGTAAAGCCAGAAGGTTCACTGGAAGAGTGTGTTCCAAGAGAGGACTCAGATGACTCAGTGTTGCCCAAATCCATCAGGGATGTGATTATGAGAGGGGGAACAGCATCCTCAGGAAATTTATTGGTGGCTCTCCTTTGCAGGCAGGCCATGTAGAAGTGGCAGGCACAAGGCTGGGCTCATTGACATTGATGGGGTGATGGGGTCCTGAGGTAGTAGTGTCGCAGGGCGTGGTGCTTAGCACTGGAAGGCAGGAAGCAGAAAATACTGTAATGACCAGCAAGATTGAGCCACAGGAGATTAGGGGTTTCCTATTCCCTCCACTCTGGACTCTGCAGTGTGTAGGTCTTGGTCCCCAAATGGAGCACAGATTTACCAGTGGCCATAGCAAGGGTCCAATTGAATTGCAAGTGATGGCTGCCTCTAGGGTATTTGGGGCTCCTTGTGCCCAGAGACCAGCAGACAGGAAGTCACCATAGTGATAGTAACTAAACCTAACTAGTAGAAGTATGTGGGACTTTTTACAAAATGCAGACAGAGAGAAACAGATGAGGAACCCAGGTGACCCTTTGGCTCCTCCCCATAAGTCCTTGTCCCATTGTGACAATGGATGGACATGGGATGTGATCCTGGAGTGGGAAGGACATAACTAGGAGGTTTTAGGGACCCTCAAAATGAAACTTTGGATTACAAAATCCAGACAAAGAAAGCCAACAAGATGTGCTGAGGTGATATCTCAGGGTGAGGATAATTCATAGACTAAGGAGGCTGGGGCAAGAAGGATGAATGTCATGTGACCCTGAGATCCACCGCAACTGTGGTTCCTCCCACGAATCTCCTTCTGAGTTTCTCAGGAGGAAAAGCCCATAGGAAACAGAGAAACTGTTTCTCAAAGCTGCGCAGAGAAGTAAATCAGCTCAGTGCAAGAGGTGGACTGCGGTGGCCATCAGAATGCACCTGGCAGACCAGACCTCCAGCTGCGGGGAGTGTAACTAACCTGGGACTTGAGCTGCTTGATCTGAGTTCCAGGTGGCATCATACAGAGGACACCCCTGCCCCACAGGCTGCTCCCACCCAGTGACTGACTATGGCAGGTTTACTAAGGCGGGACCATTCCTGGGAGGCATGGCGTTCCTCCAATGATGACTCGCCCAAGGACTCCCTGAGGGCCTCGCACGGTGGTCCTGGACACTTCGCACACCCCTTCTTTCCTCTCTCCCTCACCTGTGATCAGACTTGCATTGAGGTGTGATGGCTCCCCGAGGGTCGCTCACAGGAGTCTCCACTGCGAATATCCTTGTGTGCTTAATCTTGTCTCAGCAGTTTCTCAGAAAGCCCAAACTCACACAGGCAACACTCATTTAACTCAGTGTGACTTGTGCTATAAAGCAAAGCAAAGGCAGCTTCAGCAACTCGTTCCCAGGATCATAAAAGGACTGAGCTGCAGAGTTGGGGCTAGTTTGCTCTAGTTATGGCAGTATGTACTGCCCACCATATTGTGCCAAGTACGATGGCAGGCTGTAGGAATGTAGAGATTAACTGTAATTTTCCTTCTTCTCCAAAGGAGACCACTCTCTCCTGGGGTTGTAGGATGGCTTCTCTGCTCAGTATGGCCAGAAGGGTTGAGCTGTGGAGCCCCGGTTAAGTCTAATCCCCCAAGATCCGGAGAAGAATTAGCTACTCAGGCATTCCGATTGTGTGTGCTATCCTTAGCTGGACAGAGGTTCTGCTCAGTGGCCAGCAGACCCAGCTGTGTCTCAGCGATGGATGCAGCACCTACAAGAACTGCACTATTGAGATCCCTCTCCTTGCCCATTGCAGGAATGGACACGCTTCTCTGTATGAACTGTGTCCTGATTAGGACTGGAGGATGGTGGAGCATGGTGCAGCAACAATGTGAGAAGATGCTGCCATCTGCCTTTTACAACCCTTTTATCTTCCTATCACACCTGCCATCCTTTGGCATATCTAGGGAAGATCCAGCTTTCTTTAGGCACAAAGAAAATTCAAAGGAATCAGTACTTTGAACTTAAGTGGTGCTCAGATCTGTATATCAATGTGTGATGATAGACGGAATCTTATCTTGATATCTGCATTCACACCTATGCATTAGTTGGAGACAAATTGGTAACAATGGCATGATTATATTATACTAGCAGAGAATAGCAAAAGCTTAATTAACAGGAATGTCCAGAACCCTCAGATAACTTGCATCTGTTTTCCAAGGCATCCGTAACAAAATACTACAGATGTAGCTAAAACAAGAGAAATTTATTTTTCACGGTTCAAGATCAGGGTTGGTCTCTCCTGAGGCCCCTCTCTTTGGCTTAACGTTGCCGTCTTCTTCTTTTGTCCTTACATGGCCTTTCCTCTGTGTGTGCCTGTGCCCTGATCTCCTCTTGTTATAAGGACACCAGTCCTACTGGATTAGGACCCACCCTAATTAACACACTTTAATTTAGTAATCTCTCTAAAGACCCTGTCTCCAAATACAGTCACATTCTGAAGTTTTGGAGGCTAGGACTTCAGCATTAAAATTTTGGTAGAGACACAATTCTGTCCATCATATCTTTTTATGTCATTGACTTTTAGGAGAAATAAGCCATATTTATTTGTTTTATTTTGTTTTTAAGTGTATATCAAAAATTTAATTTTTAAAAACTGCTACAATATATGTTATTGTGTCAAGACAAAATAAACTCAATATTTCACCCTACATGGCTTGCAAAGGTTCTGTAACCCACCTGAACCTGAAAGAAGATTAGGGTGGCATGTCCTGCAGATCAGCTTTTGTGAGCAGCGGAAGAATGAGCGGCACACGCTTTCCTGAGTAGAGGGCGTCTTGCTGTATCTAGGGAGTGACCCACCGTATCTTGATAAGGAGCAGCTCCTTAAGAAAGAACCACTTAGGGAGTGGGATGGTGATATGGTATAGGCCTGTGTCCCTACCCAAATCTCACCTTGAATTTAATAATCCCCACCTGTCAAGGGCAGGACTAGGTGGTGATAATTGAATCATGGGAGATGGTTTCTCTCATGCCATTCTCCTGAGTGTGAGTGAATTCTCACGAGACTGGATGGTTTTATAAGGGACTTCCCCCTTCGTTCAGGACTCATTCTCTCTCCTGCCGCCCTGTGAAGAGGTGCTTCCACCATGACTGTAAGTCTCCTGAGGTCTCCCTAGCCATATGGAACTGTGAGTCAACTGAACTTCTTTTTTTTCATCCATTACCCACTCTCAGGTCTATCTTTATTAGTGGCGTGAAAACCAACTAATACCGGTGGAGACAGGATGCAGCCCCTTCCCCACATGCCCTGCAGCTGCTAGATCGCCTTCTACACACATTCTTGCTCCATGTTTGTGCCGTAGTTACAAATGTCCTAAATGGCAGCCATCCGTCTCCACCCATCCTCCATGTCTATAAAACGTGGAGGGCATTTGTTGATCAGGAAAACAAACTTTAAAAATTCAAGGTTTTTAACAACATAAGCCGTTTTGTTTTTTCACAAAGTCAGGGCCACATCATAGCATTTCAAGTCTTATAATAAATCTGTGCCCTGTGTTTGGTGCTCAGCTAAATTCTCTAGAGAATTAGCCCATCTCTAAGCCATAGCAATAGGATGGTCACATGATTTAGGTAGGAAAACTAGGCCACATTGTAGATTTTTCCCAAGGACAACTAGGAAATTGGCTCTGAAACTGGCTGAAAGCAAGCCTGGTACCTGCTTGGTGATGGTATCACAGGTGTTTGCATATGTCCAAACACATCAAGTTTTATGCGTTAAATATGTGCAGTTATTTGCATACCAATTGTACCTCAAAAACACTGCTGAAAAAGAAAATTTAAAATATGGTTCAGGAGGACACACAAACACACAGTTACACACAGAGACACACGCAGAGGCACACACAGCTATCATATTTTGTATAATAATTGATTTCTAACACCTTTGCAAATAAATCAACGATATAAATACTTTGGAGGCTCCAGAAGATGTGGGCTGCTGCCAGGTGACTCTGAAATCGAACACTGCTCCACCTGGATGATGAGATGAGCTTCTTTGAGATGCCTTTCTGGGAAGGGTTTTCAGGGTGGGGGCGCACTAGGGTTGGGATTTTCTCAGTGGGGAACTGGATCCCAGCTCTGGACTTCCTGGCTGGTCCTGACTCCTTCATTTAACCTCTGTTAGGAAACAGAGACAGCCTATCTGGAAACAAGTTTCTACATGCTGATGCTTTTTTTTTGAGACGGAGTCTCACTCTGTTGCCCAGGCTGGTGTGCAGTGGCACGATCTAGGCTCACTGCAAGCTCTGCCTCCCGGGTTCACACCATTCTCCTCCTCAACCTCCCAAGCAGCTGGGAGTATAGGTGCCCACCACCACGCCCCGGCTAATTTTTTTGTATTTTTAGTAAAGACGGGGTTTCACCGTGTTAGCCAGGATGGTCTCGATTTCCTGATCTCGTGATCCGCCCACCTCGGCCTCCCAAAGTGCTGAGATTACAGGCGTGAGCCACCGTGCCTGGCCCTGTATGCTGATGCTTTTAAAGTCTTTCCTTTGGGAAAGAGATGGAAACCACTTTCATTATGCCTCGGCCAAAGTACAAATACAGTGGTTTGGATTTTGTAGTTAAAAAAAAAAATGAAGACAGAATCAAACTGGAGTAGGAGGAGGAAAGAAACAAAAAGAATGGAAAAGGATGTAACGTGTCCCGCATTTTAACCTGCAGGGACGGCCTTAGATGGTTTCCAAAATTAGACCCCAGTGACTGCCTGTGGTTTGATGACATTTTTTTCAATCTCCATGGGTCATAAAAGTTCAAAAAGGATTTCAATACATTAATGAATGTCACAGAAGATTCTGAAGTCCATAGTGGACATGGGCCAGCCCCATGAGGTTAGGTCTCTGGCTTTCTATCTGACTACAGCACTAAGGACAATTAAAAAAAAAAAAAAAAAAAGACACAATCATCTTGGTTTTAAAAACTTACGTACAAAATTTCTTCTCATTTGTGAAGAGACCTTTGAATGACATCATGGACAGCTGATGTGATACCTCGATTCTTGTCTTCCTGGTTTAAAAGAATTTAAACAAGAGACACACAGCAAAGGAGGTGTAGCTTAGAGTAATTTAGTTCTAAAGAAAAAGAATATTCTGAAAGTTTGATGCAGAAGAGATAGGATGTCTTGAGTGAGGATTCAGGGCTGGCTGCCTGTGAGGATAAGACAGCAGAGGCTGGCTCTAGGGAGACTCCCTTTACAGAAGTCTCACCTCATTCATCCTAAGCGGGTGGGAAAGGGCGTTGCCAGGAAGCCTGTGCTGGGTGGGCTCCTGGGTGCACACACACAGTAGCTGTATGCACTTTTCCATACATCGCATGTCTCATTAGCATCTTTTTTTATTTTATTTATTTTTTATTTTTATTTATTTATTTTTTGAGACGGAGTTTCACTCTAATTGCCCGTGCTAGACTGTAATGGCACGATCTCGGCTCACTGCAATCTCCATCTCCCAGATTCAAGCAATTCTCCTGTCTCAGACTCCCAAGTAGCTGAGATTACAGGCCTGCAACACCACGCCCAGCTAATTTTGTATTTTTCGTAGACACAGGGTTTCGCCATGTTGGCCAGGCTGGTCTTGAACTCCTGACCTCAGGTGATCTGCCCACCTTGGCCTCCCAAAGTGCTGGGATTACAGGCGTGAGCCACCACACCCGGCCTCATTAGCATATTAAATCTCCAGCCAGGGGTGTGTTTTTGCTATTATAATGATCAAAGAGTCTGTTTGAGGACGGGTAAAATCAAAGTGCACCTGCTCCCCAGAGGGGGCAGTCCCTACTGATGATAGCTTCGCTCAAATGAGCTCAATTACAACGCGAATGCTGAGGCTCATTGTGCTGATTGTAGTCTCACCACGATTGCTGTGTCCCGAAAACACGGTCACTTCCTTGGTATCTATCCTGCTTCAACATCAGAGAGACTTTTGGGAGACGCTTGACTTGTCCCCTCTGCCACTGTTCTTCTCGGGCTCCCTCAGCTTCTCAGGCTCCGTGAGTTACCGTGTTCTTCCCTAATGTCCGGGAGCCTCCTGCAGAACATCACCCACAGCTGTGCCTCCTTGGCAGGACTCGGTTTCCAGACACCTTCTCTTCCTAACGTCACGTTAAACCTCTGAGAAACACACAGGACACCACTGGCTAAATGCCCAAACCGGGAATTTCGGCAAACTAAAACTTGGATAGTAGGAATAATCCACATGGTCATCCGTAATTAGAATACTAGGATGCAACAATAACAAGGACTAGCTTCTCACACAGCATTTATCCCACGCCAGGCACGGGGCTGCTGGCTGCATGTTTACCATCCTCACACCCACAGAAGCCTGGCTGAAGTAGGGATAATGGTTATTTGTTTCTCACAGATGGAGAGGACTGAGACACAACTCAATACCAAAGTGAATATTCTTCTTAATCATGTACTTCAAACATGTTTCACCAGGGAAATATCTCCTCATTAGAGAGACCTGACATGGAGCTAAATGAAGAGATTAAATGCATTTTTCTGGAAGGGAAAGGAAAAGCCCTACTCTTGTCCCTGGTCAGAAGTTCCCTATTAGATGGCTGCTGCAAGTTGTTTAAGTGATTCACGTAAGAATTGCCATGGATGACGTGAAATTCAAGTGCATGTGTTATCTGGGGAAATAACACTTCAAAAGAGACCACTGAAGACTATTTCAGTATGAACTGTTGGTGTGCATTTTAGGCCTTGGCCAG
This sequence comes from Macaca mulatta, assembly GCF_049350105.2. Taxonomy (NCBI): domain Eukaryota; kingdom Metazoa; phylum Chordata; class Mammalia; order Primates; family Cercopithecidae; genus Macaca; species Macaca mulatta. The sequence continues at coordinate 193,073,032 of NC_133408.1, forward strand.
AGCTAGTTGTGAACACAATCTTTATTCAGTCTTGAATCATACCCCAGACCTCCACAGCAACAGCTTTGGAAAAGAGCCTGGGATGGCAGAGGATCCAGGGGAGAGTGCAAAGTCTCCGTGGGTCTTCTTTCAAAACCTGACTCAGGAATCCCACTCCCTCGCTCACCCACCCACTCAGCAAACTGAAGGGAGCTTTTCAGATATTTCCACTACATGCAGATTTCTCTCCCCTTTCATTAGAGTTGAGAAAATGAAAGCCCAATTGCAAAGGGATGCAGGCATGCTGGACGCAGAGGCATAATTTAGGTTTCAAAATAACTTTAAGAAGGTCACAGAAAGACTTTGATTCCAGCAAGGGTAGCCTGAGAAGTAGTAAGCTCTCACAAATCATCACTTAATTTGCCTAGTTTAAGTATGATTAAGTTAAATGACAAGAAACTAACAAATGCCACTGGGGTTCTGCAATTGCCAGGAGATTCATATGAGTTAGTAGGAACCTAACAGCTGGCTGCAAATCTATGTCAGACACGAAAAAGAATGACTTTACTTTTCATCTAGAGCAGTAGTCTATGAACATGGTTAATAGTGTGCTCCCACAGTAAGAAATGCTTGAGTGTGTAGCCTTCATTCATGTTTACACATGTGTTGAAAAAAATATATACGTATGTTCCTGTATGTGAAACAGCTGATGACATAAATTCTGACAAATACTCCCTGGGTTTGAATCCCAGTTCAGCCACTTATTTGTTGTAGACCTTGGTGGGTCACTAACCTAATCGTGCTTTAGTTTCCTCATCTATAAAATGAGAATGATAATTATTAGCACACCAATAGTTGTTATGAGAATTGTACTACTTACTACATGTAAATCACTTTGAGCAGTGCCTGGCATGTCATAAGTTCTATAGAATGTTAGCAGTTACTGTAACTGTATTAATATATAACATTAATTGATATATTATTTGATATATATCAATATATCAAATATATTGATATAATAAATATATGTAATTATATAATATAATCATTAAATGTAATATCTATATAATCATAGTTAATATATAACATAGATGATATATGTTAATATAGTTTCAATAATTGCTAACATTCCATAGCATTGATTATGTGCCAGGCACTTCTCCAAGTGAGATATATATATATATATATATATTTTTTTTTTTACTACATACAAAAGCAGAGGTTTTGAAAGGATGAGACAAACCTAAACATAACTTCTGATGTTTTCATCTAGCACCCCAATGGATGGCTTAAGAGCCCATTAGGGTGTATATGTTCTAGTCTAGATATCAGGGACCAGCAATCATTTTCTATAAAAGGTCAGACAGTAAATATTTCAGCTTTGCAGGCTGTAACAGTCTCTGTATCAAATACTCGATTCTGGTATTGTAGTACAGAAGCAGCCATAGACAATTTCTAAATGAACGTGCTTGGGTGTGTGCCAATAAAACTGTTTATAAAAAAACAGATAAAGAATATATATATATTCAGGTGACTTTGCAAACAATTAAGGAAACTGAATCTGGCAGAAAGCTCTGAGGATTGATGAAGCACAATTCTCCCACTCATGTCCCCAGCAGTGGGGGGAGAATAGCTCTTCTCTGGACTTGGCTTCAAAGTACAAGCATCCCTTCACCACAGCGCTAGCCTTCGAGGCTGCTAAGACAGAAACCCTTGACCTTGTTCTCCATCAGAGCACCAAAGAGCCGTCGTTCGGACACAAAAAATACCAGCCTTCCCTCATGCATTCTGTTACAATGATCACTTCCTTTCCTTGCATTCCTGTCCTCACTTCACTTACCTAACAGTAAGACTGTTGGGTTTTGGTTAGACTAGTTAGAAAGTGAGCTGAGAAGCACATTAGTTATTAAAATATTAGGAAGCTTAAAAAAAGAGAAAGAGACAGATCTGGCCCTTAGATAGTTTGCCCACTCCAACCCTGGAGGAAAGAATGAAGACAAATGGGTAAAAATTACAGAGAGCCAGACCCAGCTCTCCATGAGCAAGGACACTCCAGCATTGTTAGCGCTCTCTCATTAGTTAGCTTCCCAGTACTGGGATTATTTAAGCAGAAGCTGGAGATTTTTCCCCCATGGATAATTCTGCAGCAATTCTGAGTTTTATGGGTGAAACTAGACAAACTTTACAGATGTTTTTAATCTAAGATTTAATTATTGTTAACCTAAGTAATGGTGACTGTAGGTCATCATATTTGTTCTTGGAGGTCTGGAGGTGAAATATAAAATCATTACCTTGTCTGAGAAAGTAGAGATGTCAGAGCATCAGGAACAAAGTATAAAATTGAGAGAAGAAATTCACAATAAATAAATATACCATTTCTTAAGAGATACATTAGAGTGTTTGCATAAGCAGATGATACTAGCAAGCATATATGGCTTCTCACAATATTTATTTTCTATAAAATGAAATAGGAAGTAATTTTAACTTACAGAAAAATTCTAACTTAGATGTTGATTGAAAGTTGCAGTTTTCAATATCAATTTTTGAATCCATATATGATCCCAAAATTAATTTTGAGTTCAGAATTTTCACTGAGAGCAGCAAAATGTTATAAGTGTCTTATTAGGTATAATAAGTAAGAAAATGCGCTCCCAATTTTACCCCTTGGTTTCCAGATCTATTCATTCTGTCTTTTAGGAGGAGAGAATTATGTGAGTCTCATTCAAAACTTATGCTGAATTCTGGAAGACAGAACCCTATCTTTTTAGGATGTTGTCTTCTGCATCCTGAACTAAGTCTTCAGCAAGCCATTCTATCTGTTAGCTAGGCCAGCCGCTTCTGGAGGATAGAATAGGTGGCAAGACAGGTTAATGCAGTGGGCTAAGCCCATTATTGTACTTCTGCTGTGAAACGGGTTCCTTGAGCAGAAGCAGTGCTGTGCAAAATACCATCACAGGGGTAAGCACTTATGGGAGTCCAAAGTTGATGGTCCTGGCAAAGCATTCCAGGAAGGAGAGGCCGACCGATATCACAGTATATGTCTAGGGCAGTGAGTACAAGTATCCATCCCGTCTGTGGTGGAAGAGGTTTCCTGAAATCAATCTTTCACCAGGTGACTGACTCAGTGGTCCTCCTGGGAAAAGCTGACATGTAACAGGTGCAGTGTTGGTCTCTGCTGTTGACCGAGTAGACAAGTCAACCTTCATAAGAGGAAGACTTTGTTGTTGAGCTTTGCATAGCCTCCATCCCTGCTACTGTAAATATTTTATCAATGGGCCCATTGAGCAAGAAGTGGGGTTGCTGGAGAGAAAGGCTGACTGATGTTTATAGAGTGTCTCATTTTATATACCTGATTATGAAGAGCCTCCCCCTCTGCAGTCCATGCCTGTGCGTGAACATTCACATGCCTCACCAGCATCTTCACGGCCTGGGCCTGTTCTTAAAGCTCATTCTATATTCCTCTCTCCCGGCTTTCTTTTACACTAACCTTCCAAGTCCCATCTCTTCCAAATCCCTGACTGCCTAGTCAAGCCAACATCAATCACCCATGCATCCGTGTAGAGGGCCCTCTGTCATGGCAAAGATAAAAGTTGACAATCTAACACATCACTTAAAGTTCTGCCCCTTGGAGGGATTGTTTTCTTCACCATTGTCCTTCGGGTTTGCCCCTGAGGGGCCTGTAATGGGGCAACTGTCTAGGCTCAGGTGACACCAGCACATAATGCAGGCCTGTCTGTAAACTAGGCTGGGTTGTGAAGGCAGCAGTGCTCAAGGAGCTGGTGCTAGAGGAGTCTAAAACTCTTGCTCAGGTAATGTGTTTGTCTCTGCTGGGTCTGTCCAAGTCAGCTCTTATTCAACATTCCCCTTGAGAAGGGATTACTGCTGTGCACACCCAACCTTGGCTTATGGGTCACATAGCACCAATTGGCGATGGGACGTCCAGGCTTAATGTCCCACAGTTAGGCACTCAGTCTCTATCAATGCCCCTCAGGATGTCTATCTTAAGAAGGATGTATATTTCCAGAAGCGGGAACAGATTTCATCCTAACCCTGGAGGATTTCCCTGTGACTGTCCAATTGGTGCTTGCCAGTAACACCATGCAACATTCCTAATTTCCACAGACACCTCAGGGAAACACCAGATCATGAGCCCATGTGAGGGAGCAGCTCACACTGCAGCCTTGGCTTACGACAGAGACTCCACTCACTCTCATCACCAGGCAAAACTAGCAAATTTATAGGAGACTGTGCAAATAGGCCTAAGTAACACACTCGACTGTGAAAAATACTGCCTTTAAAACAAAAGAGGTCTGCAAAGAGCCATGTTTTTGTTCTTTTCTGGTGATAGGTGTAAGCAGGAGCAGCAACTGGTCTTTCTACTTAGTGGTCATTGAGACCCCAGAAACATCACCGAGGTGACAGGTCCCTGGTTTGATATGGGATGTGTCGCCCACACTCCAGGTCACGTACATCATGTGGAAGGACATGCTCCTCATCGGATCTGAGTTGGCTAATTTGTGGACTAGTGTGACATTTTGTGAAATGTAAAGTCAATCAAGATTTTAGAAACTGCATGTTACCGGAGAGCAGGATAATTGCTACTGCCCTAAGCAAGATTGTCAAGTTGTATTATTGGCCCTGACAGATGAAAGCAAACTGCTTCTGGTTTGTCCTTTTCAAAATAACACGCACACGTATGTTTATTACGGCACTATTCACAATAGCAAAGACTTGGAACCAACCCAAATGTCCATCAATGACAGACTGGATTAAGAACATGTGGCACATATACACCATGGAATACTATGCAGCCATAAAAAAGGATGAGTGTGTGTCCTTTGTAGGGACATGGATGTAACTGGAAACCCTCATTCTCAGCAAACCATCGCAAGAACAGAAAACCAAACACCGCATGTTCTCACTCATAGGTGGGAGTTGAACAATGAGAGCACTTGGACACAGGAAGGGGAACATCACACACCGGGGCCTGTTGTGGGGATGGGGGGAGGGGGAGGAATAGCATTAGGAGGTATACCTAATGTAAATGACAAGTTAATGGGTGCAGCACACCAACATGGCACAAGTATACATATGTAATAAACCTGCACATTGTGCACATGTACCCTAGAACATAAAGTATAATTAAAAAAAATAAAATAACATGAAGGAAAGAAAACATTTTCCATGTCCACAAGCTGCATACCAAATGCCAGGGACTGTGCTGATTTCCTTCAGGAAAGATGTTACCTCAGAAACAACACCTGGGATCGGAATCACCACCTAATTGTGTTTATGATAATCTGTAGAAACTCCCCATGACTTACCCAGCTGCTGTACAGGCTAAACAGGTGAGTTAAATGGAGGTGTGGTAGGGATCACCACACTGCATCTTTGATGGTAACACTCAACTCAGCAATCCTCCCCCCAGGAATTGCTTCTGGTTTAGTAGCTTGGTAGGGAAAGAAAATTCCAGTGTCTTCTACTTAGCCTTCCCTATAGTGGGCCTCACCCTTTTGGCTAGAGAACTAATGTGGAGACTCTGACGGTTGCCAGATATGTCTGTCCCAGTTACACATTCAGGAACTGGGGAAATAACCATACATGTGTGTGTGGATTAGCTGGGCCCACTACAGGTTGGATTTCAGCTAATCCTCCATCTCTCACCTGACCACCATAAGTACCACTCTGACTGGTGAACCACTGTAGTTATTCAGAATTCTGCCAACTACACTGGAGTTCAAAATGCTGCTCTCATAAACAGCTTGCAAGTTGGAGGACCACCTCCTATCAAGATTTTACTTGCTGTCTTTCAAACTGACAGTAACAAGACTCTAGCATATAAAGCAACAGGAGGATAGAACCACCAAAAAGGATCTTAGTCCTTCATATATTACCCTTTAATTTTTTTCAAAAAAAAATGGATACTTCCTTTGGACTCTTCAAGTCACCTCTTGGTATTTAAAAAAAAACCCTCTTTCTTTGAATCTTAATTTTGTAGTTTAGGACTGGGGAAAAAGAATAGATCGATTTACCTGAAAGTAAATGTCCTTTGGCATCCTGTCGCACCTATAATCCTATCTTTTACAGATATGCAAGCAAAAATTGCTGTTAATGTTCCACCAGAGGTCTGTTGAGAGGTCATGATGGTTTCCTTGGACTGGCCAGTGCATCACAGGGGATGTTGTCCTTGCCAGGCCGTGAGCTTGATGGTCCCTTCTGCACAACAGGCTGTGAATGCCATTCCAATTTCGACAGGTAATTCTAAATGGAGCCCCAAGGCTTCAACAGTGACATTTCAATTTGTCCTTTCTTCTCCACCTTTCTCTCAACAGGTGTCTGAGATGTGCATATGTTCACATATTCTATGACAGCCTTCCCATTTCTTGCTTTTCCTAATAGAGAAAACATCTCCTTTCCTCACAGCTTCAACACAAACCTCCTCCTCTCTTGGTACCTCCTAGACAGGCCCACACACTCTCTCCTTGGTATCAGCTTTAGCTCTCTTGCCTTCTCTCAGTATTTGGCCCTTGGAGGAAGGGAACCAGCGCTTGTCTCCGAAGATGTAACCATGAAAACAAGATTGTGGGGTTTATCTCTCCAGTTCCTCATGAAGGCTTTCCTCGTTTCTCTGGATCCTGGCATCTAGGAGTTGTCCCATTTGGTCTGAGGAATTTTTAGGCTGTCTCAGAAGTACATGAAGAGTGCCCTTCATGATACAGTGGTATTTTCTGAACTACAAACACTGGGTACCGTTCAAGCCACATATATCTTCTCTTCTCCTACGTCCACCTCAAATAGAACTATTGAGAAATACAGTGCTTAATTCCTTTGCAGTTTTTAGATGCTGCACAGGCTGTGAGCATTGACGAGGCAAATTGTTCCCTTTCTGAGTACAAACTTTCATGTTGTTGAGACAAAGGAAAAAGACAACGCCAATGTCCTTTGATAAATATTAACCACCAAAATTCCATTTCACCTGCCATTGAAAGCATTATTTGCAACTTATGAATGGTCAAATGTCTACCAGACATTCATTATTTTTTGTCTGCCCAATACTGTTTCAAAGAATGTGTTTCCATCTTTGATTTACTGATGAGGAAATTGAGGTTTAGGATATTAAGTGAGTTCTCCAAGGTTACACGTCTGGTCAAGGGCAGTGCTGCAATTTTTACTATTATGGCCCCAAAGCTCTCTCTTATTAAATCTGCAATTATGGGAGAAGGAAGAAACAGCCAACATGAAGGGCAGAAGCGAGGTAGGCAGAGGAAATCTATTTGCTAGGATGTGGGAGTAAAGGCATGGTGTTGAGATGTGAGAAAATATTCTTCTTTCTTCATCTAACCTCACGGTAAAGTGCTGAGCACAATGCCTCCATGTAGTAAACAAATGGTGATGCCCAAGATTGACTCTCTGATTTAAATCTCACAACTGTTTCTGTCCCCATTTTTACCATTAAGTAAACAGTTTTAAAGAGATTAAGTAATTTTCCAAAACTGGTAACACTTCTGTATCATGAAGACAGGATTAGAAACTGCTGCTATAACGTAGGCAACCTCAATGCGTCTCAACTGCTTATTCATGTCCATATCCAATGGATCAAGCAGTGTCTCACGCTGACATCTGCTGGCACCAACCACAAGCTGGCTTCCTGTGTAGAGATGTCAGTCTCAGCACGGTGCCGCATGAGGCTGTGTTGACTGTGCAATGGCCTTGCTGATTTTCCTTGTGGTCTCTGCTACCCTGCTTTTGACCTTTATCTTCTTATGACTTGTTTGCCTACCCCTTCTGCCATGCCCACCAGGCTGGCCCTCCCAAATCCACTTAATTATCGTCCCACCACTTACCATCTGCACGTATGGTCCTTCATTCTCTCCTGCGTATCTCCTGTCACCTCCTGGGTTCCGACAGTGGCTGCAGTACCCCCAGGTCTGCCGTCTCCACAGCAGCTCCGTGGAGCCTCTCAACTACACAACCCAATTACACAACCCAGTGGTGCTCTCCCATGCCTACAGGTTGGCCCATGTGGGTTTCAACACTTTTTCTAACGTTAGAATTCACGATCCCAGATCAAACACATTTATATCTTGCAGGTTTATTTTGTTTCAGTTTTTGGAAAATAATCATCATGGACCATTTTTCGGTAGTGGTTATTGCCCATTGTATCTACATGGCACCATTTCCTGCCCTGCCATCTGGGTGAGGCAAGCACAAAGAACAGATATGACAAATAGAGCTAGGAGAAAATTTAGATGAATTTTTTCAAGTTCCTATTTTTATAGAGGAGAAAATACAAATGACTTGTCCAAATGCGTGCAACTAATTTTTAGGAAGCTTAACTTGAACCTTGATAGCCTGCATTTCAGTCTGGCACAGAGTTTGGGACCATTTATTAATCAGTCTTTGGAGAAAAGAAAATGAATTCTAGAAGCTTCATTTCAATAACTAGTGTGATTTCATGACGAATGGGTTACGCTTCACCAGCTTGTTAAGAATTCTTTGACTTTTACTGTCACTTAACGCAATTGCAATGAAATTGCACATAGTACAGCAGTGGGGCATTCCTACCATTTTGTAACAAAGTTTCTTTGCGTCAAATTAAACTTTATTCAAAGGGCAGAGGAACACAGTATTAGCCAAACGCAAGAAAGTCAAGTAATCCTGCAAACAGCATGGAGTTATATAGAACCTAGAGGCAGAGATTCCTGGTTCTGGAAAAGATATTCAAAGTCATATTCCCAGGCCCCCATTTTACAGTTACGTGTCTCCAGGATTCACACCCAGGACTAGAAAAGGTGCCCACTCCAAGGGTTTTTTTTGATCCACAGGGTGTTTTGTTTTCTTTTCTTTAAACACATTTCTTATAGGCTCTGCAGAAGTCTTTGTCCAGGATGGCCTCTACTATCATTGCTGATGTTAAAGAGGTGAATAGTGATACTGACAGCAAGCTTTTTTGGGTTGGTAAATTATACTAAAGTGTAACCTCAGCAGACAATGATAGCAAGACTAGAAAGGGACCTGGTAGCATCACTCCAGGGTAGAAGAAGTGATTAAGTATCAATATGAAGGGAACAAATTCCTACTGAACAAAGAACAAAATTAAATGCAAAGGAATCCACAAATATCTTGTGGCTTACCCAGAAAAAAGTACTCGATCAAAATCTCTTAGTTTACAGATGAAGGCAGAGGCCTCAGCTGGCTGTGATTCACCCAAGGTCTCATGGCTATTACAAAGTATTGCTGAGCAGATGACAATTTTAGATTTGGCAGAGATACAGATAAACTCAGAAATGGACTTTTCTGAGAATCACCTACTTCTCAAGGGCTAGGCTTGTATAACTGGCTCTAATAAATCCCAGGCTGCTCTCTCATGGGAATCCATCATTATACCACCCAACTGGCCAATCTTTACCCAGCTTTCAATCCCCCAACACCTGCTCCCCCGTGTTTTATACAGCCAGTACTAACAGTGTTACTCTTTCTATGTCAGAAAGATCTCTCCCGTAAGAAGTGTAGGATATTATTTCTTCTGAAACCAGCCCAGCGCTCTTTGTACTATGATAAACGCTCTTCTGCCATATGCCTCTTCATACCTGCATTATTATGCCAGGGCTGACATGACAAATGACCACAAACTGAGTGGCTGAAAACAACAGGATTTTTTTTTTTTTTTTTTTTGTCTCAAAGTCCTGAAGGCTAGAGGTATGAAACCAAGGTCTTGGCAGGGCCTTACTCTCTGTGAAGCATGTAGGGGAGAATCTGTTTTTGCCTCTTCCAGCTGCTGGTGCCGCTGGCAATCCATGGTGCTTCTCGGCTTGTAGATGCTTCACTCCAATTTTGCGTCTATCATCACATGGCACTCTCTTTCCATGAGTCAACCTCCTCTTCTTATAAGGACACCAGTCATATTGCATTAAGGGCTCATCTTACTCTAAGATGATCTGATCTTAATTAATGCATTCACCCTATTTCCAAATAAGGTGGCATTCTAAGACACTGGAGATTAGTTAGGACTTTGACATATATATTGGGGGACGTGATTCAACCCACAGCCATGCCCCAAGTCTCTAGAGATTCCTTCACCCATAACTTGGTCTGGCTATGCTGACCCACTCCTTTTCCATGCATCCCTGTCTTAAGATATTCAGTTTACCAACCCCATTTTAAAAAGGGGGCAAAAGACATAAACAGACACTTCTCAAAAGAACACATCTATGTAGCCAGCAAATGTATGAAGAAAAAGCTCAGCATCACTGATCATTAGAGAAAAGCAAATCAAAACCAAATTGAGATACCATCTCACGACAGTCAGAATGGCGATTATTAAAAAGTCAAGAAACAACAGATGCTGGCAAGGCTGTGGAGAAATAGAAACACTTTTACACTGTTGGTGAGAATGTAAATTAGTTCAACCATTGTGGAAGAGAGTGTGGACATTCCTCAAAGACCTAGAACCAGAAATGCCATTTGACCCAGTCATCCCATTACTGGGTATATACCCAAAGGAATATAAATCATTCTATTGTAAAGATACATGCATGTGTATGTTCGCTGCAGGACTATTGACAATCGTAAAGACATGGAATCAACCCAAATGCCCATCAACGATAGACTGGATAAAGAAAATGTACCTACATACCATGGAGTACTATGCAGCCATAAAAAGAATAAGATCACATCCTTTGCAGGGACATGATTGGGTCTGGAAGCCATTATCCTCAGCAAACTAATGCAGGAAGAGAAAACCAAACACCACATGTTCTCACTTATACGTGGGGGTGAACAATGAGAACACATGGACACAGGGAGGGGAACAACACACACTGGGGCCTGTCAGGGGTTGGGGGGAGGGAGAACATCAGGATAAACAGCTAATGCTTGTTGGGCTTAATACCTAGGTGATAGGTTGATAGGTGCAGCAAACCACTATGGCACACATTTACCTATGTAACAAACGTGCACGTCCTGCACATGTATCCTGGAATTCAAATTAAATTTTTTAAAAATATGTTCAGTTTACTATCTCATCCAATCTAACAGTTTGTTGTTGTTGTTGCTGTTATTGTTGTTTGAGACAGGGTGTAGCTCTGTCTCCCAAGCTGGAGTGCAGTGGCACAATCTCAGTTCACTGCAACCTCCGCCTCCCAAGTTCAAGCAATTCTCCTGCCTTAGCCTCCCAAGTAGCTGGGATTACAGGTGTGTGATACCATGCCTGGCTAATTTTTGCATTTTTAGTAGAGACGGGGTTTCGCCATGTTGGCCAGGCTGGTCTCAAACTCCTGACCTCAGGTGATCCGCCTGCCTCCACCTCCCAAAGTGCCAGGATTATAGGTGTGAGCCACTGCGCCCAGTCAACAGTTTTTAATTATCCTTTAATCATAGCCCTTTTGCCGTGAAAAATTGGTATAGTCCAGAACCTTTTGCCTTGAAAAATTGGTATATTCCAGATGTATCTTTTCTACAGGGAAACACAGAGAAGGGTCCAGATAGTTTTAATAGATAAACGTGTGCAAATTTGTAGCACATGAAGCCATTGCTCTTTCCAGAAATATGTTCGAGTCTCCTAAAGTTCCATTAAAGAGGCCACAGCGGTGGAGCTGCAGTTATCCTTGCTTATTGGTTCCTTCTCACTGTGCAGGGCATCTGCCCCCTGACTCCTTTCATTTCAGCTCCCCACAGCACAGCTTACATTCATAGGCCGTGTATTGTGTGCCAGGAATTGTGGTAAGGAATGGAAATTGAAAGATAATTTCAACTCCATCATAACTCTCAGGGAACTCACAATCTAGAAGTGAAGTTACCTAACTATATGTAATGCGATACAGTTATAATACCATGGGCATAGCGTTTACAAACGAAGTACTAGAGGATGCAGGGTATTGAAGGATTGATTGTGCGTTCAGAGATAAGAAAGAAAAAGTAGACAAAGGCCATTTTATTTGGATCTTAAAGAGTAGGCAGGAGGAGTGGGAGGAGGAACATCCAGTTTCAGTCATGAGGGTATAGCCAGTGTCTGATCTACTTTTTTTCCATAAATGACTATCAAAGCTGGATTAAATATGTAAAACAGCTATTTTCAGGGCTTGGTCAACACCCAACACAGGGCTACAATTCTTGAGAGAAAGCAAGCACAAGAAATAAGCCCCATATTGACTCCAGCTTCCAGGTGCAGGAGAACAGTGCCCGAAGTGGAAAGGGCAGATCACCAGTTAGGGGAAGCATCAGTGTTTGATGCTGCTAGGAGGGCTGAACTTGGCAGGCAGGTGACTGGCAAGGAGGGAACTGCAGAGGGAATCCCAAACACCTGCAAACATATTTCCTGAGATCCTTGGTGATTCTTAAGCTACGAATTCACAAGATGGCTCAGAAAGAATAGCAAAGAACAGTTGCATAGAACCTGAGAGCTGAGCAGAGATGAGAAGTCCCAATATTGAGGGAGAAGCTGGAATCTGTAACTAGAGACACTGGTGAATTATTTGATTGTGACCCTAGAAATGCCAGTCCCTAAGGAAAGGGGTAAAACTAAGCGGAACACATTTTTCAAAGCCAAAAACCAAGCCTCTATATGATAAAAGTGATATGCTTTTAAGTATGTTAACCGCCTTCCAAAATAAAATTCAACATTCTTCAGAGGAAGATAACGTCATACAGACACTCCACAAAATAGAATCCACCATCTACAGCGAACAATAAAAAATTACTCGGTATGAAAATTAGCAGAAAAATGGGTGGCTTATAACAAAGAGATAATAGAGTTACTTAAATAGACCAAGATTTGATAGCCTGTATAGTTTTCATTGGCCTGACTTTGATTCTCTCATTTTTTCTTCTGATATTAAGCCCGTCCAATTAATTTGTCATTTCAGATATTGTTTTTGCTATTCAATTTTAGATTTTACATTTGGTAATTTCTTTTGTCTTGTCTTTTTTGTGTGTGTGTCTTGCTGAAATGTGCCATCTTTTTGCCTTAATTGATCATCTTCCTTTAAATTCTTCAATATATTAATATTTATGATAATTGTTACAAGTCCTTGTCTGCTAATTCCAAAACCTGGGCCATCACCGCTTCTATTGCCATATGTGTTCTTTTGATCATGGATCACATTTTTCTGCTTCTTCATGTTGCATATATATTTTTATTGCATGCAGGATATTGTGCAAAAAAAAAAAAAAAAAAAAAAAGAACAGCAGAAATTGAAGGGCAGAATATTTTCCCCTAGTAAAAGCTCACTTTTTCCTCTGTTAGACAATTAGACTAAGGCTCTGTTTTCTCCAAGCTAGTGACTAGTTGATGTGGGTTGGGTCTGAGTAGTCTTTAATGACTTCCACCCCAAGTGGGTTCAGACGTCGACTCTTTCTTCCATGAGCACTTGTGTACCTACACTCCTCATGATCATGAGATCACCCAGGTGCCAGCTTCCTGCTCTGCAACTTATTCAGCAAAAACTAGTGGTGTCAAATTGTCAAGCCATAGACACTTTTCTGTATTGGGAGCTCCCTCCCATGTAGAGAATGAGGCTTCTTTCTTCTTAATCTAGCAACAGTCCACTGCCTAATTAATGCTCCTCCATGGCTGTGCTTCCAGGATTGGCAAATGCCCACAGGGATGAAAGTGGCCCCTAGGGCCTTCCTAGGAAGGCTTTGTTCCTGTCTGGAATTAGGATTTTTCTGTTTCTCTGCACCCAGTGCTCTTTATATAAAATTTGCAAACTTACCTATGTTTTCTTTCTTTCTCTCTTTTTTTTTTAAGACAGAGTTTTCTTCTGTCACTCAGGCTGGAGTGCAGTGGCACAATCTCTGCTCACTGCAACATCCACCTGCCGGGTTCAAGTAACTCTCCTGCCTCAGCCTCTTAAGTAGCTGGGATTACAGGTGTGCGCCACCACGCCCGGCTAATTTTTGTATTTTTAGTAGAGACGGGGTTTCACCATGTTGGCCAAACTAGTCTCGAACTCCTGACCTCAAGTGATCTGCCTGCCTTGGCCTCCCAACATGCTGGGATTACAGGTATGAACCACCACACCCAGCCTGTTTTCTTGATGTTATAGCAAGACGTGTGATCTTCTGTGATTTTCCATATCCTCATTAGATGTAAGACTTACCTGGTAGTGTATTAACTTAAGAATATTGAGATTCTCAAATTCTTCTTCAATTTTTCCCTAATAAATACAATGGCCGTATACAAAAGATTAGCTAAAATTGTACACTCAGAAATTTTATCCCTCTGCCTATGCATATGTGTGTATATTTATCTAGTATGTTTGTGTGCATGCAAATTTTGATTGAAAACATGATTAGAACGTATAAGCTTTTCCCAGCCTCATCCACCTCTAGTCCCCTCTGCTGCTTGCCTTACCAATTAGCAATGAGCCACCATTATATCATGGCTCATGAGGAAGTCAATCCCCATTCACTTCTTATTCATCTTCTTCTAGTAGTTTCTCCTAGTGCAGGTTAGAAGACTAGAAAACCTGCTTTTCTGTATCTCCCTGGAGGTAAGCAGGAAGATCCTGATAGGCTGCATGAGATTAAATCCCACAAAATGCCCAGAAATTCAAAACATAGATATGGATTTCCTGGGTAGCTGCTGAAATGGTGAGGTTATGCAACCTGGAAGTATGGGGCTGTTAACTTGTTGGGATTCACTCAGGATGGTGGCAGAAATATTAAAGGGAAATATTAGGGAAAGTTATAGGGAATAGTCACAAACCTTTTGGAAAGCTGAAAGGTTACATAGCTTGTAATAATTGAACAGGCTGAAGGCAGCCAGTTACTACCTTAGAGTATTAGGTCATAGGGCAAATACTAGGGACAACAGAGGCTTCCTCAGTTAAATCTGTTTACCCCACCTCCGTTAACTAATCTTTGAGACCAATGACCCTCTTACGGGGAGGCCAACTAGGAATATTGCTCCCTAATGGTATTTACTTTACACCTTGATACCTGAGCTTTAATCATTCCTAGAACTACTCTCTTAACCATGTTAATTATTCACAAGTGTGTTTACTCAAAGCTTCTGTTGTTAATTGTATACCAAATAAATGCCTGGAGTGTGAGCTGCTCAAGGCCAGCTGCAGTGACAAACCTCTCTTGGTGTGCAGGTGGTTGGACACTCAGCTGGACTGGCAAAGCAGAATATCTGTGTGTTAGTGTACATTTTATTCATCTGTCATTTGGGTTAGGGTCTGCAGGCAGCCCCCCCACAGCTGATATCTGCTTGTGAGGAGCAACACCTCATTAACTCATGTGGAAAAAAATTTCAATCAATGGCAGGGAGAAAGTAGACACATACCTTCACCTTCCTTTTGATGGACTTCTCAAAGCATGGTTCTGCATAAACTCTGTTAGATATGGCTGACTGCTGCTGAGTGGGTCCTCCTGCAGAACAACTGATAGTATCTCTTTATGGAATTGTCATGAAGCTGTGATAAGCATGGTATTTGTATTAGTCTGTTTTCACACTGCTGATAAAGACTTACCTGAGACTGGGCAATTTACAAAAGAAAGAGATTTAATGGATTTACAGTTCCACATGGCTGGGGAGGCCTCATAATCATGGTGAACAGCAAGGAGGAGCAAGTCACATATTACATGGATGGCAGCAGGCAAAGAGAGAGCATGTGCAGGGAAACTTCCCTTATAAAACCATCAGATCTCATGAGACTAATTCACTATCAGGAGAACAGCATGGGAAAGACCTGCCCCCATGATTCAATTATCTCCCACTGGGCCCCTCCCACAACATGTGGGAATTCAAGATGAGATTTGGGTGGGAGCACAGCCAAACCACATCAGTACTGCATTACTTGCATTGCTTTCACGACCCCCCTTTTCTCTCACTCTTACATTGCTCCTTTGAAACAAAACTTGGCTGGTTAATTTTTTTTTTGTCTATGTCTGGTTTCTGGGGAAGTTGAGTTAGGACAATCAGAATCATGCATCTCAAACTCATGCAATGGGAGGAAAGGGAGTATAAACAAATTGAATTACTCTTGATATTAGTAGATTATCTGTGTTTACAAGTAAGGTGCAGTTTGCTTGCTTAGAGTTGTTTCAACCTTTTCATATGGAAAGAGCACCTCCCATCCCTAGGAGAATAAGAAACCATTCCACTTACAATCTCTACACTTTTAAGGTTCTGAATGATAACAGTATCTGAATATCCAAACATGACATTTCATCAGAAAGTAGAATTTGCTTTTTTTAAATTTATTATTATTTTTATTTTCTGATCCATTGGCTTTCTGAACATCGACCACCATTCATCAACAAGTAGGCAAAAAAGTGACAGGATGATATCCTAACAACAGATTCCCAAGGAAAGGCTTTGAATCATGAAACTGCCATTAAATAGCTGTATGGCTGCACAATTTAAGTAACCTTTCTGAACGTCAACTTTCTCATCGGATAAAATAAAGATTAAATGAGACGAGCAGGGGGACGCACCTCACTCTGAGCTGGGCACTTACTAGGCACACAGCAATGTTCATCTAATCTGAAACTTTGTGTTATTTCACACAAATTACTTTGTTGATATTGCTTTTAGAAGAATGTCCTATTCCACCTCTGGATGCTAATTGCCTTTTCAGATTCTGTATCTCATTAAGCTGTGTATATCTTCATGTTTTAGCTTCAGTAGTAATTGAGTGCTCAGTCTTTGTTATATTCACCATCCTGACAACATTTATTAAAATGAAGCAATTAACTATTGTCTTAAATGGAGTTTAGAGGTAAGGCTCATTAGACTTAGGCTCATTACAATTAACTTAAGTGTCAAATGCAAAATTATTTTATCCCAACTTTACCCTGAAAATGTATTCAAATGGATTTCCTGAGAGCTCGCATTCTTTCGTCACATAAGAGCAAAACTAGTTAGAACGATTTCAGTGAAACGCAATATTCATTAAAAAGATATTATTAAAAATGTAAAGTCCCCAATTGGCTCACAGGGGTTCCTGTTCTGTTAACATCTGAACCCAGGCACACCTTGCTTCACAGGCTGCCACATAATTGGACTCAGAGGCTCACTAAAGTCAGGTAAAGAAGCAAGCAGGCCCAGCTTTTAAATGGCTCAATCCTTTGT
Organism: Macaca mulatta; assembly: GCF_049350105.2. Lineage (NCBI taxonomy): Eukaryota > Metazoa > Chordata > Mammalia > Primates > Cercopithecidae > Macaca > Macaca mulatta. The sequence goes on from NC_133408.1 coordinate 193,090,091, forward strand.
CTTCAGTTTCACAGGAGATGAGCCCCCTTTGCATACACAATGGTAAGAACGACAATGCAGAGGAGAGGCTGCTCTTCCTATGGATTTGCTTCAAGGAGGTCAGGGCTTCCGGTGGTAAGTGATTTTCTACTGGGTTCATCAGTCGTTGTAGAAAATTGTGGCTTTCCTAGCTCTCTTGCCAGACTACAGACATTTGACAGAAGGTTTAGAAATTTTATTTTTCCAACAGCTTTGTGAAAAGAAAATAGAAGGAAAGAAGAATCCTGTCTAGCTGCATCCAAACCCCCCTCCCCAACATAATGCAACAGATATGAAGTTTGTGGAAAGCATCATTTCAGGGGCTGTGCCAAGGTGTGGAGTGCGAGTCAGGCAGGACTGTGTTTCACTCCTGGTTGCACCAGTGATTACCTGTGGGATCTTCCAGACATATGTAGCCTCGCAACATCTCATTTTGTGGTTTAAAACATAAAATCATGCTATTTATTTTTACTTTATTTATTTATTTTTTTGAGATGGAGTCTTGCTCTGTCACCCAGGCTGGAGTGCAGTGGTACAATCTCAGCTCACTGCAACCTCTGTCTCCCAGGTTCAAGCAATTCTCCTGCCTCAGCCTCCTGAGTAGCTGGGACTACAGGTCACCACCACCACGCCTGGCTAATTTTTGTATTTTTAGTAGAGACGGAAATTTTCACCCTGTTGGCCAGGCTGGTCTCAAACTCCTGACCTCAAGTGATCCACCCGCCTCAGCCTCCCAAAGTGCTGGGATTACAGGTGTGAGCCATTGTGCCCGGCCTGCTTATTATTTCCAAGTGTGGAAGTAGGAGAGATAATATTGAAACCCTTAACATAATTTTAGTCACATTATACACAATGGATAAATGTTCCTTTAACCCTTGGCTTCTGTGGGTTCGTCAGCCATATGGCATAATTTGGAATGTATAACACGGATATCAAACCCTATGCTAGAATGTCTGGCATATGTCAGTAGCACATAGAATATTTTGTTTGCCACTCTCATGTGGATAATTATGTGTTCCAGTTTTTAATACAGAGGATAAGGTCTCTTCAGCATAATTTCTAAAATCTCTCCAATAATTAAATGGCAACTTGAAATATATAATAAAACAGTTTTCTAAACGACTATGATTAGATTTTGACCTAAAGGAAGTAATGTAAGAAAAAAGAAAAAACATTTTAAGCACAAAGCTGAACATGAAAGGGGCTGGGGACGCAGTTTTCTGTGGGGGTGGGAAATGAGCGTGGGGGAAGTGCAATGTGTCAGGTGAGAGGCACCATTCTGCCCATTACAGCACCCAAGAGAATTTAAAATGTATATTGACACAAAAGACCTGTACAACTCTTCATAGCAGAGTTCTCCATCGTAGCAAATAGGCGGAAACAATCTCTATGTCCGTATTACTTCGGGTTCTCTAGAGGGACAGAACTAATAGGATAGATGTATCTATGAAAGGAAGTTTATTAAGGAGAATTGACTGACACAGTCACAAGGTAAAGTGTCACGACAGGCCGTCTGCAAGGTGAGGAGCAAGAAGCCAGTGGTGGATCAGTCTGAGTCCCAAAACCTCAAAAGTAGGGAAGCCAACAGTGCAGCCTTCAGTCTGTGGCCAAAGGCTTGATAGCCCCTGGCAAATCCTGCTGTAAGTCCAACAGTCCAAAAGCGGAAGAACTTGGAGTCTGACCTTTGAGGGTAGGAAGTATCCAGCACGGGAGAAAGATGAAGGCCAGAAGACTCAGCAAGCCAAGTCTTTCCAACTTCTGCCTGCTTTATTCTGGCCACACTGGCACCTGATTAGATGGTGCCCACCCACACTGAGGGTGGGTCTGCTTCTCCCAGTCCACTGACTCAAATGTTAATTTGGCAGCACCCTCACAGACACACCCAGGAACAATACTTTGCATCCTCCAATCCAATCAAGTTGACACTCAATATTAACCATCACAATGTCTGTCAGCTGATAGAGGGATACTCAGTTATTTTTCCTGATCCTGTCACTCCCCCCACCCTCCACCCTCTAATGGAACCCAGTTTGTCTTGGGCAACCCAGGAACAGTACTTTGCATCCTTCAATCCAATCAAGTTGACACTCAATATTAAGTAAGTAAATATTGAGTATTTAAGTAAAAGAAGCCAGTCAAAAAAGGCCATATGTTATATAATTCTATTTCTACGCACTGTTTAGACCACACTCCTGATAGGGGAAAGATATTAGTGGTAGCCAAGTATTGAGGGGAAGGTGACCCTGGATAGTGACTACTACTGAGTACGGGCTTTTATTGGAGGGGGAATGAAAATGTTCTGAAATTAGTGATGATGGTTGCATGACTCTGAATATACTAAAAACAACTAAATTATACACTTTATGATATGTAGGTTGTATCTGAATAAAGCTGTTATTTAAGAAAATATGGCCCAGGCACAGTGGCTCACGCCTGTAATCCCAGCACTTTGGGAGGCCGAGGCAGGCGGATCACCTAAGGTCAGGAGTTCAAGACCAGCCTGACCAACATGGAGAAACCCTGTCTCTACTAAAAACAAACAAACAAACAAACAAAAAAAAAAACAAAATTAGCCGGGCGTGGTGGCACATGCCTGTAATGCCAGCTACTCTGGAGACTGAAGCAGGAAAATCGCTTGAACCCAGGAAGCAGAGGTTGTGGTGAGCAGAGATTGCGCCATTGCACTCCAGCCTGGGCGACAAGAGCGAAACTCCATCTCCAAAAAAAAGAAAATACGAAAATTTTGAGAGAACTTGCAGACCAAATTCTGATTGAATACCCCAGACGCATTCTCACAGAACTACTGAAAATGCTCATTCAACATTCATTTTTCATCAGTCTATTGAGATTCGTCATTAGTAGTTTGTTTCTTGAGTCAAGGAGAGACCATGTTGCAGAATTCAAGAACATAGGTTGTTTAAGTCAAGCAAGCCTCAGTTCAAATTCCAGCTCAGCTCTTACTAACCAAGTACCTCTGGACAAGTTGTTTTGTGTTTGCAGTCTGTTTCCTCATGCTAATGTGAAAATAACTGTAAAAAGAAAAGAAAAAAGAAACCTCCTTCATGAAGGTGCTGTGAGGATTGAGTAAAAACATATTTGGAACATATGCTGTCATTAGGGATGACACGGTACTGCCCCCAACGGGGTGAAAATTGGCTCTTGCAGGAGGCAAAAATTTCTCAGTTATTATGTTTTTGTCCCGGCAAAACCAGCCCTGCTGACAAAATCTTATTCCTTAGTATTTAATATGATGAAGTTGGAGAAACAATTAGGAAAAAATTATCTAAAAAAACTCCTTAGGGAGGCAATTTTTTAAAAAAAGGTTGAGAAACCCCTTTAGTGCTTCTTTCCTCATTAGTTGATTGGCTCAATAGGAAACTTCAAAATCACTATTTTTCATCACAGCGGTGTTTCTTCTTTGTTCTTAAGTTGAAACAAATCTCTGTCCAAAGTTACTGGCTGCTGGCCTGTTTGAGGAATAAAGAGCATTCTGTCAGCAACCCAAATCCTGTATTTCCGGCAAAGTGACATTTGACTCTAAAAGGGGTCAAAGCAACAAAGAAAACAAACCCATTTAATTTACATGGCTCTTCTAATTTTCTATCAGGTCAGTGAGCCCTCTGGTTTCTTCAGCTGAAAGGTTGACTGTGCCACGTCTATGGCCCCTAAACTGCCCTGCCCCAGCTTGAACTGGCCCAGGTAAGTGACTGCTGAGGGAAATACTATTCAGCCTGATTGCAACTTGCAGCCTGGACCTGAAGCAGAGGCAGGTGTGCTTGTGACATGGGAGCGGGACAGGGAAGTGCTTAGTAGAGAAAGGTGGGGTCCCTGGCAAGGGCTCCACCTGGAGCCTGTGCCCACAGACCTAAGTGAAGCCAGGCACTCCTGTTTCCACACCAAGATGTTGCATTTTCCAAGACCCCTCTGGCCCACCATGCCCCTGTGCCTATAAAAACCTCCAGATCCTAGCGGGCACACACACAGGCGCGGGACGTTGAGAGGAGCAGAGGAGTGGAAGAGCACACGGACAGGCACCAGCAGACTCCGGCAGGCCATCGATGGCATGGAAGGGAGGGCATGGAATTAGGTCAGGGGCGGTTGGAGGAGAGTCCAACTGCTAGGCAGCCCAACTCCAGGGGAAGACCCCCTTCCAACATCATCCCCCTCTGGCCTCCCCATCCACCGTTGTGAGCTACCTCCGCTCAACAAAACCTTGCACTCATTCTACAAGCCCACATGTGATCCGATTTTTCTGGTGCACTAGGGCAGGAACCCGGGATACAGAAAGCCCTCTGTCCTTGCCATAAGGCAGAGGATCTAATTGAGCTGATGAACACAAGCCACCTGCAGACGGCTAAGCTGAAAGAGCACACTGTAACGCACGCCCACTGAGGCTGCGGGAGCTGTGAACACTCAACCCTAGACGCTGCCTTGGGGTCCGAGCCCAGAGACTCTCCCCACGACCTGCCTGTCTGTATGCTTCCCCTGCGGGTTTGAGCAGCTGGGCACCGAAGAACGGAGCCACACCTCCTGTGGAATGCTCTGTGAGGGAGATAAGGGAAAACTCCTCCCACTTCACTTAGTGCCCTAACTTCCCCTCCTGCTGCCTCTGTCCATATTCAGGGTCACCAGGCACTAGCTGGAGACTTTCCTACCAGTCTCCCAATTAGCTTTTATTCCTAGCTCAGCAAAGTTTATGCTAAAGATGGTAAACTCTAAGGATGGAATACATGCATCAAACACTAAGAAAGTTAAGCCTGTTGGCAGGGATTGGATTCTTATCTAGTAAGCATTCACTTGTGTAAATCTAAACCTCATGGACGTTTTCAGAATCAGCATCTTTTTATTTTATTTTATTTTATTTTATTTTATTTTATTTATTTATTTATTTTGAGGCATAGTTTCACTGTTGTTGCCCAGGCTGGTATACAATGGTAAATCTTGGTTCACAGCAACCTCCGCCTCCCAGTTCGAGCTATTCTCATGCCTTAGCCTCCCAAGTAGCTGGGATTACAGGCATGCACCACCACGTCCAGCTAATTTTTTTTTTTTTTTTTTTTTTTAGTAGATATGGGGTTTCACTATGTTGGTCAGGCTGGTCTCGAACTCCTGACCACAGGGGATCCACCCATCTCAGCCAGAATAAAAATCTTTATGATCACTAATCAGTTCATTTCCTTAACGACTTACCTCCAAGAATAACATAAATTTGTTTTAAAGATTGACTGTGGTGAAGATGTTTGCAAGATCTAATTAAGCTGTGTTTCATTTGGCAAATATGTTTTGAGCCGTAGCTGTGTGTCAGCATTGTTCCGGGCACTAGGGATACGGAGATGTCAAGGACATGGTGCATACGTCATTGGCTTTATGGGACTTACATTTCAGTGTGTTGTGGGGTAGGAACATGTGGGTGTGGGTGTGTAATTTGCACTCTCAGCTATGCCCTAGTTATTCTTACTCCTTCGGGAAAAGGACCGCGCATTTTATGGAATGAATAACAATGAAATGTGTCAATTATGGAGTGTATATCAAGTGCAATGGTCTATGCTAGTTGCTTTAAACCTATTTTATTAATCATTGTAACAATTCAAATCTTAGATATAAATTTTTTATCATTGACACATTAGGCAACAGTTGCCAAAATGTTCACTAAACTTACCAAGGTCAGCAGCAAGTGAGTGACTGAGTGAGATGGTGAATATTCAGGTCTGCCCCACTTCTGTGCACCCTCTGAATAATGGACACGTGAAGTTTCTGTGGGGCTTGAAGAAACAAAGTGAGTGAAAACGAGCTTCACCTCTTTCACAATCCCACATGCCACCCCCAACTCCCCGCCACTGACAACCAGAGGCTGGCAGTTTTTGAGTTGGGCATTTTCTCAACAGTTGAGCAGGAGCATGATATTCCCAGAGAGATGGAAATAGGGGCTGCGCACACCGCAGCTGCGGGCCTCAGGAAGGACAGATGGTCCATGCTGTACGCTGTCTGCTTGTATAGCTCAGCAAATACATTCTCCTTGACTTTAACTGCACCCGGCAGACAGGGACAAATACATTTGCTTTGCTTTTAACAATACTTTGGTGGTATCTGGAGCATGTATGAGCATGGCAGTTAAATGTTCCTCTATTCTCTGCTCTAACAAGGGAGCCTATGGCTTGATTGTTTCTCAGTGTCTTCTGTCTCTCTCCCCCTTCATTTATATATATTTATATATAATATATACATGTATGTGTATATATATAATATATACACATAATAGATAGTATATGTACATATAATACACACATATATACATATTATATATAATATATATATCCTCTCTCTATATATATGACATATATATGTGTACACATCCTGGTATATATAATTTAGCTTCTCTTCCTCTCTGAGATTGGTAATTTTTTATTTTTCTAATTTTTATTCTGGTATAATTAAAATATAACAGATATTAAGTTTAAGAGTTCTATGTGCTTTGCAGATATCCATCTAATCACCATCAGAACAACATGTAAAGCATTTCCATTACCCCAGGGAATTTCTCCATCACCCTTTCTGGCCAATTCTTCTCAACTCCTAGAAGCAACTACTTTTTAATTTCCATCATCATCAATAGCTTTTGCTCTTGGAATTCAGTATAAATAGAATCATACAACTTTGTGTCTGGCTTTCTTGGGTCCATAAAATATTTTTGAGGTTCGCCACTGATGGTGCTGATTTTGATAGTTCATTCCCTTTATTGGCTGTGATGTATTTCAGTGTATAAATAGTCAATATTTTTAATCTATTTTCCTGTTAATGGGCATTTGGGTTGTTTTCTGTTTGGAGCTCTTTTGACTAAAACTACAATGCACATTTTTATACAAGTGATACTTGAGGACACTCATTTCTCATGGCTTTATTGAGAAACAATTGACATACAATACAATGAAATATTTAAGGTGTATAATTAGACCAAATTTGACAAATAAAACCCTCCCAACGATCCAAATAATGAACTTTATCCACTACTCCACCCAAAGTTTCCTGTGGTTCCTTGTAGTCTCCATCTCCCTATTTTGACCTGCACTATCCACAGTCAACCACTGAATGGCTTTCTGCCACTGCAGATTCATGTCAATTTTCTGGACTACAAAAAGGAATCATAGGCCGGGTGTGGTGGCTCACTCCTGTAATCTCAGCACTTTGGGAAGGCAAGGCGGGCAGATTGCTTGAGCTCAGGAGGTCGAGACTAGCCCAGGCAACACGACGAAACCTCGTCTCTATAAAAAATACAAAAATTAGCTGGGCATGGTGGCTCATGCCTGTGGTCCCAGCTCTTCAGGAGGCTGAGGTGGGAGGATCGTTTGAGCCCAGGAGGTCGAGGATGCAGTGAACTGAGATCACATTACTGCACTCCAGCCTTAGTGACAGAGCTAGACCCTGTCTCAAAAAAAAAAAGGTGGGCAGGGGATGAATTATAGACTACTGTTTTATCAGGCTTCTTTCATTGAGCATGGTAATATTGAGACTCATGAAGGTTATTGTGTCCAAAAATTGTTCTTTCCTTTTCCTTTTGAAGTAGTATTCTACTGTCGGATTATAATGTTAGTTTTTTCTTTTTAAAACTTTTTTTGTTATTAAGGAAATGCTCATGTTATTTTTACTTCAAAGACAATCACAATGAACACAAACATTTTAGCGAATGATATTTTCTTTCTGTGTTATTTCTGCATGTACATTCCTTTATGAATAGGAGCCATGGGGCACCATGGGTTTTTGCTTGTTTCTTCTTATTCAACTTTTATTTTAAGTTCTGGGGTACATCTGACGATTAGTGGTGAAGAACATTTTTTCATATATTGATTGTCCACCTGTATGTTTTGACTTCTTTAAAAAAGTTATTTTTTCCCCATAGTTGAGTTTTGAGTGTTCTCTATATACTGTAGGAAAAAGTCCCTTCTTAGATATGTAATTGCAAATATGTTTCCCCAGTCTGAGGACTGCTGTTTCATTCTCCTACTGATATCTTGAAAAGAGAAGAGTTTTGAAAATGTTAATGCCGTCTTACGTATTTTTTAATTTTATGAATTGTGGTCTTGATGTTGTATCTAAGATAACTTTATCTAACCCAAGGCCACAGAGATGATCTCCTATTACTTCTAGGTTTAAAAAAAAATACATTTATGTTTTATTTGGGGCAGTGATACCATTTAAATTACTTTTATATGTGATATGAGATATGAATTGAAGTTTTTTTTTTTGCATTGTATATCCCATTGTTCTAGGACAATTTTTTTTAAATGAAGTTTCGCTCTTGTTGCCCAATCTTGGCTCTCTGCAACCTCCGCCTCCTGGGGTTCAAGTGATTCTCCTGCCTCAGCCTCCTGAGTAGCTGGGATTACAGGTGACCACCACCATGCCCGGCTAATTTTTGTATATTTGGTAGAGACAGGGTTTCACCACATTGACCAAGTTGGTCTTGTACTTCTGACTTCAGGTGATCCACCCACCTCAGCCTCCCAAAGTTCTGGGATTACAGGTGGGAGCCACCATGCCCGGTACTGTTCTAGGACAATTTGCTGATAACATCGTATCCACTAAATTTATTTTGCACCTTTGTCAAAGATTAATTGACCACATTTGAGCAAGTCTATATTTACTCTATTGTGTTCCATTTTATAAAATTCCTTTTTAAAATGTCTACAGTGTCTTGACTACAATAGCTTTATAATCTAGAAATCAGGCACTTTTACTCTAGAAACTGTTTTCGAAGTTGCTTTAGACATTCTAAGTCATTTATATTTCTATATACATTTTAAAAGCCTCTTGTCAGTTTCTACAAAAATTCTGTCGAAATACCGATTGAGATTGCCATGAATCGTTAAAACAATTTGAGGACAACTGGTATCTAAATCATATTGAATCATTTCATCTATGAACATGGTATAACTCAATTTATTAGCTCTTCTTTAATTCCCCCCAGTACAGATTTATAGATGTCAGTGTCATGTTTTGTACTTCCCAGAGAGTGTGAATGTCTTTTGGGAGATTTAAATACCTAAGTAATTTATCTTTTTCTGACATTGTAAATGGTTCTTTTTAAATACACTTTTCTTTTTTTTTTTTTTTTTTTTTTTTGAGACTGAGTCTGGCTCTGTCGCCCAGGCTGTAGTGCAGTGGCCGGATCTCAGCTCACTGCAAGCTCCGCCTCCCGGGTTTACGCCATTCTCCTGCCTCAGCCTCCGGAGTAGCTGGGACCACAGGCGCCCGCCACCTCGCCCGGCTAGTTTTTTGTATTTTTTAGTAGAGACGGGGTTTCACCGTGTTAGCCAGGATGGTCTCGATCTCCTGACCTTGTGATCCGCCCGTCTCAGCCTCCCAAAGTGCTGGGATTACAGGCTTGAGCCACCGTGCCCGGCTACACTTTTTCTTTAGAACAGTTTTAGATTTACAGAAAGAAATGAGAAGCTGGAATGGAGGATTCCCCCATACTTAACATCTTATGTTAGTATGGTACATTTGTTCTAAATAGTAAACCAATGGTAATACATTATTACTATTATTAAAGTTCATACTTTATTTAGATTTCCTTAGTTTATTCCTAATATTACTTCTCTGTTTCAGGATCCCATCCAGGATAACATACTACATTTAGTAGCCATGTCTCCTTACGATCCTCTTGGCTATGACAGTTTTCTCAGATTTTCCTTGATTGTGATAACCTTGAAAGTTTGAGGAATATCAATTAGGTATTTTGTAGAATGCTCCTCTATTAGTATTTGTATGGTATTTTCCTCATGATTAGATTTTTTTAATGTGTTTGGGGGAGGAAAATCACAGAGGCAAAATGCCATTCTCATCGTATCATATCAAGGGTACATACAATCACTATGAATTACCGTTGTTTATTTAAGCCTTAATCACTTGACTTCAGATGGTGTTTGTCAGGTTTCTCCCCTATTAAGTTACTCTTTTTTCTCTTCTTTCTGTATTTTCACTCTTTCAAAGGAAGTCAGTAGGTATAGTCCGCACCTAAGCGGGGGGACTTAGGCTCTGTGTCCTTCAGGGTGGAGTGTCTTCATAAGTCGTCATAAGTTATTTGGAATTCTTCTGCATGGTAGATTTGTCTCTTCTTCCCCATTTATTCAAATATCTATATCAGCATGAATACTGATATAGATGGATACTTATTTTATACTTTGGGTTACAATTCAATATTACTTTGTGTATTTTTTGCTCACATTGTTCTAGCTTTGGTCACTGGGACACCTTTCAGTTGGTTCCTGTGTCCCTTCAACATACTCCTAGCATGTGTGGCATTGTTGTTGCCATTTGTTTCACATCCTTACTTTCTGGCATTACAAGACACTTCAGTTTCATGTAGTATATGTCCTGCTCAGTCTTTAATTAGCCATTTCTCCAAGAATCATTGTTTCTTTTATTGGAGAATGGAATTAGAAGCCAAAATCTGAGTATCAGGAGTACTTGTTGGTACTGGAGGAGCAGAAATTGCTTCAGGTCCTCTCAGCTTACAGAGCAAGGAGATAAGTGTGTATACTAACCCATGCATAGGCACACACTGAGATATTTCCATATGAAACATCTGTTCCATATTAAGCTAAACATAAGCTCATATTGATGTTTCCAGTTCTAAACCATTACCTTAGGAGAGGGCTTTTAAAATGAGATAGAGAGATAAATGCTCTCTGTGACCCAAATACATTATTTTCTCATGGTTACAAAGCACAGTTAGTCTATAACTCCAATCTCTCAACATCAAGAATAATAAATTATTTTCTAGGTTATACCAGTTTGTCTTGGTCAGGAAAGGCTAGGTTATATTATACAAAACCAATCTAAAACTCTCAATGCTTCATAGAGCACATATTTATTTATCCCTTATGTTGCATGTCCAACGAGGGTCTGGAGGAATACTCTGCCCACAGGAGAAGATGCATCTTGACGTGTGCCTCCATGGTTAGGGAGAAGAACATGGAGATTCAAGCACTAGCACCAGATCATACAACCAGGAGTGAGTAACACGTTACTTCCACCAAGATGTTATTGGACAAAACAATCAAAATAGCCTTGCCTAACTTCAAGAGAACTGGGAAATACAATTCCACTCTAACACCCAGAAATATCAAAACCAGAGATTTAATAAACAATCTTAATAATTACCAGTAAAGGTCAAGGCTGCCTCTCTCTCTTTTTAATTCTACATCTACTTATTTAAGAGTGCTAGAATTCTTTTTTTTTAAACCACTTATTATGGTATGGCTGACATGAAAAAGCTGTGCGTATGTGATGTATACCACTTGAAGAGTCTGAGGATGAGTATACACTTGTGAATCCATTGCCACAGTCTATGTAATAAGCCTGTCCATCACCTCCAAAAGTTTCCTTCCATCCTTTTTATTTATCTATTTATCAGGATAATGATAAGAAAACTTAACATAAGATCTACCCTCTTAGAAAACTTTAAAACCAGAACCTCGGAAAAATATCTGCACTCTTGTGGTCCTTGCAGCATCATTCTAATGGCCAAGATATGGAAATGACTTGTGTCCATAGACCAGTGTGTGGAAATGAGGTATGTACACACAACAGAATGTTATTCAGACCCTAACAACAGGAAAATCCTGCCATTTGTGACAACATGGATGAGCCTGGACAACATTATGCAAAGTTAAATAAGTCAGATACAAAAGGAAAAAATACTACGTGATCTCATTTATGTGATGAACCTAAAATTGTCAAATTCATAGAAGCAGAGAGGTGCATGTTGTGTTCAAGGGCTGAGGAAGCAAGAAGGTGAAAGAGGGTAGACTTTCAACTATTCTAAGGGATTGGCCTCCCTGTCATTGCACTGAGCATGGTCTTGGATGGACCTAGGCACTGAGATGTTTAATCTTACTGACTTGTCGGAGTAGGAAAAAAGAAAATAAAACAAATGTTTGTTCTTGCTTTCTTGATACTTCCTGGGCAAACATTAAAAATGCAAAGTGAAATTGCTATAGTCATATTGTTCCCTTACACATTACTTACTAAATGGATTTTATAATGAGATGACATTATGCATTTATCTCCTGGCAATTGTTTGAAAATACTTCCTCCCTCTTCACTCCCTCCCTTTCTATTATAAGAGAGTTGTAGCTTGAGGGCACCTCTGCCTTTCACACTACACAAACTCTGTGGTCATTCCATAGACATTTAGAGAACAGTATCGTGTCTTGACATAGCAGGTGGTGACCAGAGTGTGAAGAAGGGAGAAATATAAGGAAGGATACTGTATTCGAGGCTTCCCACTCTGCTTTTCACTAGTGCTCCACTCTTCAGCCCCCTGCCAACAGGGTCTAAGCTTCCTCTAATTCAGTTATCAACTAGCCCTTGGTAATCTGTTATCTACTGATTGTTTAACGCCCAGAAATGCACAGTGAAAGAGAGAACTCGTGGAACTAAGGTAAGACAATGATTCCCTAACCATTTCCGGCTTCCATGGCTTGTGTAGACAACTAACGCTATCTACCACAGCAGGCAGTAACATAAGAGGCTGAGAGCTCAAGGAAGGGGCTGGCTGGCTTTGCAGAGGGTCCTCACAGGGTCAAACATAGAAGGATGATGACAAGGCAATGGTGAGATTGCGAACTCTAGGATTTTAGAACCTAAAATTAGATTCTATTATATTATATACTCAGAGATTGTAGAATTGCAGATAACTGAACAATATTAAGTGAACTCCAAAAAGATGAGCATAGAAAACTTAGAAGAGTAACTTACTAAGTTACAATGGGTCAAGCAGACTTGGATTTCCACCTTCATAGGCTAGAGCTTTGTGCCTTGCTGGCAAATCTACATGGGAGGCGAAATTGTAGCTCACTCAGGAGGCGTGAAGAGAAATGTTGACAGCTGGTGTCATCTCACGGACAGTCGTAGAGGAAGGTACATCTGGCAGCCTGACCTGTGTGCAGGAATCAGGGCAAACTATCTGCCCTGGGCAGTGTCTGGAAGGACCCTTGAATGGCTTCCTTGGACACAATGGTTTTATATTTGCATTAATGATTTCTTTGTAAATATAGTTATTAACTTAAGAAAAAAACGTGCTGGTTGCCATAAAAAATGATAGTAAATAAGAGACTGTATTTATTGAGCATTTATTATGGGTCCGGTACTGCTCTGAGGGCTTTACATGTATTAACTCATGTAATTCCCTCAACAACCTCATAGGGAAACAGGTGTAGGAAAACGTAAGTTTCTCATTTTTGTACAAGAGCTAGGGTTGAAACCCAGGAAGCCTGTCCAGAGCCCATGTGCATACTCACCACTTACCTTATCAGATTATAGTTCAAATCTCAGCCCAGAGGCCTTTTAAGGTAACACCGCATCTCTCTAATTGATTGCAAATTGATTTTCTAGTTTAGCTTCCAGGAGCTGTTCCTAGCTCTACTGGAGGTATTTATATGCCATCGTATATTCCCAGCCCCGTATGTGGTTTTCATATTGAAAAAGATTAATCCTAAATTGATTCTCAACTTATTGTATAGCAGCCTTTCTAGCTTTTAGTCATTTTCTTTTTTTGCTTTTAGATTTTATTCTCACTGCTACTTAACCACTGAGGATTTCATCACTCTTCAATTTCTTTTGCAAAGCAAGAGACCCCGGGAATATTTCAAAAAGGGTCAGAGGCATAGCTGGGCACCCTCCCATAGGACCCAGGAGCAAGAGCTTACTAAGATTCAGTTCATGAAGATGTCTCAAACAAGGATGGCCTGTTTTCAGGGAAGTAGATCATCCTTCTTCAAGAAAGGTTTATAGACCCTTGTACCAACATTTTGAGAAGTTCAGGAGCTTCCCCAGTAGAAAATTGTGTAAGAGGAAATGCTTATCCTTGCTGGCTGGAAAGTGACTTCAAAAAGACCCCATTAAGACCTAACTTCTTTCTAAAGTAGCTCTACCATTCTCAGGTGGGAACATTATACAATGGACAATAGGAAGGCAGCGTCTGACCCACATAAAATTATCTCCCACAGTAGTCTTGCTGCATTGTCTGAAATGTTCTCATTTAGACATTTAGTTCTTAAGCTTTCTAGGATGATGAATCCCCTTAAGAATCTGGTGAAAGGTACAGACCATCTCTGTATAAAAGGCTAATGGGCACACACCTAAACACACATACACACTGGGCTTTGTATACAAAATCCAGGGACTTGCACCCCACATTGGGATCCATCTCTTTTCTCTTGGATGGAAGCTTTATTGTTTCTAGAAGCAGGCTTTTAATATGTAACCTTCCCGTATTGAGCAATGCACAAAAGACTGTACTTTGTCACATGACTTTATCAGAAATTAGCAAACCAGGCACGGCTTCATTCTTATGGGGCAAAAGTCACATTTTGAGATAGAAAGAGGCCTTTGAGAGGGAAGAACAGATCACAGAAAAGAAGATGCAAATTCAAGTCAGACCCACGTTGTGTTTTTGTGATGGAGGTCAGGACAGATGGTCAGAGTAGGGGGCGTCTAAACTAAACTATCTCACTTTGTTTCCTATTGTCTTTCCTACTCACCTTCCAACTTACAGAGGCTGGAAGCTGTGTTTCACGGTTCTTAAAGCCACAGCCTGATTTTGTGTCCTGAGCACTATCACTTTTCAAAAATTCCATGAGATATAATTCTTCTTATATACATTAATAATCTGAGGCCCCAAAAGTTCAAGTGGTTAGTGCAAGGTCACATAACTAGTAAATTATGAAGCTCCAATTCAACTCTGGTCCTTCGTAAAATCAACCTGCTGGTGCACTCTGCAGGTATGAAAGATTCAAGAACTGTTAACATAACATGACCACTTGACATAGCCAAACACAATATGCACACTCTGCTCTTTTTAGCAATCATTCTATTATTCCCTCATGTGAACTACCTAAGAAATAAAACATAGAGCGTATTTCCCCCAAATTTATTTTCATTCGAGTGACAAAGACAAGATTAACTCACATGAAGTTGGAGCTGAGGTTTTCAGGTGATCTGTGGGTTCTACATGGATCCTGCAAGTTTTCAAAACGATGCAAATATTATTGAGAATTACTGTAAAAGGTAAGTAACTAATGCACTTTCATTTTTACATATGACTAAAAGCCTTTTATGCATTACCTAATAAGTGAATTGTGAAGGATTACTTAAATTAACATGCAAACATGGAAATATGCACAGTAGCAGAGCTTCCTGAGATGTGTATTCCGTAGTCCACGCAGAAGTCTGGTGACTACAAACTGTCCAGCATTATGAAAGCTTCTGGAAGGCATGCACGCCTATAGATAATTGCGTTTTTCTATTTTCAGAAAGGACTCGGTAATCACTCCAACATCAGTGTTGATTTAATTATAGTTAATATTCAATGGCTGTTACTTTTGCTTTTCAGTTACAAATTCCTGTTGGTTTACATATATTATTATCAGTTTCATTTTTGAGTAGTGTTTGGCTAATCTAAAATGAATAAAGATGTATATTTACACCAGGAGTATTTGTGCCTATGGTTTCACAATAAATAGATGTTAAGCATGCTCATATTATAACGCAAACATTGGTCACCATCCCAGATGGCCAATGATAAATAACCCATTCAGATATTCAGGTTCAGTGGCTTGTCGTTATCTTTATATATTTTTCCCACATAGACTTGGATCTAGCCTGTTTGGTCATCTGTAAGAGTCTCCTTGTACCCACTAAACTGCAATGGGGCCACGAGTGAAAACTGTCTGGTAACTATTGCATTTGAAAATCTAAGAACACATTTGTACATCTTAAACGGTGGAGTTAAATGTGTATAGAGTGATGAGATCAATGTCGATTTTATCCAACTAAGATCATTTCATTGAGGCAGTAAAATGTGAGTGTTCTCCATTCAGAACTAGACTGATGGATTGACTGGCTTGAGCTGGACCTGCTAGAGGGTTGGAAATGGCTTAAGTTCAGTGGAGAGAGAAAAAGCACTTTAAGCTAAGGCAGTCGCATGAGCAAAGGATTTGAGTGGAACACGTGAGGCTCCTGCAGAAGGGCAGAGGATGAGTCCATCAGCAGCAGGACCTAGATATCAGAGAGTCCTGGAGACAAGATCATTTGTGTGGAGAGGGACCATGGTATAAAACTGGAAGGCTGGAAAGAGCAATCTGGAAGGGCTGTAGTACCAGCCAGCGATGTCTCCTTTAAACACGACTGTCATCCTTCTGGACCTGTCACAGCCATTCCTGGACCTGTATTGATGAAGGGGGAGCCCCATCTGCCAGGCTCAGTGTCTCCCTGCATCACAGGTTCAGCTGGGAAGGAAATGATCTGGATGAAGTGAGCAGGCACATCACAGCGAATGCAGGAGCTCAGCAGCAGCTCCGTAGCTCTCCTGGCACTGCTGCGCAAGAGACTAAGCCCAGGCTAAGCTCTGCAACGATTCTCTCTTCCAGTGGGCCAAGCTTGATCAGAAGAGAGTCACTCTGCTGAAGTAAGTGCCTGATGTCTGGTTTTTCACTGGAATCAGGCTTTGAAAATTACTTTCTCTGTGGACTCCACATTTCCAGTGTGGATGTTACTGTGCCATGTTTAATTAATTGGAATGAACAGGTTGTTCATAAGGCTGTCAATCATTTCTTATCAATTACTTCAGACATTTTATAAAAATAACACAATATGAGATATACAAAAATAAAGTCTTTACATAAACCACTGATCCCAAGAAATAAAAATTATTAACACTTAATGAACCATCATTTGAACCCCTCCCCAACTGCCTCTCTTTCCCCTCTAAAATTAAGCATGATTATAAAATCTGTGCTTACTATTTCCTTTCTTTGCAGTTTTACTACATGTATATGGATCCCTAAAATACATTAGCGTTGTTTGTTTTATTTTATTTTTTGTTTTTTTGAGATGGAGTTTTGCTCTTGTTGCTCCGGCTGGAGTGCAGTGGTGCAATCTTGGCTCACTGCAGCCTCCACCTCCTGGGTTCAAGGGATTCTCCTGCGTCAGCCTCCCAAATAGTTGGAATTACAGGTTCCCGCCACCACACCCAGCTAATTTTTGTATTTTTAGTAGTGATGGGGTTTCACCAGTTTGGCCAGGCTGGTCTCGAATTCCTGAGCTCAGGTGACCCGCCTGCCTCAGCCTCCCAAAATGCTGGCATTACAGGTGCCTTGTTTATTGTAGAGCTTTAAAAATTATCTCAAACCATATAATTTCTTTTGTGATTTACTCGTTTCCTCCAATAATTTGTATGTAAAGGAATAACCCATGTTGCTCTATATTGCTCAAGTTTATTTATTTTTGCTTTTTATATTATCCTTCTGCATGAATATAAACATACCACGATCTATTTATTCATTTTCTTGTTGGTAGGCTTCTGGATTTTTCCAGTTTGGGGGGTTTGTTGCTGCTGTTGTTTTCACCATTACAGCCCATGCTGTGCATCTCCATGCAGTGGGCAAGGCCCTTTCTAGTGTATGTGACTGAGAAACTCACTGTTCAGGAAGGTACCTGCCCACCTGTGCCCTTCTCCTAAGAACAGCTTCCCGTGTCTCATCGCTCACCAGGGAAACCACGACTCAGAAGGGTTGAGGTGAATATTTCACGACGTATGCATATGCCATCAAATCATCAAGCTGCACACCTTAAGTATGTGCAATATCTCATTGTCAGCTATACCTCAATAAAGTTGTGGGCAGAAAAAAAGAAGCTCCTGGCTGCAGACGACAAGCAGTAGCCTTACTTTCAGAGGTGGTGAAATAGGACACTGAGATGATAGCCTTTGAGGGTCGGCAGCAGGGGCAGGTGCTGTCTAACTGGGATTCCACTTTGAAAGGCCCACTCCTGTGCATTAGGCTGCCACCTCCACTGCTTTTCTTCTGAGAATGGTGGCACCTTAAGCCCATCTGAACTGCTTGAATGCTGAGTGACAGATGTCACCGACGCACAGAGGAGTTCCAAATGCCAGGAAAGGAAGGGGAGGAAAAGGAAAGAGAAACATGGGAGAAAGATTTCCGAATGACAACACATTTCAGCTGTATTTTAAACGACTACTGGGAGTTTGTCACTAAGGGAAGATTATCACAGATAGAGAGAATCTTGCCAGCAAAGATTCAGACATTTAACAACACTTGAGGCTACAGGACAAGGTGAAAGAAGAGACTCAACCTTCAACAATGGCAATTCAGTTTCCATTATGAGCCATGCAGTGCTCATTTGCAAAGACTGTTTTTAAATTAAGAAGGAGAGAGATGAAAAAGACTGGAATGCACTAAAAGGGAGTTTGGACTTGAAGGCCTCTCAAAGTTTTAAATTTGGAAGTGAAATGACTGGTTCTGTTTTAGAAGGAAATTTCTGTGATTCCAGCATATATAATAAACAAAATATCTTAAAATTTAAAGCCTCCCAATAGAAACTATACATGTGTATGTGTGTGTATACATACACTAAATAAAATATAATAAACATCCTTTAAAATGTATAGCTAAGTTTATAAATAAATACAAGAAAAAGAGTCCACATTGGCCTGAAGAAAGAGAGAACTGAAAATCCAAGTGAAAAGCTATTGCTGTCACAAAGCTGATCTGGTGACATCTGGAAAGCTCTCTAAATAAGGGGCGTGTGGTTGAAAGACCTCCTAGGCCAGGAGATAAGGTCCTTCTAAGAAGGGACTTGGAACCAACTCTCTGCCTCCCCTGGGCCAGGACCCAGAGCACTAACTCACTCATCAGTGAAAACACCATCAGCAAAAGCTTCTGTGCTGGACTGAGCTCTGAGAGGAAGTCTGCTGCTGATAATTCGGATCAATCCCTACTCCACGTCTGGGTTTCCATTGCAAGTTTATGCTATCTGCATGATTCTGGAAACCCCAAGATGAGAAATTAAAATAAAATCATCCAAGATAAGTTGTGTCTCTAGTCTCTTTTACAAGAAAATACAAAGGAACACAGCCTTAAGCCAGTTCTCAAATTGCATCTTATGGGATTTCCACAATAATGCCTACTGAACATGAGCTCATAGCCCTCTAACAAAATTCACAAGGCAGAAAGCCACCTTGAGTGAGAGTAAGCAGACATCGTAGGGGCATGGATTAGACTGAAAAGATCAGATGCAGACTATAAAACAAGTAGATTTAACATATTTTTAAAAATTAAAGATAAAATTTAGTTTGCCATTCATATAACTTCTTTAGATGAATGTTATGTTTTCAGCGTTTCTTCTTTTGAAATATATGCAAATAAGCCATAAATTTTCCTCAAAGAACAAAGCACAAGTTTATCTATATCATCCCACAAGTTTCAATATGTAGTATTTTCATTTATTTTTTTTTTAGAGACAAAGTCCAGCTCTCTTGCCCAAGCTAGAATGCAGTAGTGCAATCCTAGCTCCCTGCACCCTCAAACTCCTGGGCTTGAGTGATCGGTCCTCCTGGCAGCCTCCCATGTAGCTAGGACTACAGGCGTGTGCCATCATGCTTGGTTAATTTAAAATAATTGGTTTTTTTAAGAGATGGGGTCTCTCTAAGTTGCCCCGGCTGGTCTTGAACTCCTAGCCTCAAAGGATCCTCCTACCTCAACCTCCTGAGCAGCTAGAATTACAGGCATGTAGAGCCACGCCTGGTTTCATTTAAAACTTTTTTTTTTTTTTTTTTGAGACAGAGTCTCACTCTGTCGCCAGGCTGGAGTGTGAGTCTCCTGCCTCAGCCTCCCAAGTAGCCGGGATTACAGATGTGTACCACCACGCCCAGCTAATTTTTGTATTTTTGGTAGAGATGGGATTTCACCATGTTGGCCAGGATGACCTCGATCTTCTAGCCTCATGATCCACCTGCCTCAGCCTCCCAAAGTGCTTGGATAACAAGTGTGAGCCACCGCTCCTGGCCATTTAAAATGTTTTTAACCTGCATAATGATTTCTACTGTTACCAATGAGTCATTTTTGAAATGTACAACTTCGTTTTAAATACTTGTCAATATTTTAATTTTATTTTTATGATTAATTTCTAGCTTGGAGGTGCTCTGTTTGATTTCAAGCAGATTTGAATTTTTAAATTTGTTAAGACTAATTTTATGGCCAAGCATATAGGATTTTTGATAAATAGTTCATGCACATTTAGAAAAAAAATGTGTATTCTTTACTTGTTGCTTTCTTATCTTAGGTCCAGTTTATCAAATTTATTAAAAATTATAGATCCTTATTAATTTTTTTGCTTAATTTCTATCAATTTTTGAGAAAGATTATTAAAATCTTCCAGTATAACTCTGATTTGTTTATTACTCCATGTTGCTCTGTTAGCTTTTCTTTTGAAGCTATATTTTTAGGGGTATGCAGTTTTATATTGTTTTCATACATATATGCTTGGTGCATTTACTCTTTTTACAAAATGTTCCTCTTCCTTATTTACACTTCTTGTCTTAATGTTGACCTTATCTCGTTAGTAAGGCTATACCTTTTTTGGGAGATGGTAGACTTTTCATGGTGTATTTTCTGTTTTACTTTCAAACTTTCTGTTTAAGGTGTATCTCCAGTGAGCAACATATTACTCAACTGTTAAAAATTGAGCTTGTTTTCAACTTTTAATATGAGTCTTTAACCGGCATATATTTAATCTAATTTCTGAGACATTTGGGTAAAAATACGCAGTCTCACTATTTGTTTTACATTTGTTTTATCTCTTCTACTTTATTGACTTCTTTAGCTTTCATTAAGTATTTTTTAATAGTGCATTTTCCATATTATGTTGTTGCCAGTTCCATGTTTTTAGTGACTATCTCAGAGATGACAACTTCCATCATTTATGTATTAGACAATAATATAAATAACATTTTACCACTTTTCTTTATTTTCAAGGGCCCTTTAGAAAACTCTACGTCAATTCATCCTCATGTTTTATTCCTTCGTTGTCTCAGATTTTACTTTATGTTTACATATTCATAAAACCCCACAATACATTATTAAGATTCATTTAGGCTTACCCACACCTTTATCCTTTCTCGTGCTTTTAATTGCCTTTTAGTTCCATGTTTCCCTCTGATACCATCTTTTTTTCTTCCTGAAGAACCTTCCTTGTTATCGTATTTGGTCTGAAACATCTTTTTTCACCCACCTTTGAAGGGTATTTTTTCTGGTTATGGTGCATTGCTGTGGAGAAGTCAATTACCAGACTGATTTTTGTTCTCTTGAAGGAAATTATTTTTTGTCTGTGTTGTTTGTTAGTTTTACTACAATCTGCTTAGGTTTGGTTTTCTGTGTAATTCATTATGTTATCTCATGGTCATTCTTGAAACTGTGGGCTCGTGTCTTTTACTGATTTGGGAAAATTACCAGCCAGTATCTCTCCAGTTATCAGTACTGTTCATTCTCTCTCCTCGTATTCTGTGACTCCCAGCAACGTATGTTAGATATTTTCATCATGTGCCTATGTCTCTTCAACTCCTATCTGTATTTTTTTAATCTTCTTTTTATTTCTGCACTTCTGTAGGGATATTTTTTTTACAGACCTTTAATCCAAGACACTAAAGATCTCTTCTCCTGTGTCTCATCAGCTGTTTAATCCATCCATTAAGCAATTAATTTCAGTAATGTCATGCTTATGTTCTAATATTTTATTTTGTTTCATAGATTATGATATTCAGTTGAAAGTCTCTATCTTGACATCTATTTTGCTTAGTATAGTAATATGGTTGCTTTAAGGTCTGTGCCTAATAGTTTCAATATCTGGATCACTGCAAACCCATTTCTCCTCCCTGTTGTTTGCCTCGCTCACTGGCTAAAAATTTGTCTTATCTACTGGTTAGTATTCCTGAATGCAACATGTGTTTGGGTAAGATTCTAGATGATCTTATTTTTATAAAGAGAAGATTTACTTTTTCTTCTGGCAGGAATTGAGATCAGATCGTCTTGATCCAATAATATATTCAGAATATCTGAGCTTGATTTGGGACTTTTGAGGGCTAATCTGACTTGTTCTCATTCTAATTAGGCCAAGGTCCTCATCCTAATTAGGTCAACGTAAAGTCTTGGGTGTTGGATAGGACCCTGAGTTTGGTTTTCTCTCATCAAAAGTTGTAAGCTATGCTGTTGTATTAGTCCATTCTCATGCTGCTGATAAAGACATACCCAAGACTCAGCAATATATAAAGGAAGGAGGTTTAATTGACTCACAGTTTAGCATGGCTGGAGAGGCCTCAGGAAACTTACAATCTAGGCAGAAGAGGAAGCAATCATGTCCTTCTTCACATGGCGTCAGCAAGGAGAAGTGCAGAGTGAAGTGGGGGAAAGCCCCTTATACAACCATCAGATCTCATGAGAACTCACTCACTATCATGAGAACAGCATAGAGGTAACCACCCCCATGATTCAATTACCTCCCACCAGGTCGCTCCCAGGTCCCTCCCCAAACCACAATTCAAGGTGAGATTTGGGTGGGAACACAACCAAACCATGTCAGCTATGTAGGAATCAGTAACCACTTTAATGCAAAATGAGGTAAAGAATGTTGGTCTCACCTCAGGAAACTTTGCTTCTGTCTTATATTCAATCCTTGTGACCTTGCTGCCACAAGTGATCTCTAATATCTCTCAACAGTTGGGGACTTCCTTTGCATTTTATCTAGATATTACAAATATTCTCATTCAGAGATTCAGTTTGAGACAACTACTATATCATAGCCACATATGAAAGTTTCTTCTTTTTTATATCTCTGTGGGGATTTCTTGTCAGCTTATATTAATTACTAAGGGATATCCCTTATTTTCTTATAAGCCCAGATACATTTCAATGAATTTTTATATATTTTGTGTAACATTATGTGTTTTACATTGGAAAAATATCTTAAGGATAAATAGATTGCCTATTTCTGGAAACAAGTATATGTTATTTTCATGTATTTTATGTGTATTATATATTTCATAATTTACAAAATAAATATATTTATGATGGTAATTATAGTTTAGAGTGTAAAGAAACTTCAACCAGGAAGATTATCACAAGGCTTTTTGCCATCATTCAGACAAGTTTAAAAAGATCTGAGTAAGGATTAGAGTAATTGAATTGAAAAGAAGAGTTTTAAATAATTCAGACCTTAGGGCATATGTTAAAATAAATTTAGTGATTGGAATACTTAGGATATGTTGAGAAAGAAGGATATTTGCTAGTTGTATCACTTGCAATGGTAATGTCTTTTTCTGAGATGACGAGCAACTTTAATGGAGTAAAGATATTAGTATGGAGGAGGGAGGCAAAGATATGGGCTCATGTTAAACTGGAAACATTGACAGTGTATCTAGTCAATGTTCAGTAACTGATAACACATATTTGTCTGGAATACAAGTTTACAGAATTCTCTAACTTTTACTGGATATTGAGTTATATATACAAAGAACAGAAAAATATATATATTCAGAGGTTTGGGGAGCAGGGGGCCCAAGAGGAGGAAAAAGAAAGAATGTGATTTAAGAAACAATTTACCCAATATCTTTATGCCAATTGAAGGTATGTAAGATTACTGTTGGTTATATATCAAGATTTCCTGATATCTGACTAGGAATAATGTATTTAAAACTTTCTGGTTACTACATATTTTGAGTAACATGTATTAATTGAAGAAAAAATAATTTCAATCTTACAATCTCTAGTTTTGTGTGAATGATCCCTTCTCAGCCTTTAGGTCCCGGCCTAAATGCCATCTCCTCCTCAGCAATGCCTCCTCTAATCACCTAACCCTGCTGCACTATGCTGACTGATGGTGATCTCCTCACCTGGCTTACTCCCTTCACAGGGTTTCATGCTGTCTGCGATTATCTCTCTAAGTTAGTATTTCCTTTTCCATTGTCTCTTTCCTTCACCTTCCTGTTGCGTCACTGTAGAAAGTTTTGCTACATTGCTTTCTTTCCTACCTTCTGCACTTCCACATGTCAGGTACTCAATAAATACGTGTTGAATAAATGAACAAATTTTTAAACTTTGGCTGTAGAGGGACTCAAGGATAAGAGACCTCTATTTTAAAATAATGGTTAAACTGCATCCTGGGGCCACAGGACATATCTACAGTAACCAAATCAAACTGTGTGGCTTTACCTAAACATGGAAATTAGATTAGATTGCTGGAAAGTGGTACAAAGCAGGGTAGTTTTTATTTTTAAGGAAAGTGTAGATGATGATTTAACAGATTACATAGAGCTGTATTTTGTATTATTTTTAGTCTGAGCTCTTAAAATGTACTGATAAAGTTGGCATCATATCAATAAAGATAATTCTAGTTGCTTCCAATTACTTGGAAAAGATTTAGATACTAATGGACAAAAGCAAAGTTGCAAGTGAGTACACAAACTATACTGCCAAGAGAGGTTCGGGCCTGAGGACATTAGCAATATTGTTAAGAAACCTGCTTAAATATTTATGTAGTTTCTTACTTTCCAGTGAGGCAAAATAATTCATGAGCAAGGCCACTTTCTGCTTTTCATATTAATACATTAGTGGGTTCCCATATTAGAATAACATAAAAACTTTTTTATGAATAGTTTATTCATGCAACTTTTGTGTTTATTCATATATGTCCAGGTTCTAGAAATTATTATATTGTGTGAGTCCTTTGAATGGTTTGTTTTTTAAGAATACCATGAGCTCTGATTTGGCCTCACCTCCTGCACAGATAGAGTTTTTTTCTAGAACCAGCCTTATGAATGAAGAAAATAGGTGACTACCTATGTGGTTCTAAACACACAGGGCCAAAAATATGATTTTACCAGAAGAACATCTTTCTTTAACTCTTCACAGTTTCCAATTTGTGATATGTGACAGGTAACTTCAATGCTAAAATAATTCTGGGTATCTATTACAGGCCAATAATGTTTAAGAAATTAAAAGGAGATGAAACTAGAAAGGGTTGAGACAATATTTTGAGGCATTTTCCAAGTTATACTATAGAGTTCCTGTTTCATCATGTAGATGGTTCTGATTCACTTGAAATCTTTGTTAATTTCTGTTTTGCAATGGTAAATCTTTTACCTACATGGAGAATAGACATACCTACAGTGATCATCCCAGAAAAAGGAGACACAAGGAAAGAGATGGTGAACTCCAAGTTGAGGCAGAAAGAGTGAAACCTGAGTGGAAGTGATCAACCCAAGAGACATTTAAGAATCAATAGGACTATATTAGGATGAGGAAGTTGTGGGGAAGACCTTGCTTTTCCCAACTAAGGGAACTGACTCAGTGGTTGTGTCATCCATGGAGGTGGATAAGAAGATGGAGAATATAGGAACAGGGAGGGGGGTGTTACATGTAGAATTCCTGGTGGTACTAGTGAAAAAATCCTGATACTCTCTATATTACCAATTTTTAAATTTATATTTAAATTTAAATTTATATTTAAAAATTGTAATAGCTTTATTGAGGTATGATTGACAAACAACACATAATTAATGTGTACTCTTTGACAAGTCTTGGCAGATGAATATACCTGTGATGCTATCACTACAAGCAAGATAGTGAACACACCTCACTCCCAAAGCCTCTTCCTGCCCTTCGAAATTCTTCTCTCCCTCTTCTTCTTGACAATCCCCAACTAAACCAGATGACCCCCAATCTGCTGTCTGTCACTGTATATTAGTTTTAATTTTCCAAAATTTCATATAAGTGGAATCACAGGGTATGCACTCCTTTTGCCTGCCTTTCTTCACTCTGAATTATAATTTTAAGCTTCATCCATGTTGTAGTATGCAACAATAATCCATTCATTTCTATTGCGGAGCAGTATGCCATTGTATGGCTATACCACCATTTGTTTTACCATTCAGCTATTTGTGACATTTGCATATTTCCATGTTTCAGTTATTACAAATACAGCTACTATGCACTTTCTTGAACATCTGCATATGAACATGTGCTATCATTTAGCTTGGGTAAATATCTAGGAGGGAAATGCCTGGGTTAGATGGTAGGTGGATGCTTGATTTTGTTGTGAAACTGACAAAGTTTGTACAAAAGTATTTGCTCCATTTTACACATTCCTCATCCATGTACATGAGTTTCATTGGGTGCACATCCCACCAACAGTCAGTTCAGTCAGGCCCTTTAATTTTAACCATTCTAATAAATACATAGTGATAACGCATTATCATCTTAATTTGAATTTCCCCAAGGAGTAATGATGACAAACATCCTTTCATGTTTATTGCCATCTCTATATCTCTTTAAAAACGAAACTGGATCCTTTCCTTACTCCTTATACGAAAATTAATTCAAGATGGATTAGAGACTCAAATGTTAGACCTAAAACCATAAAAACCCTAGAAGAAAACCTAGATGATACCATTCAGGACATAGGCATGGGCAAGGACTTCATGTCTAAAACACCAAAAACAATGGCAACAAAAGCCAAAATTGACAAATGGTATCTAATTAAACTAAAGAGCTTCTGCACAGCAAAAGAAACTACCATCAGAGTGAACAGGCAACCAACAGAATGGGAGAAAATTTTTGCAATCTACTCGTCTGACAAAGGGCTAATATCCAGAACCTACAAAGAACTCAATCAAATTTACAAGAAAAAAGCAAACAACCCCATCACAAAGTGGGCCAAGGGTATGAACAGACACTTCTCAAAAGAAGACATTCATACAGCCAACAGACACATGAAAACATGCTCATCATCACTGGCCATCAGAGAAATGCAAATCAAAACCACAATGGGATACCATCTCACACCAGTTAGAATTGCAATCATTAAAAAATCAGGAAACAACAGGTGCTGGAGAGGATGTGGAGAAATAGGAACACTTTTACACTGTTGGTGGGACTGTAAACTAGTTCAACCATTGTAGAAAACAGTGTGGCGATTTCTCAAGGATCTGGAACTAGAAATACCATTTGACCCAGCCATCCCATTACTGGGTATATACCCAAAGGATTATAAGGCATGCTGCTATAAAGACACATGCACACGTATCTTTATTGCGGCACTATTCACAATAGCAAAGACTTGGGATCAACCCAAATGTCCATCAGTGACAGACTGGATTAACAAAATGTGGCATATATACACCATGGAAAACTATGCAACCATAAAAAAGGATGAGATTGTGTCCTTTGTAGGGACACGGATGCAGCTGGAAACCATCATTCTCAGCAAACTATCACAAAAACAGAAAACCAAATACCGCATGTTCTCACTCATAGGTGGGAATTGAACAATGAGATCACTTGGACACAGGAAGGGGAACATCACACACCGGGTCCTATTGTGGGGAGGGAGAAGGGGGGAAGGATTGCATTAGGAGACATACCTAATGTAAATGACGAGTTAATGGGTGCAGCACACCAACATGGCACGTGTATACATATGTAACAAACCTGCACGTTGTGCACATGTACCCTAGAACTTAAAGTATAATAAAAAAAAAAAAGGAAAGAAAAGAAAAAAAAATATTGAAAAAAATGTTTCTACAAATTCTTAACAAATTTTATTGGATTGTTTATTTTCTTTGTTGAGTTGGAAGATTTCCATATACATTCTAGATTGAAGTTATTTATTCATTAGATGTGTGAGCTGCAAATATTTTCTCCCATTGTGTGTTTCATTTCTTTATTCTCTTAAGAGCATCTTTCGAACAGCAGAAGATCTTAATTGTAATGAATTCCAATTTATCAATGTTTCCTTATGTAGATTATGTTTCTAGTGTTGCATCTAAGTTATTTTTGCCTAACCTAGATCAAAAAGATTTTCTTCTAATATTTCTTCTAGAAATTTTATAGGTTTACAAACACTGCATGTCCTCACTCATAGGTGAGAATTGAACAATGAGATCACTTGGACAAAGGAAGGGGAACATCACACACCAGGGCCTGTTGTGGGGTGTGGGGAGGGGGGAGGGATAGCATTAGGAGATATACCTAATATAAATGACAAGTTAATGGGTGCAGCACACCAACATGGCACATGTATACATATGTAACAAACCTGCACGTGGTGCACATGTACCCTAGAACAAAGTATAATAATAATAAAAAGAAATTTTATAGGTTTAACAATTATGCTTGTGATCTATTTCTAGTTACATTTTTAGATATGCTTTGAGGCATGGAAAGGAGGTTTTTGTTTTGAGTTTTTTTGGAATATGAATATTCAACTGTTCCAGTATAATTTATTTAAAAGATTAGATTAAAGCAATGATTAGATTCTGTAATGAATTACCCTTGCCCTTTTGTCAAAAGTAAATTGACAAAGTATTTGTAAATCTGTTTCTGAATTCTTCATTCTTTTCCATTGAGCTATTTCTTTATATTTAAATCAATCCCATAGTCACTTGATTTGAATACCTTTTCAAGTCATGGAGTAAGGGAAGAGATGTAATTAAACAATCTTTTTTCAAAGTCATTATATATGAATTGCATAATCACTTCGTTACTACAAAAACAAAGGACTGCTAAGATTTTGATTGGAATTGTGTTCTATCTGTAGATCAGTTTTGGAAAAGTTGACATCTTGACAATATTAGGAAAGTTCTAATTCATGAATCCATTATATCTCTCTATTTATTTAGGGCTTCATCTTTTCTCAGCATTGATTTGTCCTTTTCACTGTACATGTATATTAGTTTCCTATGACTGCCATGATAAAGTACATAAACTAAGTGGCTTAAACAATAGACATTTACTGTCTCACAGCTCTGGTAAAGTAAACCCAAGACTAAGGTGCCATCAGGGTTGATGCCTGCAATGTTGGAGAGTCAGTTCCAGGCCTCTCTCCTACTACAGACCTCCAGTGTTCCTTGGCTTACAGGTGCAATACCTTCATCTCTGACTTCATGTTCACATGGTGTTCTCTCTGCTAGTATTTCTGTCTCTGTGTCCAGATTTATCCATTTTATAAAGATTAAGTCACATTGGACTAAGGCCTACCTGAAGGACTTCATTTTAGCTTGATGACCTCTTTAAAGACTCTATTTTCAAATAGGGGAACATTGTGAGGTTCTAGGAATTCAGGTTTCATCATGACTTTTTAAAGGACAGGAATTCAACTCATAACAACAGGTATTATGCATTATTTTCAGATTTATCTAAAACAGTGTAAAAAGTATAACTTTGATACAATTTTTAATTGTATTTTTTAGATTCCAATTTCTAATGATTCATTAATAATTACGGAACAAAAGCTAATTTTTGTATAATTATTTTGCCTTAAGAAATCTTACTAAACTTAGATATTACTGCTAGTAGCTTTTCCGTGGATTCCACAATATTTTCTATATAGAGATCAGGTTATCTGTGAACAAAGGCAATTTTAACTTTTTTCTTTTCAATGTGGGTGTGTTTGATTTCTTTTTATTGACTTATTGCAATGCCTGAACCTTCAGGGTAATGTTGGATACAAGTAGCAAGAGAAGACATGTACAAAAATAATTTCAACTTTTCTTTTATTTTAGATTCAGGGGGTAGATGTGCAGGTTTGTTCCATGGGTATACTGCATAATGCTGAGGTTTGGGGTGTGATTGATTCCATCACCCAGTTAGTGAACATAGTACCCAAGTGTTAGTTTTTCAATCCTTGTTTCCCTCCCTCCTTACCCCCTCTAGTAATCTCTAGTGTCTATTGTTGCCATCTGTATAGCCCTGAGTACCCAATGTCTAGCTCCCACTTCTAAGTGAAAACACGCAGTATTGGGTTTCCTGTTCCTCTGTTAATTTGCTTAGGATAACGGCCTCCAGCTGTATTCTATGTTGCTGCAAAGGACGTGATTTCATTCTTTTTTATGATTGCATGCTATTCAATGGTATA
The DNA here is from genome assembly GCF_049350105.2 of Macaca mulatta. Lineage (NCBI taxonomy): Eukaryota > Metazoa > Chordata > Mammalia > Primates > Cercopithecidae > Macaca > Macaca mulatta. Next base: position 193,119,872 of record NC_133408.1, read on the forward strand.
TATGTACCACATTTTCCTTATCCGATCCATCGTTGATAGGCATGTAGGTTGATTCCATGTCACTGCTATTGTGAAAACTGCTGCAATGAACATATAAGTGCATGTGTATTTTTGGTAGAATGAATCATTTTCTTTTGGATATATACTAAGTAATAGGATTACTGGAAGGAATGGTAGTTCTGTTCTAAGTTCTTTGAGAAATCTCCAAACTGCTTTCCACAGTGGCTGAACTAATTTATATTCCTACCAACAGCATGGTGTAAGCGTTTTCTCCACAGCTTCACCAACATCTGTTTTGTTGTTGCTGTTGTTGTTTTATAATTAGAGCCATTCTGACTGGTGTGAGATGGCATCTCCCTGTGGTTTTGATTTGCATTTCCCTGATGACCAGTGAAGATGAGCACATTTTCACGTTTGTTGGCCACTTGCATGTCTTCTTTTGAGAAGAGTTTGCTCATGTCTTTTGTCCAGTGTTTAATGGGGATACATGTTTTCTGATTGTTGAATTATTTAAGTTCCTTATAGATTCTATATATTAGACTTTTGTCAGATGTGTGGTGTGCAAATATTTTCTCCCATCCTGTGGGTTGTCTGTTTGTTCTGTTGGTAATTTCTTTCGCTGTGCAGAAGCTCTTTAGTTTAATTAGGTCCCACTTGGCAATTTTTGTTTTTGTTACAATTGCTCTTGAGAACTTAGTCATAAATTCTTTCCCAAGGCCGACGTCCAGAATGGTGTTTCCTAGGTTTGCTTCCAGGATCCTTATATTTGAGGTCTTATATTTAAATCTTTCATCCATCTTGAGCTAATTTTTGTATATGGTAGAAGGAGGTAGGGGCCAACTTTCATTGTCTTGCACATGGTCAGCCAGCTATGCCAGGACCATTTATTGAATAGGGACTCTTTCCTCTGTTGCCTATTTTTGTCATCTTTGTTGAAGGTCAGATAGCTATAGGTGTTTGGTTTTATTTCTGGGTAAGAGAAGACATTTTTAAATTATTTCTGATCTTAGGAGAAAAGTATTTATTGTTTCATTATTAAGTATGCTTGTCTTAGTCAGTTCCAGCTGCTTTAACAAAATACCATAGACTGGATAGCTTATAAAGAACAGACATTAGCCAGGCACGGTGGCTCACACCTGTAATCCCAGCACTTTGGGAGGCCGAGGTGGGCAGATCACTTGAGGTCACGAGTTGAAGACCAGCCTGGCCAACATGGTGAAACCCTGTCTCTGCTAAAAATACAAAAATTAGCCAGGCATGGTGGCATGCACATGTAGTCCCAGCTACTTGGGAGGCTGAGGCATGTGAATCACTTGAACCTGAGAGGGAGAGGTTGCAGTGAGCCGAGATTGTGCCATTGCATTCCAACCTGGATGACAGAATGAGACTCCATCTCAAAAAAACAAAACAAACAAACAAACAAAACAAAAACCAAAAAAACCCAGAAATTTATTTCTTACAGATGAGATGGCGAGGCTGAAAGTCCAAGATCTGGGTGCCAACATGGTCAGGTTCTGGTGAGTTCTACCTTCCAGATTGTGGCCTGTCAACTTCCCTTGTATCTTCATATGGCAGGAAGAGAGCTAGAGAGCTCTCTGAAGTCCCTATTATAAGGGCACTAATCCCATTCATGAGGGCTCCACCCTAATTAGCTCCCAATGGCCCCACCTCCCACACACCATCACACTGGGGGTTAGAATTTCAACAAATAAATTTTGAAGAGACATAAATATCCAGTCCATTAAAATGCTACTAGCTGTAGGTTCTGCACAGATGCTGATGTTAGGTTGAGGAAGTTGCATTCTGCTTCCAGTTTGCTACACATTCTTTCCCCCTGTCGGGAATAGATGTTGAATTTTTTCAAATACTTTTTTAGATTGCTTGGGATTATTATTATTTTTGATCATTAATTTGGTGAATTACATTAGTTGATTTTTGAATGTTAAATGTTGATTTTTGGATTCCTGGGATAAAACTTACTTGGTCATAATACCCTTTTTATGTATTGTTGGGTTTGCTTTGCCAAACTTTAGTTAGAAGGTTTGCATCTATGTTTGTGAGGGCTGTTGACCAGTAGTTTTCTTATCTTGCAATATCCTTGCAAAATAAGTTTCGGTATTTTAGTTCAATTTTCTATAAGCATTTGTGTAAATTTGGTGTTATTTGTTCCTTAAATGTTTGAAATAATTTTTGAAGCAATCTGTGTCTGTGGCTTTTTTTTGTGAAAAGATTTTTTAAAACTGCAAATTGAATTTCTTGAATGGATTTGGAGTAATTCAGGTCATCTATTCTTAAGTGATCTTTGGCAGTCTGTGCCATTCATGATATTTGTCCATTTCAGGTATGTTGTTCAATTTATTGGCATAAAGTTAGTCATAATATGCCCTTATTATCCTTCTAATAACTATATAATCTACCAGTAGGCCTGTTTTATTCCTGACATTCACACTTTGCATCTTTTATCTCTCTCTCTTTTTCCCCATTTAGTCTGGCTAGAGATTTATCAAATTTATAGATCTTTTCAAAGAATCAGCTTTTGATTTCATTGATTTTCTCTATTACTTTTATCTACTTCCTTGATTTCCACTCTGATACTTATCTCTTTTTTTTTTCTACTTAACTCTGTGTTTCTGTTGCTCCTTTTGCTCTAATTGCTGAAGTTATTGAATTGAAACCTATTTTATTTTAATATAAATGTTTGCTAGTATAAATTTCTAAGTACTTTCACTGTAGTTAATAAATTTTGATATATTCTGTTTTCCTTTTTATTCAGTTCAAAATATTTTCCAATAAATCTTTGATTTTTTTCTCTGACTCATTGGTTATTTAGGAATATGCTATCTGTTTTTCACATAGTGTTGAATTTCTTAAAGTTTATTTCTTACGAATTTCTAATTTAACTTTGCGGTCATAGAATACATGTTGCATGATTTGAATCCTTCTGTATTCATTGAGAATTGAATTATGACTTACAGGATCTAACTTGGTAAATGTTCTGTGTGCACTAGAAAATAATACATATTCTTCGGTCGTTGGGTGGAACATCCTGTGTTAATTAAGTCACCTTGTTTACTACCATGGTTAAAATCTTCTATATCCTTACTAATTTAGTGACTATATTTTCTTTCTGTTATTTAGAGACAAATGTTAAAATTTTGAACTACATTTGTGGATAAGGCTATTTTTCTCCTTGTATTCTATTAGTTTCTGCTTCATGTGTTTTCTTGCTACATTATTATGTACAGATATGTTTAGATTTCTTTTTTTTTAATTCCATTTTTTTTTATTATACTTTAAGTTCTAGGGTACATGTGCATAACGTGCAGGTTTGTTACATATGTATGCCTGTGCCATGTTGGCGTGCTGCACCCATCAACTTGTCAGCACCCATCAGCTCGTCATTTACATCAGGTATAACTCCCAGTGCAATCCCTCCCCCCTCCCCCCTCCCCGTGATAGGCCCGGTGTGTGATGTTCCCCTTCCCGAATCCAAGTGATCTCATTGTTCAGTTCCCACCTATGAGTGAGAACATGTGTGTTTGGTTTTCTGTTCTTGTGATAGTTTGCTGAGAATGATGGTTTCCAGGGGCATCCATGTCCCTACAAAGGACACAAACTCATCCTTTTTTATGGCTGCATAGTATTCCATGGTGTATATATGCCACATTTTCTTAATCCAGTCTGTCACTGATGGGCATTTGGGTTGATCCCAAGTCTTTGCTATTGTGAATAGTGCCGCAATAAACATACGTGTGCGTGTGTCTTTATAGCAGCATAATTTATAATCCTTTGGGTATATCCCCAGTAATGGGATGGCTGGGTCATATGGTACTTCTAGTTCTAGATCCTTGAGGAATCGCCATACTATTTTCCATAATGGTTGAACTAGTTTACAATCCCACCAACAGTGTAAAAGTGTTCCTATTTCTCCACATCCTCTCCAGCACCTGTTGTTTCCTGACTTTTTAATGATTGCCATTCTAACTGGTGTGAGATGGTATCTCATTGTGGTTTTGATTTGCATTTCTCTGATGGCCAGTGATGAGGAGCATTTTTTCATGTATCTGTTGGTTGTATGAATGTCTTCTTTTGAGAAGTGTCTGTACATATCCTTTGCCCACTTTTTGATGGGGTCGTTTGATTTTTTCTTGTAAATTTGTTTGAGTTCTTTGTAGGTTCTGGATATTAACCCTTTGTCAGATGAGTAGATTGCAAAAATTTTCTCCCATTCTGTAGGTTGCCTGTTCACTCTGATGGTAGTTTCTTTTGCTGTGCAGAAGCTCTTTAGTTTAATTAGATCCCATTTGTCAATTTTGGCTTTTGTTGCCGTTGCTTTTGGTGTTTTAGACATGAAGTCCTTGCCCATGCCTATGTCCTGAATGGTATTACCTAGGTTTTCTTCTAGAGTTTTTATGGTATTAGGTCTAACATTTAAGTCTCTAATCCATCTTGAATTAATTTTCATATAAGGAGTAAGGAAAGGATCCAGTTTCAGCTTTCTACTTATGGCTAGCCAATTTTCCCAGCACCATTTATTAAATAGGGAATCCTTTCCCCATTTCTTGTTTCTCTCAGGTTTGTCAAAGATCAGATGGCTGTAGATGTGTGGTATTATTTCTGAGGACTCTGTTCTGTTCCATTGGTCTATATCTCTGTTTTGGTACCAGTACCATGCTGTTTTGGTTACTGTAGCCTTGTAGTATAGTTTGAAGTCAGGTAGCGTGATGCCTCCAGCTTTGTTCTTTTGACTTAGGATTGTCTTGGCAATGCAGGATCTTTTTTGGTTCCATATGAACTTTAAAGCAGTTTTTTCCAATTCTGTGAAGAAACTCATTGGCAGCTTGATGGGGATGGCATTAAATCTATAAATTACCTTGGGCAGTATGGCCATTTTCACGATATTGATTCTTCCTATCCATGAGCATGGTATGTTCTTCCATTTATTTTTGTCCTCTTTTATTTCACTGAGCAGTGGTTTGTAGTTCTCCTTGAAGAGGTCCTTTACATCCCTAGTAAGTTGGATTCCTAGGTATTTCATTCTCTTTGAAGCAATTGTGAATGGAAGTTCATTCCTGATTTGGCTCTCTGTTTGTCTGTTACTGGTGTATAAGAATGCTTGTGATTTTTGCACATTAATTTTGTATCCTGAGACTTTGCTGAAGTTTCTTATCAGCTTAAGGAGATTTTGGGCTGAGACAGTGGGGTTTTCTAAATATACAATCATGTCATCTGCAAACAGGGACAATTTGACTTCTTCTGTTCCTAACTGAATACCCTGTATTTCTTTATCCTGCCTGATTGCCCTGGCCAGAACTTCCAACACTATGTTGAATAGGAGTGGTGAGAGAGGGCATCCCTGTCTTGTGCCAGTTTTCAAAGGGAATTTTTCCAGTTTTTGACCATTCAGTATGATATTGGCTGTGGGTTTGTCATAAATAGCTCTTATTATTTTGAGGTACATTCCATCAATACCGAATTTATTGAGCGTTTTTAGCATGAAGGGCTGTTGAATTTTGTCAAAGGCCTTTTCTGCATCTATTGAGATAATCATGTCGTTTTTGTCTTTGGTTCTGTTTATATGCTGGATTACGTTTATTGACTTGTGTATGTTGAACCAGCCTTGCATCCCAGGGATGAAGCCCACTTGATCATGGTGGATAAGCTTTTTGATGTGCTGCTGGATCCGGTTTGCCAGTATTTTATTGAGGATTTTTGCATCGATGTTCATCAGGGATATTGGTCTAAAATTCTCTTTTTTTATTGTGTCTCTGCCAGGCTTTGGTATCAGGATGATGTTGGCCTCATAAAATGAGTTAGGGAGGATTCCCTCTTTTTCTATTGATTGGAATAGTTTCAGAAGGAATGGTACCAGCTCCTCCTTGTACCTCTAGTAGAATTCAGCTGTGAATCCATCTCATCCTGGACTTTTTTTCGTTGGTAGGCTACTAATTATTGCCTCAATTTCAGAGCCTGCTATTGGTCTATTCAGGAATTCAGCTTCTTCCTAGTTTAGTCTTGGGAGAGTGTAAGTGTCCAGGAAATTATCCATTTCTTCTAGATTTTCTAGTTTATTTGCAAGAAGTATGGGATTATGTAAAAAGACCAAATCTACGTCTGATTGGGGTGCCTGAAAGTGAGGGGGAAAATGGAACCAAGTTGGAAAACACTCTTCAGGATATCATCCAGGAGAACTTCCCCAACCTAGTAGGGCAGGCCAACATTCAAATTCAGGAAATACAGAGAACGCCACAAAGATACTTCTCGAGAAGAGCAACTCCAAGACACATAATTGCCAGATTCACCAAAGTTGAAATGAAGGAAAAAATCTTAAGGGCAGCCAGAGAGAAAGGTCGGGTTACCCACAAAGGGAAGCCCATCAGACTAACAGCAGATCTCTTGGCAGAAACTCTACAAGCTAGAAGAGAGTCGGGGCCAATGTTCAAAATTCTTAAAGAAAAGAATTTTAAACCCAGAGTTTCATATCCAGCCAAACTAAGTTTCATAAGTGAAGGAGAAATAAAATCCTTTACAGATAAGCAAATGCTTAGAGATTTTGTCACCACCAGGCCTGCCTTACAAGAGACCCTGAAGGAAACACTAAACATGGAAAGGAACAACCGGTACCAGCCATTGCAAAAACATGCCAAAATGTAAAGTCCATTGATGCTAGGAAGAAACTGCATCAACTAACGAGCAAAATAACCAGTTAATATCATAATGGCAGGATCAAGTTCACACATAACAATATTAACCTTAAATGTAAATGGACTAAATGCTCCAATTAAAAGACACAGACTGGCAAACTGGATAAAGAGTCAAGATCCGTCAGTTTGCTGTATTCAGGAGACCCATCTCACATGCAGAGACATACATAGGCTCAAAATAAAGGGATGGAGGAAGGTCTACCAAGCAAATGGAGAACAAAAAAAAGCAGGGGTTGCAATACTAGTCTCTGATAAAATAGACTTTAAACCATCAAAGATCAAAAGAGACAAAGAAGGCCATTACATAATGGTAAAGGGATCAATTCAACAGGAAGAGCTAACTATCCTAAATATATATGCACCCAATACAGGAGCACCCAGATTCATAAAGCAAGTCCTTGAAGACTTACAAAGAGACTTAGACTCCCATACAATAATAATGGGAGACTTCAACACCCCACTGTCAACATTAGACAGATCAATGAGACAGAAAGTTAACAAGGATATCCAGGAATTGAACTCATCTCTGCAGCAAGCAGACCTAATAGACATCTACAGAACTCTCCACCCCAAATCAACAGAATATGCATTCTACTCAGCACCACATCACACTTATTCCAAAATTGACCACATAATTAGAAGTAAAGCACTCCTCAGCAAATGTACAAGAACAGAAATTATAACAAACTGTCTCTCAGACCACAGTGCAATCAAACTAGAACTCAGGACTAAGAAACTCAATCAAAACCGCTCAACTACATGGAAACTGAATAACCTGCTCCTGAATGACTACTGAGTACATAACGAAATGAAGGCAGAAATAAAGATGTTCTTTGAAACCAATGAGAACAAAGATACAACATACCAGAATCTCTGGGACACATTTAAAGCAATGTGTAGAGGGAAATTTATAGCACTAAATGCACACAAGAGAAAGCTGGAAAGATCTAAAATTGACACTCTAACATCACAATTAAAAGAACTAGAGAAGAAAGAACAAACACATTCAAAAGCTAGCAGAAGGCAAGAAATAACTAAGATCAGAGCAGAACTGAAGGAGATAGAGACACAAAAAAACCTCCAAAAAAATCAATGAATCCAGGAGTTGGTTTTTTGAAAAGATCAACAAAATTGATAGACAGCTAGCAAGACTAATAAAGAAGAAAAGAAGAAAAGACAAATAGACTCAATAAAAAATGATAAAGGGGATATCACCACTGACCCCACAGAAATACAAACTACCATTAGAGAATACTATAAACACCTCTACGCAAATATGTTTAGAATTCTTATGTCTTCTGTGTGTGTGTGTGTGTGTGTGTGTGTGTGTGTGTGTGTGACGGAGTCTCACTCTGTTGCCCAGGCTGGAGTGCAGTGGCACAATCTCGGCTCACTACAGCCTCAGCCCCCGGGTTCAAGAGATTCTCCTGCCTTTGCCTCCCAAGTAGCTGGGACCACAGGCTCACACTGCCATGCCCAGCTACTTTTTGTGTTTTTAGTAGAGACGGGCTTTCACCCTGTTGGCCAGGCTGGCCTCAAACTCCTGACTTCAAGTGATTTATCCACCTCCACCTCCCAAAGTGCTGGGATTACAGGCATGAGCCACCGTGCCCGGGCAAGAATGTTTATGTCTTCTTGATATCAACATGAAATGATCCAGCTTGTCCCTCATAATATTCTGTGTTCTGAAATCTATTTGGTCTGATATTAATGTCACTACTTCAGCTTTCTTTTGATTACATTAGGTTTAGCATGGTATATATTTTCCATCTGTTTACTTTTAATCAATTTTTATCTTTGTATTTACTGTAGGTTTACTACAAACAGCATATAATTGGGTCTTGGTTTTGTATCTAATTTGATAATCTTTTTCTTGTAGTTGGGTTTTTATAACATACATTTAATTATGTAATTTATACAATTAAATCTAAATATATCATTTTACTATAGATGGTCCCTGACTTACAATGGCTCAACTTAGGATTTTTTCTTTCTTTCTTTCTTTTTTTAACTTTACAACGGTCTGAGAGCAATTAACATTCAGTAAAAACTTTCCATCAAATTTTGAATTTCCCCGGGTTAGCAATATCTCTCTCATGATGACAGGCAGCTATCACACATGAAACTCTTCATTTCTGTACATGGATACAGATTTCCATACAGTTTCTCCCTGAACTTCCTTTATCACTTCTTATAGTTCAGTTCTACTGGTAGTAGATTGCTTCAGCTTTTCTATGTCTGAAAATATTTATTTCACCTTGATTTTGAAACTTATTTTCAATATGTATAGCATTCTAGGTTGGCAGTGTTTTTAAAATTCTAAAGTTGTTGTTCTACTGTCTTCTGACTTGCATTGTTTGTGACGAGATTGTCTTCTACATCCTTATCTTTGTTCTGTACATAATGTGACTTATTTCATCTTCACACTTGAAATAATTTCTCTTTATTTATTGTTTTAATACAATTGATTTTTCTGGGCCTTGGTGTAGTTTTCTTATGTTTCTCATGCTTGGAGTTCACTGAAAATCTTGGAGCTATAGTTTTATAGTTTTTAAAATCAAATTTTGATAACTTTCAACCATTAATGTTTTAGTCTAGATTTTTTTCGTTGTCTTTATTCTTTCAGATATTTCAATTATACATATGTCAGGCTTATTGAAGTTGTCCCACAGCTCTTTGATCATCTCCTGATTGATTTTTCTGTCTTTTTTCTTCTCTGTGCTTTATTTTGGATAGTTTAGGTTGCTGTCTTCCAATTCACTTACGTTTTCTTCTGCACTGTTTGATCTGTCATTAATCCTGTCTAGTGTATATGTTACATCAAGCCTTGTAACTTTTATTGTTAGAAGTTTAATTTAGTTCTTTTGCATGTCTTTCACGTATCTACTTAAGATGTCCAATTTTTTTTCTCTTGTTCTTGGATATATGGAATGCGGTCGTACTAACTGCTTAATGTACTTGTCTGCTAATTCTATTATCTGTTACATCTGTGAGTTCACTTCCATTCTATATGTATAAGTATGATCTCACAGAATCACTGAAGATAAGTGTGTTAGGTCTGAAGCCTCTCAGATTTCCATTGAAGATTACATTTCCTTGAGGGGAAGATGGATATGACAGGTCCTAAGGAAATCACTTTTTACTCATCCATGTACCCTTCCTTAAAGCCTACTTGCCTGAAAACGTTTGCGTTTTATGAGTTCTTTCCAACTTACCTTTCACCTTGCTTTTGTCCCTTGGTTTACAAGTAAGGCATACTCCTTACTCCTTCTGAATCTTCCTCTTGTGCATCACCCTCGGGTATAAAAACATCCAGGGCATGAAATGAACAACTCAAACACACATCACTCAACAGCCAGCATCCCCTGAGAGCAAAGGCAGATCTTCAGTAGGGAAACAAGCCTTGCATCTATCTTAGAATTAGAACTGAGATGTGAGATAGTTTTCCTAGGGACTTGTTTTTTTGTTTGTTTTTTTTTTTTTTTTGGTTGGGGGAGGTTCTGACCGAATCTCACTCTGTCGCGCCCAGGCTGGAGTGCAGTGACACGATCTCGGCTCACTGTAACCTCCGCCTCCTGGGTTCGAGCAATTCTCCTGTCTTGGCCTCCTGAGTAGCTGAGATTACAGGCGCACACCTCCATGCCTGACTAAATTTTTTTTTTTTTTTTAGTAGAGATGGGGTTTTACCATGTTGGTCAGGCTAGTCTTGAACTCCTGACCTCAGATAATCTGCCTGCCTCGGTCTCCCAAAGTGCTGGGATTACAGGTGTGAGCCACCATGCCAGGCCTTTTTTTTTTTTTTCTTTCCTGAAACAGAGTCTCACTCTGTTGCCTAGATTGGAATGCAGTGGTGAGATCTTAGCTCACTGCTACCTCCGCCTCCCGGGTTCAAGCAATTCTCCTACCTCAGCCTCTCCAGTAGCTGGGACTACAGGCATATGCCACCACATCCAGTTAATTTTTGTATTTTTGTAGGAACAGGGTTTCACCATGTTGGCCAGGCTGGTCTCGAACTCCTGACCTCGGGTGATCTGCCTGACTTCGCCTCCCAAAGTGCTGGGATTACAGGCGTGAGCCACCGTGCCCGGTCCCCCCAGGGACTTGTTTATCACATTTATTCAGTTTAAGACATACAGTCAGACCTTTCTGACAAATCTGTTTCGGCTAATCAGTCTAACGATAAGGAATGGCTTTAAAATTAAACTACAAGAAAGAGATTTTCTATAAATTGTGTGAGTTAAATCTGCAGCTCCCATATTTGAATACCTATACCATTTGAATATCTATAATATTCAATGAGTTTATGCAACTAAACTTACAATAAAAATTTTTTGATGTCAAATTTAAAAGTATATCATTTTTAAGGTATATGAGTGGGAAGATCATTACTCAGTCATGAGCGTCCAAAGTCTAGACTTTAATTGTCCATAATAAGTATCAATTTTTATCAGAACATGTTTTTAAAGATAAATACATTAGTTGACATCCAGCTAATAGACCTGTAGAAGGAAACAGTATACTCCTTTAGAGGTAAAAGAGGAGGATGCAATGGGAGATGCTAATAAGTGAGATTAGAGTGATAGAGTGAACTTTCCTGACCATGAGGGCGCCTATGACTATCTTATCTTCAGAACACGATTAGGGCATTCCTTACAGGCCGGGTGTGGTGGCTCACACCTGTGATCCCAGCACTTTGGGAGGATGATGTGGGTGGATCATGAAGTAAGGAGTTCAAGACCAGCCTGACCAAACATGGTAAAATCCGGTCTCTACTAAAAATACAAAAATTACCCAGGCGAGGTGGTGGTGCCTGTAATCCCAGCTACTCCTGAGGCAGGAGAATCGCTGGAACCCGGGAGGCGGAGGTTGCAGTGAGCCGAGATCGCGCCACCGCTCTCCACCCTGTGTGACAGAGTGAGACTCTGTTTCAAATAATTAATTAATTAATTAATTAATTAAAAGGTAGAAATATACCAACTAATTACAAAGTGGAAATGAAGATGCAAAGAAATGGGAATAACCAAAGCAATTTTAAAAAGGATGAACAGAGTTGAACTTACATTTCCTAATTTTAAGACTTACTCTACATCTCCAGCAAACAAGTCAAGGTGGTAGTTGCATAAAGGTAGTCTCAAATATATATATATATATATTTTCACACACACACACATATACATGCACACACATGCATATATATATAGCAATGTAACTCGGGTATTTATCCAAAAGAAATGAAAATATGTCTACACAAACATACATACATATTAGCAGTTTTATTCATCTTAGCCTCAGATTTAACACAACCCCAAATCCCTCAACTAATAAGTTGATAAATAATTGCACTGTATTCATAAAATGGAATACTCATCAACAAAACTAAATGAATTATTGATACATAAAACAACACGAATAAATGCCTAAAGCATTATATTAAAAAGCCAGAACAAGTATGTACACTATATATATATTTTATATATTAAAAAACATAAATAAATATGTATAACCCTTCTGGGCTGGGTGTGGTGTCTCACACCTGTAATCCCAGCACTTTGGGAGGCCAAGGCAGATGAATCACCTGGGGTCTGGAGTTCAAGACCAGCCTGGTCAATTGGCCAATATAGTGAAACCCCATCTCTACTAAAAACACAAAAATTAGCCAGGCGTGGTGGCAGGTGCCTGGATTCCCAGATACTTGGGAGGCTGAGGCATGAGAATCACCTCCTGACCCTGGGAGGTGGAGGTTGCAGTGAGCTGAGATTGTGCCACTGCACTCCAGACTGGGCAACAAGAGCAAAACTCCGTTTAAAAAAAAAAATACGGGAATGATGATGTTTTTTATCATGATTGTGATAATGGTCATGTGATCATGAAAGTGTATAATTGCCCAATCTTATCAAATTGTTCACTTAAAATCTGTGAGTTTTAGTTTATTTATATCTTATAAAGTTTTATTTCTAAAAATTAAATACACTGATTTGGCTAAGGATCCCATTAAATAAAACTAATTATTGAACTTGTACTTATATAAGGCGCCTCACTAATGTCTACAGGGAAAGAAAAGAGGAAAACTGCCCTTATGCTGTACAATATATTAGAACCACAATGCAATGGATCTATTCCATCAATAAAACTCTAGGCTTCACCTGCCTCTGTCCCTTCCGGCTCTGTACCACAGCCCCACGCCGTGGTCACTGTGGAGTTAGTTGCCTGGCTCTGACCTCCCTTCAGGAAAGAAAGAAGTTGCCTTTCTGCTAGGTGTGCAGACACCCCCAGAGACAGCACCTCCCACGAGGCTTCTCAGCCAGTCCGCGCTATTGCAGGCAGCAGCCAAACGATGACTTAGCCCTGCAGGGTAGGAGGGCCAGGCCGCCTCTGCCCACTCCTTAGGCAGTGCTCCCCTGAAGCCCAGTCTGTGCTCCAGGGCTGCCCATGTCGGTGGCTGAGACTTTGTTGGGTCTTGTTATTATTCTCGAAGGCCCCCAGTGCCCTGTTCACACACATCGCATGCCTGATGTGATCATTACGCATTGTATACATGTATCAAAATATCTCATATACCCCATAAATATATACACCTACTATGCACCCACAAAAGTTAAAAGTAAATAATAAAAATAATAAATTTCTGTTATTAAGTTGTAAAAATAAGATGAATATTTTCTGTTATTAAGTTGTAAAAAGAAGATGAATATTTGTGGAGGTAGGTGGTACCTAAATGTACAGATGAAATAAGATGGAGTTTACTATTAGCAACGGGTGAAATATAGGTATTTAGGTATAACTCTTGGCTGTGATTATTTTGGTAATTATATGATTGCTATAAAGAAATTGTGCATCTAGCATAGTGAGAAGAAGTGAATTTGTCAGAATGTATATTGGGTTTATGCAAATAGTAAGTAAATATTCTCTTAAAACTCAGGAGACCTTAGTTTGGTAAGTAATTATATAAAGGATTCTAGGCTGCATAAATTCATTTGTTTTTACTTTCTGGAACATTTATAAAGGTTACAAAAATGATCTAAAATATTATTATGATACTACCTCTGATGAACATTAGAAATTAACACATACAACCTGGAGAAATCATTCAAAACACGTATACTCTGTCAACTCTACAGAAATGTAAGAACAATATGTCTTCTGAAGTCAACTCCACTTTTATTTTTTGACTACTCTTGAGAAAAAGGTGTATTTATTTGGGACCTAGGAAGATACTCATCGTGAGGAACTGTCAAAAGCCAAACCACCGTATAATGTTATATATCAGCATTGTGTGCATATGCACACACACACACACACACACACACACATTTGACAGCAGTGACAAGAAGTCAAGGGAGGAGGTCTGGGAACTAGTTCCCTGTAGTCTGTTACACATTTCTGTCATTCTTTTTTAGACGGTTGACATGTTCTCAATCTTATGTGAAGTTCCAGCTGTACAGAGACCTCCATACCTGGGATGGCCTCAGGTCAGTTTTAAGCCAATTCTTTAGAAGTGATTCATAGATCTGTGCACCCTTGAGATCGTGTCCTATTTGAGAGAATGACTATTGAACTGATTTTTCCAAACTTCAAGTACTTGAACCCAATAGCTCAGCAGCACACAAGATGTTTAGACAGTATTGACATGAGAACCTAGTAACTGCATGATCATTGGGAAGGCTATGCCAAATGTGAGTTGCAAAACAGGAACCACTACAACATAAACAAGGGGAAAATGTTTTGTTCAGATCATTCAAGAAACAAATGATCTAAAATAATGAAACCAATGTCTCATTTATTTAGTTTTGTTATTTCCATTGGGAAAATTTCCCAGGCAGTTAAATGTGCACCTACAGCTAAGAAAGCTAAGATGGCCTCATTATATTTAGATACAGTTCTCTCTTACACAGGTGAAAACAAAATTTTCATATAAAATAGAAAAACAGGGAGGATATTAAATTGTGCATACTCTGTAATCACAAGCAGTATTATTGAGAAACAGGAAAAGGTTATGAGGTAGTTTACATGACTGTCATTAAAATGACTTCATGATGTTTCATTGAATAGACACACCATTCCCATTCAGTTTCGTTATTGTATAGCTCTAAATTGATATTTAATTAGTTTAGCTGTCACAAATTTCCTAAATTAAAAGTATTTATCACATTCCATTTACACTCCACATGAAGCCTGTCTGTATTATGCCATATTTCCATACGTGTACACCTATGATTTTTCATCAATATTAAAGTTAGCAGAAATGTAATGCTATCAGAAAATTCTCAAACAATTTTCTTTTCCGATATTGGCCATATCATTTCTATCTTTATTTTCTAAACCTCTGCAGTCATTACTACTTTTCTAAAAAAAAAAAAAAAAAAAAATTGAAATAAGTTCCATTAATCTTTGACTTCAAGTCTATTTTTTTAACTCCTTTAATTTTTTTCAGCACTCTCCCACCCACACATGCTCTCCAAAGGCACCCAGAATTTGTTGGGTTCCATCCTGTACGAGTTCATTCTCACACTGCTCTAAAGAACTACCTGACACTGGGTGGTTTGTAAAGAAAAGAGGTTTAATTGACTCACAGTTCCACAGGCTGTACAGGAAGCATGGCTGGGAGGCCCCAGGAAACTTACAATCATGCCAGAAGGCGAAGGGGAAGGAAACATGTCTTACTATGGCAGAGCAGGAGAAAGACAGTGAAGGGGGAAGTGCTACACACTTTTAAACAATCAGATCTGAGAACTCACTCACTATCATGAGAACAGCAAGGGGAAATCCACGCTGATGATCCAATCGCCCCCTACTAGGCCCCTTCCCCAACACTGGAAATTATAATTCAACATGAGATTTGGGTGGCGCTACAGAGACAAACCATACCACATCCTTCCCCTGATTAATTACAAATGGTAATTAACTGATATGCTACTTCTCCCAGCAACATCCTGCATTTTAAAAGGGTATCAACCAGGAAATATTGAGCAGTTATTATTGGAAGACACTTCATTCAAGAACAAACACACAGGAATCACAACGCCTTTTCTCTTTGCTTATTGGACTGCTGACTGTGTAGGATCCAACACAGGACCCTGAGTTCAGGGATCCAGGGCATCACAAGAAGGAAGGACCCCTGCTCGTGATTCCCCATTTTGAGGAGAGGTAGAAAAGAGAATTGTCTGACTGAAAATATCTGCACTGGAATTTGCATGAATGAGAAATATGCTTTTATTATACTAAGCCACTGAAATTTAAGATCATTGCTTACAACAGTTATCCTATCCTAATTAACATAGAAATTTGAATCAGGAGTGGGGTTTGGTAGAAAGAAATGAAGAGAGAGAGAGAGAGAGAGAGAGAGAGAATCTACAATAACTTCATAATTGGGCAGCATGAGGGGAAAACACTGATACAACAGGTGTTGTGCCATAACAAGCACTTAATAATTTAAACCTGTTGTGTTTGCAACAGTTTGGGAAGCAGATAATGTGTCTACTGAGTCAGAAGCCTTAGGGTGACTTATTGTGAAGAGCTAGAACCCTGGTGTGTGTGACTAAGGGGGCATTTATTGTATACCTTTATCAAGGCATTACTAGAAAAATCTAGGTTCAAGAAAAAAATAAGAAGAATGGCAGGGGTCCAGTACATTGAGACCTAAAAGGATTTTACTGCTTCTAAACCCAAACAGCAAGAAATGGGATAGAGAAAGTCTTTGAGTGTCACCAAGAGTGGAGTCCAGCCCTTCATCAGAGATCAGATTAGGGTGTGGCCTTCTCCCTTAAGCCCAGTTTCTCAAGGTCATGGTCTTTAACATAGGCGAAAAAACAGAGGGGCCATGGAGCAGAGAAAGTTGGAAAACTTGAAAATGAGGTCTAGGAGATCATGGGTGCAGTTACTGATCCAAGGAACTGACTAGAGCACGTAGATCCGAAATCTAACTAAGCATAATTCAACCTTAGTGTAAAAGAGGTGGAACAGTAGAAGGTTTGACAGACACGAACAAGCACTGCTTTTGCAACTTTGCAGAAGCAGAAGGCAAGATGAGAAGGTTATTCAGCATCTTACAAGGTCACACCCCATTACACCAGCTTCACATACAGCTAAGATAGATAAAGGAAGAGAAAGAAATCTCTGGAGGATAGAGAAAGACCATGGAGATCAACAATCATGGGTTTCTCTGGAGGAAAGCAAGTCAGAGGTAAATCAAAGAAGGTTCCTGCCTTCAGGACTGATGACCTTCCTGGTGCCAGCACTAGGCAGTGCCTCAGTATCACAAGCTTGACCAGTGATTGGTGACTACTGTGTGTCTCATCTTTCACCCTCCCCTCTATAATCATTAAGAATGCCTGAAGAGGGCAGTATTTAACTCAAAATAAAGAATTATGAAATTTCAGATCCTTTGTGACCTGCGTGAAAAGCATCAACTTTCACATGCTTATATTGATCGATGACCAGATGCCCAACTGGAGACTTCTCTGCATAGCAGCAATGTTGCATATTCATCTCTAAAAGAGAGCAACAGGTTTGGAAAATATCCATCAGCATGCAGATAAATTCCCCATGGAAGGACATTGCTGGGTCAAGAGCCTAGAATTCCAATGCACAGGTTGTTTGAACAACTAAGGGATAGTCAGTATTAGCGATGTCAAGTGGAGGTAAAAAGATATAAGGCTTAAGCTTTGGCATTCCCAGAAATAATTTCCAATTCAATACGAGACTCCTCCCTTCCTTCACCTTGCCTCCATTTGGCAATAGAAAGTCTGGTCTCTGACCTAACTCATTTTTCTCTTGCTTAGGAGCATGTATGATACTATTCCCAGAAGGTCTAGATGTGGTTTTCTGTTTCCATGTTGTCATTTATTTAAAATATTTCCATATGAAAGTCAACATATATATATGTGAAAGTTAATTCTAATGTGTACCTAGAAGACGATGCTTGGCGTTTGAAATGCCCTAACTAGGAATCTCCTCTCCAGGGGTGTGTTTTTGTTAGTGGCTGATGCTTGTTTAGAACATGACTTCCTCTGCGCTTAGCTTTAGTCGATAGAAACGTCAGTGGTTAGGTTCCCAGGCAGGGGCCCTTGACATGACAAAAACAAAGCTTTGTAGTTTTGAATTAACTTCTCTTTTTCTCTCCATAAAATCTGGCTTTCAAAGCTCTTTTCTCACTATGAATAATACAAGTCAGCTTTGAGACTCTAAAATCCCATCCTGGATGTCAAAAGCTGAATGTATTTTTCTTTGTCTTTGTATTTTGGGTATAACAATCCTAAATCTACTTCGGGCAAATGAATTCCTCTGACCAAAGAGAAGAGGCTATAAACAAGGAAATGCAAAAAAGAAAGCACACAAAATTATTTCAGGAAATATCATCCTTATTTCACTTATGGTAAGATAAAGTACAGGTCATTTCTCTAGTAGGAAAACATTAAATATGACAAAGAGCTATGAAATTGGTGCAAAAGGAATTGCAGTTTTGCCATTAAAAGTGAGGTGAGAACCACAATTACTTTTGCACCAAAGTAATATATGAGAGATTTGCATAAATGCAGTAGAGAGTTACTAGTTCAGCCAAGCACAATCATTTATTATTAAGAAATGTATGTGAGGAAGTAACCGTTGCTTAGGAGGTAAGATTCTCATCTGAATTTCTCTGGAGTCAGGACGGATCTCTCTCCTACTTTTGATCCTAAGGACAGCGCTGGGCAAAAGATGTGGGATAAATGTTTATTTTTTCCCTCTCCCACCATAATTTTGTCTTCAATTTGCACTCCCAGCATCAGCTCCCAGAGCTGAGTCAGGCCAGGGGAAATCCAAGGAGCCGTCCGACGGCTGACAACTTACTTAGCATCCCCGTTCCCAGTGTGCGGTGTAGGAAGTTACAATTTCATCTTCAAGTGTGGTTTGTGCATTTCCATTCCGCACCCTGGACTTGTTCTCCACGGTACGCTTGCTCTCATTCATCACCTCCTTCCCTTTGCTTCCCTCCCAGCACAGGGCCAAGTGCTGGTCCCACAGGCACAGTGAGCACAGCACACACCGACACTGATTACTGTTGAAGACAGCATGGATAGGGCATGTGGTATTTTAAGAACCATGGTGGAATCTAATATCCAGGAAAACGAACAGTCATATGGGATGGGATTGCAAATAAAGAAACTGTTTTTAAAAACGGAATTTACACACACACACACACATATATATACACACACACACACACACACACACAAGAAGTGTCGTCTTGTTAAAGGCATCACCCTAAGCATGTGAACACATGTGGACACTGACTCCAACATCCCTGCCTGCATCCCACTCAGAGATCAATGTGAAAATCAATGTAAAACCAGACAGGGAAATCTTGTCAAAGGGGATGGTACCGTCAAAGTACTTACATCTTTTGAAGAAATCGGTAAAACTAATCTTTAGTCACACCTCCTCTGTTTTCCCTTTTATTTTGCAAGGGGACCATGAAACAAAGGCAGGAGGCAGGACTGAGGGTGAATCATCCTGCTTCTCCCTTTCTCTTATGTTCTAAACGTTACTTCTCAACTCTTCATGTGTGTTACTGAATGATGAGAGAAAGAAAAAGAGGAAGGAAGGAAGAAAAGGAGGGAGAGACGGAGGGAGGAAATGAAAGAAGGAGAGATGAAAGAAGGGAGGAAGGAAAAAACAAAGGAAGGAAAAGAAAGAGGAGGAAATGGAAGGAGTAGGGGGGACTGAGAAAGAGAAAGACACAAACAAAAACAGTGTTCCAAGGAAGCTATCTTTTTTGTGTTTTAATGCACTTAGAGTTAATAAACAAAATAAAAATATTCCTATTTCCTACAAAAATTGGTGGGATTATAAATACAAAAATCAAAACCCAGATCAAAGTACCAAAAATAGACAGAAGTCAAATCAAATGTTATTTAGAACGTAAGATTTTCATCACTGAACTAGAAATGTCTTCTTGGAAAAGCAGAATCTAGCAAACAAGGGTTTGGCGGTGCAGAAGTGCGTCCTAAGGACGAAGACGAGCCTCCTGAGAGAGTCATTTGCTACCATCGCTGCGCCCCCAGCGTGGTCTTAAGGCACCAAGCCCGCAGTGAACCAGAGGAACTGAAGAAGAACTGAGGAGGAACTGAAGAGGAACTGAGGAGGAACTGAGGAGGAACTGAGGAGGAACTGAAGAGGAACTGAGGAGGAACTGAAGAGGAACTGAAGAGGAACTGAGGAGGAACTGAAGAGGAACTGAGGAGGAACTGAAGAGGAACTGAGGAGGAACTGAGGAGGAACTGAGGAGGAACTGAAGAGGAACTAAGGAGGAACTGAAGAAGAACTGAGGAGGAACTGAAGAGGAACTGAGGAGGAACTGAGGAGGAACTGAAGAGGAACTGAGGAGGAACTGAGGAGGAACTGAGGAGGAACTGAAGAGGAACTGAGGAGGAACTGAGGAGGAACTGAAGAGGAACTGAGGAGGAACTGAAGAGGAACTGAGGAGGAACTGAAGAGGAACTGAAGAGGAACTGAGGCGGAACTGAAGAGGAACTGAGGAGGAACTGAGGAGGAACTGAAGAGGAACTGAGGAGGAACTGAAGAGGAACTGAAGAGGAACTGAGGAGGAACTGAAGAGGAACTGAAGAGGAACTGAGGAGGAACTGAGGAGGAAACCATTTGTCTCCTAATGGGAAACACCATTTGACGCCATTCTTCCCTGTGAATCAGTTCTAGAATGTTCTCACTCCACTTTCCAGAAAGACTATTTTGCACCTTTCTTTCTTCTCAGTTCCCGTCCTCCTCCCACCCCATCAGCTCCCTGGGGAGAGCTCAGCCTCACAGTCAGTGGGAGACCCAGTCTGTCATCTGGTCTCACGAAGTTGCCCTCTCCATTTCCTGCCTGCCACGGTCAGCTCAGACTGGCACGCTTAGGATAGAGGCCAACGCGTGGGAGAATGATGTTGGGTGAGGCGTTAAGCAGAAAGCCTCATCTCAGCCCATGACACGGCGGCCAGAGGGTCCCACGGCTCCAGCCTACACGCCAAGAGCTGGGAAGTGCAGCACAGCCATGCCCAGGAAGAAGGGCAGAAATGGAGGGATCTCCGAGTGGCCGCCATGCAAAGCCACCATCGCTTTACGGCTGGTGCTCCTTGCCCTCCTCGCAGCCCTTTGGGTCTGTTGACAGTTCTCTCTTCCTTGACACACTCTCTGGTTTCTGCCTCCTCTCTCTCTTAGGCCACTCTTTCTTAGGTGCTTCCTCGTGGCTCAGTCGGTAAATGCTGCAAGTACTCAGTTCTCCTTTGTTCTCTCTCTCTCCCTCAGCAACCACGCTGGTGCACATGGCATGGGTCGCTATCCAGGAAAGGAGTCTCAGTAATATATACCCAGCCCAGGCCTCTCTCTGAAGCTGCAGACCTGTCTATTCAATTGCCTGGTGAGCATCTGCATGACGTTCAAACACTCATCATACTGTCCAAAATCCTCCTCCAGTCATAATGTCAAATCAAGACAGCAAGGCGAAGGAAAGTATTCGAAAAAGATGGGAGGAATATCCATTTACATGCATATTATTTATATTATATTAACATTATTTAAACCATGCACGGACAAATCATGAGAGTAAAAGTGGTTACCTATAGGAGAAAGGAAGGAATTCTGTGTACAGGAAGCAGGTATTCAGGGAAAAAGCGTGACTTCTTTGAATATACCTTGGTTTTGTGAAAGGAAAATATCTCGGAGCCCCAAAATTACTCAGCTAAAGGGAAAAGTCAAGCTGGGAAATGCTTAGGGCAAACCTGCCTCCTCTTCTATTCAAGGTCACCCCTCTGCTCACTGAGATAAACAGGTATCTGATTGCCTTCTTTGGAGAGGCTCATCAGAAACTCAAAAGAATGCAACGTTTTGTCTCTGACCTACCTGTGACCAGGAAGCCCCCTCCCCACTTCCAGTTGTCCTGCCTTTCCAGATCGAACTAATGTTCATCTTGCATATGTTGATTGATGTCACTGAGGCCCCGCCTTTCCAGACCAAACCAATGTTTGTCTTCCATATGTTGATCGATGTCTTATGTTTCCCTAAAATGTATAAAACCAAGCCGTGTTCTGACCACCTTGGGCACACGTCTTCAGGACCTCCTGAGGCTGTCACAGGCGTGTGTCCTCAACCTTGGCAAAACTTTCGGAATTAACTGAGACTTGTCAGATTTTCGGGGTTCACAGTTTGTAGAAATGACTTTGGAATCATGTTAATATTTTATATCATTATAAAAACAAAATGTAAATTACTTTTTAGATTTAAAAAGTAATACTTACAAACCAAAAGTAAAGAGCAACACATGAATTTAAGTGTGTGACTGACGGAGAGCATCACCTCACAGGCGAGAACTGTGCCAAACAGCTTTAAAACACAAGAATGGCCGAGATGGGCGGATCACGAGGTCAGGAGATCGAGCCCACCCTGGCTAACACGGTGGAACCCCGTCTCTACCAAAAAAATATAAAAAACTAGGCAGGCGCCTGTAGTCCCAGCTACTCCCGAGGCTGAGGCAGCATAAACCTGGGAGGCGGAGCTTGCAGTGAGCTGAGATCCGGCCACTGCACTCCAGCCCGGGCGACAGAGCGAGTCTCCGTCTCAAAAAAAAAAAAAAAAAAAAAAAAACACACACACACAAGAATACCTGAAGACAAAACGAACTGAGGAAAATAATGTGAAACTGCTTTGAGGAATCACACTGTTGGCAGTCGGTGGTATGAATGGTGTTGTTATTCTGCAATGAGCTGAGTGTGTTGTGGGATAAAGCAAAGAATTATTTTGCTGGTGTCACTTAGAACCAGAATTTCCAGTATGGGAAACAAGAGACAAAGATATAGAATTAGGCAGGTTATATAAACAAAACAAAATGAAAACAAAACCACCTGCAAGCCCTGAATTTGAACGGGAAGTACCAATGTGAACTCACGATGTTTTTTATCTTTAAAATTTTCTCCTAGTTCTGTCCCTATAAAAAGCCAGACGTGATAGCACATGGGGGAACAATGACCCCCCAGCTCCCAGAATGTGGTCTCCAAGTAACAATTTCCCACGAAAGAGAACCAAAGCTTTTTGGAGAAAATCAAATTCCAGATGTGGAATGTAGAAAATACACAAGAAAAGCCTGAAATATCATGGAATAGGGGAAAGCAAGGGAGATGGCCAAGGCTGAGGTCACCTCCCAGGACTCAGAGCCATCTGAAGGGACTCCCACCCGCCCACGATGGGTTAATGTGAGCAATCATAGGAATAATGACCGTAATGGACTAAATCCTTAAAACACGTGTAAACTTACAAATTCATACTGATACTACTTACAACAGTAAATTAATTTTAAAATTATTACTTATTGTAAGCCACCTTTGAAGGATGTAAAGGAATTAATTCAGTATTTTGAAAACTGGTAAATATAGGGCAAGGATCGAACAGTGGCCCTGCCTTTCCTCTGTGATCCACAGCCTAGGAACAATCCATGCGGTCCATGGAGGGAACTGAAGTATTCCAGTTAACCAGTGAGGAGGGACTGCAGAGTGGAGCATTTCTGCTGTTCGATCCCTAATAAATGAATGAACCTAACAGTGCGAATGCCACACTCGTGGAGACAATCACACATTTTGTGCCACAAAGGAAGTCATCTTGCCAGGAAAAATCCCAAACCTGAATCTCACCAAACCTTCCAATGTGACTGCCCGTCCACAGGAAATCCAGGGGACAGAGTGCTCACCACGACACGGTGTTGTACAGGCCTCCAGCAAGGCCCAGACTGTGGGGACTCTGCCGGACAAGTGGCCCAGTTTCTTCATAAATCACAGCAAGGAGAAAAGGGAGAGAGGCAGAGAGGGAACCTGTAGATTACAAGAGACTTGGGAGTCATATGGACCAATGACAAGGCCTTGCTCTTATGTAGACCTGATTTAGACTAACAATTTGTGGAGAAAATTGGGAGAAGACTGAATCCTATCTGGATAGCTGATAATATAAAGGAATCATTGCTGTTTTGTTTGAATGTGATAGTGTGATTTTTTAATAATGTAATTTTTTTTAAAAAAGAATCTTTATCTTTTAGAGATATGTCCTCATTTATTTATAGATGAAATAATATATGTCTGAGAGCTGCTTTAAAATAGTCTTGGAGTAGGGGTGGTAACATTGAAAGAAAATTGACTGTTGACCAATAAAAAACAAAAGATCCTAAAGGCATCCCAAATTTGTCTCACCCACACCTAAGCTCTGACCTTCCTTGTCTCCTTATTCATTCAGTGACAGGCCTCAGGGACTATGCAATACCCAAGTCATTTCTGATCCTCTTTTCTTCTTCACTCTGCTTCTAATTTCTAAATCCTGATGATTCATTTTGCCATTTAAAATTTTCTCTAATTAATTTTTGTTAGCATACTGCCCTCCCTTAGGATCCTGGCTCAAAAAACCATCATCATTCACCTGAATCCAATGCACCCCTAGCAGCGCTTCACTTCCAACCTTCTCCTCCTCCAGTCACCCTCACACTGGAGGCAGATCCTCTCATGCTCCTTCTGTATTCAAAACACACAAGCATCCTCCAGCCCAGTCCACTGCTCTTAGGATAAAATCCGACATACTAACTGGGTTTTGCCCCGCTCCAACTTCACATCTCTGCAGAATTCTTCTTGGGATCTCCAAGTCGATTAAGTAGAATCATTCTTCAGCTACCATATTCCCTCTCTTCACCAGATCTGGGCTGGCATGCCCAGTGACCGTCCTCTTCCCACTCCCATTTTCTGTGATTTATTCTTATTCCTATTTCAGGAAGCTGTCCCTGACCTCCCAGGACCTGGTCATATGCCACTCCTAGTGCACACATAGCTTTTTATTCTTACTGTAGTTTGTAAGAACACCATTCTGCATGCTCCAAGGATATGGCAGATGCATAGCAGTACTCGATATCATTTAGTTGATGAAGTGAAAAAATCTCAGGATTTGTTCCAGAGGGAAGAAGGGAGGAAACAAGGAAAGAAGGAAGGAAGGAAGGAAGGAAAGAAAGAAAGGGGGAGGGAGGGAGGGAGGGAAGGAGGGAAGAAGGGAGGAGGAGAAGGAAGGAAAAAGAGAAGAAAGGAAGGAGGGAAGGAAGGAAGGAAAGAAGAAAGGAAGGAAGGAAAGAAAGGGGAGGGAGGGAGACAGGCAAGGAAGGAGGGAAGGAGGGAGAGAAGGAAGGAAGAAAGGAAGGAAGGAAGGAAGGAAGGAAGGAAGGAAGGAAGGAAGGAAGGAAGGAAGGAAAGGGGAGGGAGGGAGGCAGGGAAGGAAGGAAGGAAGGAAGAGAAGGAAGGAAGGAGGGAAAGAAGGAAGGAAGGAAAGAAAGGGGAGGGAGGCAGGGAAGGAAGGAAGGAAGAGAAGGAAGGAAGGAGGGAAAGAAGGAAGGAAGGAAAGAAAGGGGAGGGAGGCAGGGAAGGAAGGAAAGAAGAAAAGGAAGGAAAGAAGAAACAAAGGAAGGAAAGAAAGGGGAGGGAGGGAGGCAGGGAAGGAAAGAGGGAAGGATAGAGGGAGGGAGGGAGTGAGGGAAGAAGGGAGGGAGGGAGGAGGGGAAGGAAGAAAGAGAAGGAAGGAAGGAGGGTAGGAAGGAAAGAAGGAAGGAAGGATAGAAGGAAGGAAGAAAGAGGAAGGAAGGAAGGAAGGAAGGAACGAAGGAACAAAGGAACAAAGGAAGGAAGGGAGGGAGGGAGGAAGGGAGGGAGGGAAAGGAAGGAAAAGAAAAAGGAAGGAAGAAAGGAAGGAGGGAGGGAGAGGGGGAAAGGAAGAAAGGAAGGAAGGAGGGTGGGAGACGTGAAAGGAAGGAAGGAAGAAAGGAGGGAGGAAAGAAGAAAGGAAGGAATGGAAGAAAGGAGAGAGAGGAAGAATTCGAGAATTCAATCATCTGGGACAAATACTGGTATAGTAAATTCTGTTTATACTAAAAATCAACATAATGCTGAACTACAAATCCTTCAGTAAGTAAATTTACAAATAAATTATGTGTAATTTGCATTAAAGAGATTTGCTGTATAATCATGGGAATATTCTTAAAGTGTATCTAAGCCCTAAATTCATTATTTCTGGATTATCTTTAAATGAAGAGGCCCTCAAAAATTTAGAAATAAAACCCTGTAATAATAGCTGCACCAAATTGGCATCTAAATCTTCCATCAGAGCAGTTTTTCTAACGTGATTGTCTATTTCACTTGTATTTGGACAGTATATGCTCTTTATCCTAATGGTGGCTACCAGAAGCAAATGTTTTTCACATCTTAAAAAAAATAGTCTAGACTGAAAACAAACTTAAAAACTCATTTTCCTTTTTTCTTTAAATGAGCTCATTGGTAACAACCTGGCTTTTATGTCTGAACTTATTCTGTTTGGAATGCCTGCCTAGAGAAAGACCAGCAGTGCAGCCTTCATTTTAATCACCAAATACATCAATATTGGCAAAAGAAAGCTTTTAGGCTGCTAAATTATTCTTCCTTGCATGGTCAACAGGAAGCTAGGGTTCTTTCTGGTGAGTCAAATGAATAGTATCACCATTATCATCCTCATTGATCCTCACCCACAATGTGGGCCGTGATGAAGCTGAGCTCGAGGAACAGCTAGCATTCAGTATTGGAAGAGCAGAGGACCTACAGCCAGAATCATCTCAGGATCTGAGACATGCTTGATAGGTGAAGCCTCAGACAAACGCTGGGGTCAGGAGAGGAGATGCCAGAAGATGAGTGGGTTGAACGTAGAGCTGGAGTCATGGTGTGAAGATGGTCAGAGGATATGTGTGTGTCTGTACGTGCGTGAGAGATAGCATGTGTTCGTCTTAGGAAGCGTGTGTTCCTTTGCCTTCTGTATGATCTTACCTGGCTCTGTGATGTTCCTACAAAGCCTTTCCCAGGGACTGCATTTGTCTCACACCTCACAGGCTGCAAGGCCTTATCCCCGGTGAAATATAATTTGACACTATACAGACTTAAAAAGAGTGATGACTGTTAGCACCATTTTTACAGATGAGAAAACTAAGAAATATGGGACGATATTAATAAAAGTGATCTATTCATTTGAAGATATTCATAGTCAAGACTGGAGCCCAGGGATTTGGGCATCTTGTCTGGAGCTTTTCTCCATTTTCCCTATAGCACTGTCCTCCATACAATGGTGTGAGGCTTACACTCAGAAAGACCCAGTGGTCATCTACAGGGTATGATTTTAGAGAAGTATAGGAAAGCCTCCAGAACCCATCTAGTAGCAGCTCCATTACTGAAGAAATGTCATATAAAGTGAAAAGAGAACCATTGGGTACAGTGGTTAAATACACCCACAATGTGTTCATTAGCCAGTTTTGTCTTCCTAGATTTGCAAAGGGAGAAGGTAGAAACTGCAAAATCCTCTTTCATCCTCCTCCTTTCCCAAAATGAGTAGCATGATCACAAGGAAGCCCCTGTACACAGAAATATTATGCCAGAATGCTCAGGACTCAGATATATGACTCTATGGATGGATGGATGGATGGATGGATGGATGGATGGATGGATGGATGGATGGATAGTTGGATGGATGGATGGATGGATGGATGGATGGATGGATGGATGGATGGATGGATAGATGGATGGAGATATGATTTGGCTGTGTCCCCACTCAAACTTCATCTTGAATTGTAATAATCCCCATGTGTCAAGGGCAGGGCCAGATGGAGATAATTGAATCATGGGGACAATTTCCCCCATACTGTTCTCATGGTTGTGAGTAAGTCTCACAAGATCTGATGGTTTTATAAATGGGAATTCCTTTGCACAAGTTCTCTTGCCTGCCACCATGTAAAATGTGGCTTTGCTCTTCGTTTGCTTTCTGCCATGATTGTGAGGCCTCCCCAAGCATGGAGAACTGTGAGTCAATTAAACCTCTTTCCTTTATAAATTGCCCTGTCTCAGGTGTGTCTTTATTAGCAGCATGAGAACAGACTAATACAGATAGGTAGGTGGGTAGGTAGGTAGATAGACAGATAGATGATAGACAAATAGATAACAGATAGATGATAAATAATAGATGAATAGATAAGTTAATAGATTGGTAGAAAAATAGGTAGACAGGTGATAGATGGATAGATAGATGATAGTTTGATAATAGATAACGCATAGATTAGATAGATAGATGATAGACAGATGGATGATAGATAAATAGATAATAGATGGATAGATAGATGATAAATAGATAGATGATAAATAATAGATGATAGGTAGTTAATAGATTGATAGAAAAATAGGTAGACTGATAGGTGATAGATGGATAGATAGATGATAGATAGATGTATAATAGATAATACATAGATTAGATAGATAGATAGATAGATAGATAGATAGATAGATAGATAGACAGACAGATAGATAGATAGACAGACGTTGGTGAGGATTCAGCTGGTTCTGGGATGTAGGGTTCTGGACCAGCTGTTTGCTGCTAACCCAAAGGTCATGAGTAGGGCTATGTCTAAGCTAATAAGTGCTTGGGTATCTATGGACACAAGGGCCACATGAGGACACGAGCACCTGGGAACAACTAAGAGAAGGCAGTGGATATTGAAAGGACTTTATCATATTTATAGAGAGCTCTTTGCTGAAGTATGCTCTCAATTCTGTTCTTCCAGGAGTCTTCATTTTAAACAAGATTTCAAGGTAGTTGGGATATTACTACTGTTCCACATGTCGACAACTCTTGATGGATTCATTTATATTTTACCACAGAGATATCTGTGAAGCCCTATTAGGCTGCAGCTAAAAGACATTTTTCTTATTGTTTCTTCCCTCCATTCACTGAACTGACATATCGTGTTTTGTTCTGTATTATCTTTTGGTGCCTTATAGCAAAATGTCCACATTTCTCATGCAGCTACCTCAAGGTATTTCTTGTGAGAAAAAGACAAATATGACTCTTTTTATGAGAAGAGAAACAGTTTCCCCACTCTTTCCAATTCTGTATTCATTTCAATAAGCCTGGATCACTTGACAGAAGGGACTTCAAAGTTGATTGTGATGATGAATTACAAAACTAAATAAGAAGCTTGGAAGAATTGGGACAAATCTACTCTTGGCCAGGCATGGTGGCTCACGCCTATAATCCCAGCACTTTGGGACACTGAGGTGGGCAGGATCACTTGAGCCCAGGAGTTCAAGACCAGCCTGGGCAAAATGTCAAAACCCCATTGCTACCAAAAATACAAAAATTAGCTGGGTGAGGTGGCATGCACCTGTAGTCTCAGTTACCTGGGGAGGCTGACATGGGAAGATCACCTGAGCCCAGGGAGGTAAAGGCTGCAGTGAGTCCTGATGGTGCCTCTGCACTCCATCCTGGGCAACAGAGTGAGACCCTGTCTCAACAAAACAAAACGAAACAAAACAAAAAGTCTATTCTCAAGAAGTTTGTAATGGCTGTGACCTGGTAGAAATGCATAGACTATCCATTTTCACAAAGACCATATCACCATATATTTTAGCAGGTATATTAGAGTTTAAGAAATAGCTAGAATTACATTATTTCAAAATTAATTTCAAAATTTACCTTTTTGAAATTTAGAGCCTTTGTCATAAAATCATTGCATTTTGAAGCTAAAAGAATCCCAGACATGTGATGTAATTCACATAGTTGTCTCCATCAGTCCAACGGTGGATCATTTGAGCAACATTTTCCCTGTGTGTGATACAAGCTAAGTAATAAGCATGAGCCCTGCCCTGCAACTTGTACCCAAGGCTCAAGCTTAGGAAACCAAGGAGGGAGACCATAACATGGTACCTGCGTGTAAATGGCATCCAGATTCAGAAAAGGGAGAAATCTGAGCTGGAGGGCTGCATGGAAGGGGTGGAATTTAACATTGGCTTTGAAAATCATGTAACATTTGAAAAGGTAGAACCAAATGTGAGGATTTGAGGCACTGGGGCCTCTGTGAGTGAGTCACGGAGGCAGGAATAAGCACAGTTCATGGCCAGGGGAGAATGTGGGGCAGCCACATAGGAGATGGAGCTGACTCTTGACTTCAGTTTTCTGATCCAGGAGTGTAATATACCTCAAGCAGTCAAAGACTGGAAAAATACTTGACTCCTTTAAGACAGAATCCAATGGGGAAAACACATCTATAAGCAGCTTATCGCATATAAGGTACACCCCAGTGGCTATGCATGGCTCCCTGATGTTGAGAGCGGTGCATGCGTGAGTTTTCTCCTGCTCTTTTCTTCTCTCCTGAGGCTGAAAGCTGCACACCCTCCGTGTGCTTCTCCTCAGCAAGTGTGCTCATTCATGCCAGCCTGGATATCTGAGAGTGTCTTGATACACAACCATCCCTAGGGGTAACTGAAATTAACTGGGAATGTTGCTTTTAAAAGTCAGATAAGGAGTACAACAGTATAGGTCAGAAACTCTGGAGACATAGGGGCTACCTTCCCAAGGCCTGCTGTGCCTAGACATGGGACCGCTGTTCTCAGAGAAGAAACCCTAAAATGACAGGAAAGAGGCTATTGTGTCTGCACCTCAAGTTCTCTATTCTTCTTTTCTTAGACTGGAAATCCCAGTTGCTTCTTTTTTCTTTACTGCTGTTATCTTCCCCATATTTCATCTCTCCCGAGATGTTTTATGCATTGTGGTAAACGTACACGGCTGCTGCACCTGCGCGTTCGGCTCTTCCCTTCATCTATCCTTCACCAACCATTCAGGCCTCCGTCTAACGGTGGATTTGCCATTGATCCCTTGTGAAACATTGTATCTGTACATATTTATGTGTTCTATATTTTGAATTACAGAATTAGGTGGATACCTTTAAAATTGCTGTTTCTTCTTAGGGAAGCAATCTACTAACCTATAATTATTATTTTTTTATTTTTAAAATGCTTTCCCTCTTGTATTTTATCTGGTGGTAGTGTAGTTTACAGCTTCTCCAGTCATATATATTACTATGTTAATAGCATTGCCTAAGTAAAAACAAATTAGTATTTGTCTGATATCTTTTTAAATGTTTCATTAATTTCTCCAACTTTATTGAGGTATAATTGCCAAAAAATTTTGTTTATATGTAATGTACAGCATACACCATGACGTTTTCCCATCCTTTGACTTTCAAGTTTTCTGTGGTCTTGTGATTTATGTCTTTTAACTGAAGAATTTTAGCCAGCATTCTGATCACTGATATGATTGAATTTATTTCTTCCATACTAATTTTTCTTTGTATTTGTGCCCTTTCCTGCTTTTTTTCCATTTCCCCCCTGTTTTTTTTTTTCCTTCCTATTTTGGAATAATTAAGGTTTGTTTCTCTTGTTTACATTCTTTTAATTCCATTTTCCCCTCTACTAGTTTGGCTGTTACTCTTTCTATATCTTTCCCTATCTGTAAGAATTTTAACATGTAGAGCTTTAAAAAATATAAACGATGACCAATATGTTTACACCTTAGACACATTATAATGCTTTGACTTGGATCCCTCATTCCTAACTATCCTAACCATTGTATTTTTGTTTCTAATGTCCAAGGTTACATTTTTTAAAAATACACTTACTGTTTTTTTTAGATTTCTCTGTGTGCCATTTTCTTTCCCTGCTATTATTTCACATCTCAACTCTGTCACTGTTTTATTTCTGAAGCACATCTTTTTGAACCCTGATATTCAATGTGTGGTCCGTATATTAGCACCGGTCTGTAAATTGTTACTTACTGCTCCTAATCTGATACGCAGATTGATCCAAATGCAAATTAGCTACCTCATTAAGAACGCTTTATTGCAGGGGACATGTTTTTCACAGCAAGACTTTCTCAATGAAAGAGGCAGTCTGTTGATTTGCATTCCCTCAGGGTTTTGTTGTTGTTTTCAAATGTTTTTTATTTTGTCTTCATTCTGGAAAAATGGTTTTGTGGGATAATAATCAGTTAAGAAATCTTCCCTTTCTATTTGCTGGTTATGTTGTTGAGAAAGTAGCTCTTAAGTTAATCATCATTTCTTTGCAGATATTCTGTCTTTTTTCTTCTGAAAGGCAGAGACTGTTGGTCCACATTGTTCTCCATTTTCACTCTCATATTTCTAGATGTAGTTTTCTTTTTATTTCTCCTGCATAGGATTTACTGGGATTTCTGAATCTGAAGATTGGTTTTTGAACAATCATAGACAATTCCCTTTCATAATCTCTTCAAATAGTTTCTCTTTTCCATATCCTGTGTTGTCTCTTTCTGACACTTCAAAGGGATTAATTTGAGACTTCTTACTTTATTCTCTCTGTTTCTTTACCTGTCTTAAACTTGGTAGTTCTCTATGCAGCAACAGGGTACTTTCTCCAGATCTATCTTCCAGGCCAACAATTCTCTTAATAGCATCATGGATAGAAAGAAGTATAGATAAAATAGAAAGATAGACAGAAATGATGATTAGATAGACAGACAGATGGATTCTTACAGGAAATACGAGGTCTCTGGATAAGAGAACAGTATTTATTACTCACAGAACATCTTGGCCCCAGATAGCCACCAGACTATACATGTTTTTTGCTTTAAATTGTACAGGTGAACATATGAGGGACATACGTTCACCTGTACAATTTGTGGACTCCTGTGGCCGTATTAAATTATCATTTCTTTAATGTGCTCATCTCTCTTGACTTCCTACTGTTTTCTCTAAATAGGAAGCCTCCATACCTCTCTTCATTTAGACAGAGCCTTCTAGTCCGTTATATCTCATCTCACTTCAAGCACCACACCTCCTAGGAAGCCTTCTTTAAAATTCTTTGCTGCTTTAGCAACCTGTACTTATCTCTCTCAAAGCATTCATCCCACAGTTTTTTAATAAACAGATTATTGTTTGTCTCTCTTATTTTACTTTCAAGCCCTTGGGGGCAAGATTTCTTTTTTATTCTTATCTCACAATGCCTATCTGAAATCCTGGTACATAGTAATTTTCAGTGTTTTTCTACTACTCTAATAAAATAATCATTGCTCTCCAGTTTTCCATTTGTTATTATTTGGTAAGATTATATTAGACTTATAAAATGTTAGATGAAGATGGAACCCTAGGGGACATCTATTTTACATGATATAAAATTGCTATCAGTATTTTTTCTTTGTTTTGACTTTAAGGACTGACATCAGTTGGCAAACTCTTAGCCCCACCTTGTCTCACATCTCCTGGACCAGCATAAGTTTATCTGCCTAAAATCTCATTTCATGGGAGAAAAGAAAAGTGAGTATCTTGCAGTAAGAGTGTAAGGGGAGGACAATGTCACGGGGTATGCAAAACAGAGTTTGTAAATTTATCAGTACTTCTTCCCTCCCAGAAAAGGCTTAGTGTAGAGAAAAAAATGTTACAGACATTTCTTTCTGTTTTCAAAATTTTCCCTAACATCCATTCCTGAGTTCCACTAGCTATGTCTAAGTTGACAGGGCAGCAGCTTCAGTTCATTTATTCAAGTGCACTGTGATTTGCATAGTTTCATAACCTGTTAGCATCTGCTCACTGATAATTCTGAGCTTGTGCTCTCCTGCTGGTTTTTCACTGCAGAGGTGGAAAAGTACTAGATGGCAATTTGTTTCTTTAATTTTCCTGTGCAAACAAAGTCAGGGAACAAAGAAAGATGCATGGTGACTGCAAAATATCATTATTATTTTATCAACAATAATAATACAATCCTCCATGAGTACAGCTTCTTAGTAATAAATGCACATAAAAGCAAGATAGCCAGGCAGTGCAAAAGACAAATTCCCATAATGCTACATGAATTATTTTGCATAGGGCCAACTGTAGCCTCCTGTTGCCTAACAGATAAATAGAAAATTTTGCAATTCTACATCTATCTCATCGACTTTCAGACTGTGCATTAGCTGTGCCAAATTGATTAATGTATATCCAGACTAATTATAAACATAAGTAGAATTCCTAGTACACCTGTGCTAAGATTTCAGGAGCTAGTACTTCAGTATATGATATTAGAGGCTACTGTCAGCAATTTCTTTGGAAGGAAAATCAGATCTCACTGGGAATCCAAAGGCACAGTTTATTTATTTATTTTTGAGGTGGAGTCTTGCTCTGTTGCCCAGGCTGGAGTGCAATGGTGTGATCTCCGTTCACCGCAACCTCTGCCTCCTGGGTTCAAGCAGTTCTTCTGCCTCAGCCTCCCAAGTAACTAGGATTACAGGCACATGCCACCACGCCCTGCTAATTTTTTGTATTTTTAGTAGAGATGAGGTTTCACCATGTTGGCCAGGCTGGTCTCGAACTCCTGATAAAGGTACAGTTTAAAAGCTACCTCTTTTGGAGTAATAAAAATGTATGGACTCAAATTTGTCAGAACCTTAAATTGGCAAAAGGTGAAGTATACTTCCCGAGGAAGAAACAGGCTAGAGAGTGCACAAGTAAATTTAATGCTTAAAGTAGAAAAAGGGTTAGAAATAATACAGGGGAAAAATTACATGTGTCTTTCCTTCCCGCTAACTGAAATTTATATTCTACTTCAATTATGCATTCAGGCGGCAGCCACAGTTGCATTAGCAATACCTGTGACTGTATCACCAGCAGAAATTATTACTTTCAATATTTTAACATCACATTCACAGTAGCTGCAAATATCTTGAAATGTTTACTCTCAGCATGACTTCGAAATTATAATTGTTATTATATCCACCACATTAAATAAAGAATCACATAACTGATTATATCAAATATTCGTTGCTTTTAAAGTTTTGCTTAAAAACTTCAATTTCTAGTCCTACAATTTCAATATAATTGATTGCCTTTGTCATCTCATGGCTTTTTCTTCTTCCTTTAGCATTTAGAAACTTTACTTTGAGAAGTGTCTATAAAGTTTGTCAGGCTGCAAAGAAGTCCATATCTCATAAAAGATCAAGCTTTAAAGGTGGAAGAAGAAAGGAAAAGTCAGGGTTCTGTTAATAAAGTTACCAGTTTTGCTTCTAGCCAAAAAAGCATATGCTCCCTTATGAATACACTAATGGACAATTTAAAAATCAATGCCGGGGTAATGATGGTAAGCACAACTTCCAAACAGCATCCCTTCTAGATTGCCAGAAGATGATCACGCAGACCCCAAAGCTTAGGGGGCGGCTGGAGGCCTGAACCCCTGTCCTAGGTTAATTCGCCTTTTGCCTGGTAACAAAAGAACGCCATTTACAAAGTAGGGAGAATTATTTTGATGGATATTAATTGAAACTTAATATCAAGCACAACAATTGAACAATTAATTGAAACAAGCACAACAATTAAGTGAGCAACAAAAGGATTAGGAAGTGAAACTTCCCTTTTGCTAATCACTTCCCTTTCCCTCTACAAAACAAACAAAAAAGGGTATGAAGGTGAAGAAACTATCCACTCCAGTTACTTCAATTCATTTGGATGAACATTTTACTCTATGTACTTCTAGGGATTTGATTCTCTGATCTGGCCACACTCACTTGTAATCAAACCGAACATAAAATTGACCATTTTTGCGTGATAATTTTGTGCTAGACACCCTGCTGAATGAATGAAAGAATATTACTAAGCACATACTACATGCCAGATACTTTCCCATACCAAAGATTGGCAAAGTTTTTTCTGTACAGGGCCAGATAATAAATATTTTCAATTTCGCAGGCCACAAGGCAGTCTCCGTTGCAACTGACGGCAGTACAAAAACGGTTATAGACAATACATACACAATGGGTGATTGCATTCCAATACAACTTTATTTGCAAAAACAGGCACTGGAGCATATTTGGCCCATGGCCGGTAGTTTGCCAACTTTTGACCTAGATATTGCAGCACTGAACAAAAGGTCAAAAAGTCCCTATTTTGTGGAGCTTACATGCCAGGAGAGGAAGACGAACCATGAGCAAAGTGAACATGCTAATTCTATGCGGTATTTTAAGGTGTAAGTGCCCTGGTGAAGAATCCAGCAGGGACAAGGCAGGAGGGTCGTGGGGGAACTCACGACCTTTGCTATGGTGACAGGAGGGGGCACCTTTGAGAAGCAAATATTTTATAAAATTTTTGGCAGAAATGAGCAAGCAAGCCATGGGCAAGAGTATTCTAGCTGCTTAGATCATTATAATGACCATCCAGGATAAAAAAATATTATTTCTCTCTGACAGGAGAAAATGGAGACTCATTTACTTGTCAAAATTCTAATGGCTAAGCTCATCCAGACCATGAAATTAGTAATTCTGGGAGCAGGTTAAAGGCCTTGCTATTTTTTTTTTCTAAAGCTCTCTAGGTGATCTTCACATGCAGCCATGGTTGACAGTCTTCACTAGGCCATGCTGACTTTTAACTTATTCAATTTATTTTAAAGAAAACAAGCTAACATAAAAATACTTTGATATGCAAAAATTAAGTTTATGGGGTCAGATATTCTTTTTTGATTTTTATTATTTTAGATCTAGTCCTGAATTCGGTTCTTTCTTTCTTTCTCTCTCTCTCTTTCTTTCTTTCTTTCTTTCTTTCTTTCTTTCTTTCTTTCTTTCTTTCTTTCTTTCTTTCTTTCCTCTCTCTCTTTCTTTCTTTCTTTCTTTCTTTTCTTTCTTTCTTTCTTTCTTTCTTTCTTTCTTTCTTTCTTTCTTTCTTTCTTTCTTTCTTTCTTTCTTTCTTTCTTTCTTTCCCTTCCCTCCTTCCTTCCTTCCTTCCTTCCTTTTCTTTCTTTCTTTCTTTCTTTCTTTCTTTCTTTCTTTCTTTCTTTCTTTCTTTCTTCTTTCTTTCTTTCTTTCTTTCTTCCTTTCTTTCTTTCTTTCGCTTCTGAGATTTTCATTGTGTTGGTGAACATATTCTGAAAAGAAGACAGGAAAGGACTTATTAGGGAAATTTGAGGTAGGATCTGGGGAAGGCTGGACAGACCACAATACAGGAGGGTGAGAGAATTAATATGACCCTGAGGCGAAATGTAAGTGAGTATTTTTGTCCCTTCCAAGTGAATATGAATTATTTCTAATCATCTTTGCTAATTAGAATGGGAAAACACATTCATCAAATCCATGGTTGCTTGCAATAGGCATGAGGCCATATTTATCTGCTCCAGCAGCTATACCATATCTGTCTGCAAACACAGCTATTATTTGTTCATCTGTGCTCATCAATGGTCTTTTTCCAGGATCTGTCCAGTTTTCGCAGGAGCCAAACTGATGAGTTAAATGGAGACATAACGGGGATCACCCTTCCTGTATTATTCTATTGGATCTTCAGTGGTGGCACGAGCTTTTCTGTCTCTCCCGGGATACCATATTGTTTTCTATTTACTATTTTGGCAGAGGGGTGAGAAGGAATTTCAGAGGTTTCCACCTGGCCTTTCTCCATGATGACAGTTTCTATCTCACGCTGTAGAAACCCAACAAAGGGGTTACTACAATTACTAACGATGTCAGTTCCAATTATGTACTTGGAGATTGTAGAAATGACCTGTGAGTAGATTCATGGACCTAGCAGACCACTGCAAGGTGGACTTTAGCCAAGATTTCCAATCTGGCCTAACTCTCATAGGCCTCTGCGCCTCACAGCTAGGCTGTGATGGACCTTTGGATTTTTATTCGGGTCAGTCAGTGTCAGTTCAGGCCCTTTATTCAGTAGTCTTTGAAATGGCTTGTTATTCTTTTTTCCTCAGTATAAAGAAGCCTAAGTAAATGGCTGCAGGTCCCTTTGAGGAAGACTGAGGGGATTTTCACAGCATATGCCATGTTATGGTAGGGTCTTTCTTCCCAGGAATAATGCCAGTGGATTCTGAATTTGAAAATTTGGCTGAGGTCTGGGAACTGAGCAGGAACTTGGACTTGTTAACAGAGTGACTGTGCTTGACTTTTTGATACTCCGTTCTAACTTATTTTCCTAGTTATAGATGTTAAGCAGCTTTCTTCCTGGCTGCCTATTCATTCACCCGCTACAGACACTCTATTAACCATCTCCTCAAGTCCCTGTGGGTCACGCCCCCTTGGTCGAACCTCTAACCTTTCTGGTCATTGAAGCCTCCTGGCATCTAGTGGTGAAGCCCCAGAACCTGGCTTCTCCTAGCACAGAGCTCCAACATCCTCATGACGTTGTTGAGTGGACTCCTTTGACTGCCTCTCCAACCACCAGGAGAGCCACCACCAAACTTATTACTGATGATGGTGCCCCTCTCCCAGCACATGCTTTATGGTCTTGGGGAAGAGTGAGACTTCTGCTCCTTCTCATGCCCTATGACCTTCTCTTGGGTCTTTTGGTCTGACATAACATACACATCTACAATCTCTGCTTCCTTCAGCGTATCCTCTGACTTCTGACAGGGCAATTGGGGCATGTCCACTCTGCTGAGTATTAGGCATGGCTTTTTTCAAGTTTCTAAGGGCCACTCCAGGAGCATGTTTACACCATTTCCTATAGTCATCGTTAGGGTATTAACCCTTTGCACTGAGAAAGTGCTCTGAAATCGTTATATTGTTGTTTATCCAGTCTTACATTCTGGCCTTGATCTAAAGCTCTCAGAGTCTCATCCTAGGAGTGCTCCTCTGGTTCCTGCTCATACATACCAGCTAATTCATTCCACTCTTTGGATGTATAGTGTCCTTCCTCCCTGATCAGGGCCAGCATGTTCCCAGCTGGATTATATTAGCATTTCCTTCTTGGTGTTGGCCTGGCAGGAAAGGTGACATGTCTGTCCAGACATACATCCTTGTACTATGATCTCTGGTCTCAGTCCTTTTCTCACCTGAGCAGTGACCTCAGCCATGATTCATATGTCCCTGGAGCTCTGGAGCTCTAAAAATTAGGTCTTTCTACTTGTCTGAGCTATGCCATTCCCTTCCACTGAAGGAGATATGAGCCTCCTTGCAAAATAGTACAGAGGCCCTCTGGCTTCCAGCCTTACCCATTAAAGACTCAACAGCCCTCAGTCTCTCATTATCCTTCTGCAGGGTCATTTTTCAATGCTATAATTTTTCCTCAAAGTCCTGCTTTAGCTACCTCATAATTTTGATATGTTACATCTTCATTTTGTTTTAGTACAAAATATGTTTTAATTTTTCTGAGTATTCCCAGTTTCCCCCATATTTAGAATTACTTTAATTTCCAAATATTCAGGGACAATCATATCATTTTTGTTATTTATTTGTGGCTAATTTCATTGCAATTCAAGAATATACCCTGTATGATTTGAGTTTATTAAGGTTTTTAATACCTTAGTATATAATTATTCTTATTAAATCAATCGTATTTACTTGAGAAGCATGTGTATTCTGCTGTTTTGGGGTGGAATGTTCTCTACATGTCAGTGAAGCCAACTTATTTTGTTTTTGCTTTCTGCTCCCACATCACATGTGTTTATTTTTTTTTACAACTTTCATTTTAGGTTTGAGGGTACATGCACAGGTTTGTTCATGTGTAAATTACGTGTCACTAGGGTTTGGTGTACAAATGATTTTGTCACGCAGGTAGTGAGCATAGTAGACAACAGGTAGTTTTTGGACCTTCACCCTACTCCCACCTTACCCCCCCTCAAGTAGGCTTCTGTGTCTATTGGTCCCATCTTTGTGTCAACGTGTACTCAGTGTTTCACACCCACTTATAAGTGACAATACACGGTATTTGGTTTTCTGTTCCTGTATTCACATCTCACATCAGTTCTCACGTCAGTTAGAATGGCTATTATTAGAAAGTCAAAAAACAACAGATATTGGCGAGGTTGCAGAGAAAGGGAATGCTTATACACTGTTGAAGGGAATGCTTATACACTGTTGATGGGAATGCAAGTTAGTTCAGCTGCTGTGGAAAGCAGTTTGGAGATTTCTCAAAGAACTGAAAACAGAACTACCATTCGGCCCAGCAATCCCATTACTGGGTGTATACCTAAAGTAATATAAATTGTTCTACCAGGAGGACACATGTACCTGTGTGTTCATTGCAGCACTATTCACAATAGTAAAGACATGGACTCAACCTAGATGTCCATCCATGGAGGACTGGATAAAGAAAATGTGGTACATACCCTCCGTAGAATACTAGACTGTCATAAAAACATGAAATCATGTCCTTTGCAGCCACATGGATGCAGCTTCTGTAGGGTCTTAACACCACTTAGCCATAACTAGTTGACTCTCATGTTTCTCTACATTGTTTCCCTGTTGTGCATTTCTCTAGAGGTGGAAAAAAAGGAACACACGATGGTTGTTACTTGGAGAAACCACTTAAATTTCTGTTTCAAAGCATGTGTCCATTTTTGAGTGAGTTCCTAAAAATATCCTTTTCCCAGTCAAATAGAATTTGTAATAGCCCAAAATATACAAGCTTTAGAGAACCTGCAATATTTCTTAACCAACAAGTAAACTGCAGATATACACACTCATGCACACATATGCACCCTTGGTAAGAAAGGATGGAGCTGTGTCTTGGGGTAAATTATACTATAAGGTGAAAATCCTTCTCTCACAGTTGGCAAATGATCATTCCAAAGAAATGACATGGCAAATGGTTTCTCTTGCTAGTTACCAAACTGCATATGTAGAGCCATCTCTTCACTGTTCATTTTTCAAGGGGCACTGGGCTCCCTGGGCAACCTGCTCCCTTGCAATGATCTCGACTTTCTACTCTGGGAGTGGGTAGGTGACCCAAGACTGAGAGTCTATATTCAGCTGACTAGGTAAGTGTATCGAGTCCAGGTATACACAGCAGTCCCCACAGAAGGCACCTAAGGTCTAGATTTCAGGAAGACATATGGGAGCCTACTAGCATTCAAGTCAAAACCCTGCTAAGTCTAAAGAAATGATGTAGTTCAGATATGCTGTGCATCTGCCTAGTCTGTTAACAAGTTGATCCATTTATCCTGCTTCATAAGACTAGAGAAAAACTCAAAAGCAAAAAAAAAAAAAAAAAAAAAAAAAAAAAAAAAATTCCCCTACAAAATTTTTGGCAGATTTCCAATTGCCCTTGGAAGCATCTTCACCCCAACAAGGAGCATTTTCTTCCATTAAGCACACAGTCTACAGAGAATTAGGACATATTCTTAAGCTATGACTTTTGGAGCATTTTAATTTCTTTTTTCTAGTTCAAAATTTTCCTGGAAAATAATGAAGTGAACTCAGACACCATAGGCTCTATAATTATGGGATTTTTGTAGAGAATCCTGGGGGCAATTTGGTTTAATGCATATTTATTTAAATGTCATAAAAGTCAACTCATCAAAGTTGTAGGGTCACTTTCAAACTTGATGCCATATTTGAGGAAGACAGGAAATATAGCAGAGTAAGCCTATGTCCTCTGGAAATCGGTTTTGTTGCCCGAATGCCAGGGGTTGGGTCTAGGTCATGTTGCTTGCTGCACAGAAAGCCAGTCATTGATATAACGAGTACTGCCATGGAAGAAAACTTTAATTGGGTGCTGTAGGTGAGGAGACGGCAGATCAGTCTTAAATCCACCCGCCTGAGCAACTGAAATGATGGGTGTATATAGCAAGGAAGAAATGTAACCAAGTGTGGGAAAGCAGGAATAAGGGAGGGTTGAAGAAGAGGAGCTGGTCAACAGGAAGCAGGTAGTGGTTTAGACAACCACCCCAGGTGATGAATCTGGTGTCTCATTGTCCAGATGCCATGATCTGGTAAGTTTCGCTCTTTGATACTGTCTGGGAGACCTGATCCTTTATTTTCTGAGAAAGGAACTCAGATAATACAAATGTAACATATTTAAGTTTTAAGACTGGAAAGGTCAATTTTTATGTTTATTTAAAGGAAACAATAAGCATCAGTTCTATGGGACAATTGGGAGGCTTTTTTATATCTCAAAGAACTGCAAACATGATAAGCACTTTATACTTGATTCTGAAATTTATTGCCATGTGTCTATGTTTCTTATTATAACATAGGATCAGGGTTCTGATGTTGAAATGGACAAAAGCCATCATTCCAAACTCCCCACTGGTTCTCCAAGCCATGCCCAAGCACATCACTCTCATCAATATGGGGTATCTCTAAAGAGGGGTAGATCATTTTTCTCTCTCTCTAGCACTCAACAACTCAACATGTATCCTCAAGTTTGCTGGTGGGCACAGGAAAGGACAGCTCTTCATCACAAAACACTAGTTACCCTTGGCTTTGCTGTGACACATTGGAGAGGAGAACATTAGGGAATAGTCAAAGATGTGTTGAAATTAATTCTTAAGTTTTCAAACTCAGACTGCTAGGTACCCTACTGACTGAGTCTATAAACAAAGATACTAGTGAAAATGCTAGGAAAGAAAAACTGTACTTAGCAACCCTGCAACAGCAAGTCAGGGTACATTATACTGTAACTTCCATCTGGCAGATGTATGCTTCATTACATCTGCAGAATTAGAGGGGATTGCATGGCATATTGTTTCAATTATTATTAATAGCCAATACCGATGGGCAGCTTGCCACTAAAGAGGATCAACATGTAATTTAGAAAAATAGCATAAACTATAAGTACAAATTGTGCTATTTATTACTATCCCAAGTTATTAATTTGTACTTCTGGATATTATGATCGGTATTTGGTAATTTCCAGCTACTTGGAAA
The DNA here is from genome assembly GCF_049350105.2 of Macaca mulatta. NCBI lineage: Eukaryota > Metazoa > Chordata > Mammalia > Primates > Cercopithecidae > Macaca > Macaca mulatta. The sequence continues at coordinate 193,162,045 of NC_133408.1, forward strand.
TAAGAACATCCTCTGAGAGCTAAAGGATAAAATCAATCCACAAAAAAACCAAGGATGCGTGATGCAACATCACCAGGGACAGAAAAGGGATCTCAGGTTATAACAAGACTTTACTACAACCAGATTAAAAGTATTAATTTAGTTAAAGAAGTCACGATGCTAGAGCTCTGCAGGGATCAGAAAAATATTAAAATTGGGTAAAAACAAAAACCCCAAATGGCTTCAGTGGACATCAGGAGACTTGACGGCCATTTGCACTTGAGACTGGAAAGTTATGCAGACTTAGGCAACTTGAAATTAAATTTTAGAGGGTAAAGAGGTGTATCATAATTTGCTCTGTCCCTGCAAAATGGCAGCCCCTATATTTCAGAACCAGTCAGAGGACATTACCCATTCATGACTTTATCTTCCTGTATAGACTCCAAGGGTGCTGTTGGGCCCACTCTGTCACCGTCTTTACACAGCATGGGCAGCGGCACACCCACCATCCTCTGCTGGTCTTCAAGTACATGTGATTCAGCAGTGTGATATCCTGTAAGCAGCCAGTATACGTAAAAACAGCCCAGCCATGGGACAGCTCTCTCATCCACAACCTGCAGAAAAGAGTCAAGAAGGGCTCACTGCTGCAGAATCTGCAGAGTTTCCATCTTTTTAAAATTTGCTCTTATATAAACATCAACCATAGTTGAGACAGCTGCTGGGCCCAGATATCACACAATATGTCATATTAATAAAAACAATAAACACACAGGCATTGTTTTACCTTAACGCCATTGAAAAGCAATTTAATTCGAGGACACATCCTATTCCCAGTATGTTGTTGTTAATACAGTTAGATGGTCAGAGAAGTTTTAATAGAAAGGTACTTCAAATCAAATATTAGTTCTGCAGGTAACCTACAGAATGGGAGAAAATTTTTGCAATCTACTCATCTGACAAAGGGCTAATATCCAGAATCTACAAAGAACTTAAACAAATGTACAAGAAAAAAATCAAACAACCCCATCAAAAAGTGGGCGAAGGATACGAACAGACTCTTCTCAAAAGAAGACATTTATGCAGCCAACAGACACATGAAAACATGCTCATCATCACTAGCCATCAGAGAAATGCAAATCAAAACCACAATGAGATACCATCTCACACCAGTTAGAATGGTGATCATTAAAAAGTCAGGAAACAACAGGTGCTGGAGAGGATGTGGAGAAATAGGAACACTTTTACACTGTTCGTGGGACTGTAAACTAGTTCAGCCATTGTGGAAGACAGTGTGGCGATTCCTCAAAGGATCTAGAACTAGAAATACCATTTGACCCAGCCATCCCATTACTGAGTATACACCCAAAGGATTATAAATCATGCTGCTATAAAGACACATGCATGCATATGTTTATTGTGGCACTATTCACAATAGCTTGGAACCAACCCAAATGTCCATCAATGATAGACTGGATTAAGAAAATGTGGCACATATACACCATGGAATACTATGCAGACATTAAAAAAGGATCAGTTCATGTCCTTTGTAGGGACATGGATGCAGCTGGAAACCATCATTCTGAGCAATCTATTGCAAAGACAGAAAACCAGACACTGCATGTTCTCACTCATAGGTGGGAATTGAACAATGAGAACACTTGGACACAGGGTGGGGAACATCACACACTGGGGCCTGTCGTGGAGTGGGGGGAGGGGGAAGGGATAGCATTAGGAGACATACCTAATGTAAATGATGAGTTGATGGGTGCAGCACACCAACATGACACATGTATACACATGTAACAAACCTGCACATTGTGCACATTACCCTAGAACTTAAAGTATTAAAAAAAAAGAACACTGGCCGCCATCAAAAACGATATCCTAAACCTTGCCAGGAACTTTGTCATTCCACTTGAAGTGGTTACTTTAAAGCTTGCAAACTTTTTCCTAGTCCAAAACTAGGGACATACCCCATTTCATGCATCATATATTGACTTTGAGGGCTATATAATTGTTCTGGAATTAGAACTTGTGCTCCTCATCATTGTAATAAATCTCTTCCTCATAAATTACAAAAAAACAAATATTAGTTCTGAAGATACTGGATATTGCTTTATGCAAAGCTTTTAAGTCACAATAAAATAGTTATGAAACAGCAATAACTTAGCAGTCTTTTCCCATTAGCTGTAAATTGCATCATATTACTCTAAAGTATTTCATGTAGTATAAATCTACTCTTTATTTACTTTCCGTAATGTATATGGTATGCCTAGTATCATGTATTCTTCCCGAAATAAACGGCCCTTTCTCTGACCTGCCCTAATGCTTACCATTTTCAGCCACTGCATCCTCCAAGTGACCCCTTCATTTGACCACTTTAGTCTTTAGAGCAGCGACAGGTCAGTAAGCTCCTGCAGCCCTTATTAGGTACAATATGATATTCCTTATAATTTTGTTTATAATGTATGCTGCATTAAATTGCACATTTTGGAACCAGGGTAATGAATACTTTATATGTCTTTGTTCTCCAAAGAGGTTAAGAAAATGCTGATGAAAGTAAGAACTTCAGAAATATATGTTGATTAAATCATCCACAGGAATTTTGGAGAATTAGTGTATGTGTTTTCTTTCATTGCAAACACACACACGCGCACGCGCGCGCACACACACACACACACACACACACACACACAGAGACACATATACAAACACACACGGAAGGATTAAAATTTTAAGCCAAATTGAAATGTCGAAGTTAAAGTGCTTAAAAAGAGGTGGTATCGATTCTCATTATTCGTGGTAGCTGTGTTTCATGAAGTTGCTGGGAACAGAGCAAACACTGGACCATGGTTTCTATGGAAAACACAGGGTTAGGTTTCTTAGAGCCTATGGTAATGAAAATTATAACCTTGTTTTATATTTATTTCTGTTTTGAAAAATTAATATATATTGTTGATTCAAGTGATAATTGTTTCTCACTTATATGGAGAAAAGTCAGAAAAAGGATAATAAACAAAAACCTAATGGCCCTTATATCTTAGTAATATTGAGTATACACAGTAATTATCTGTGTATGGAAGAAATTTTTCCTCTAAGCTAGCGCTAATAAAATGATTCATTTGGAATTAATACAATCCTAAATCTAATTTAGCCTATATTTAAGAAAATGTACATTCTATTATCAATACATTCCCTATACCTATTTTCCTTATTATTATAAAACTTGTATAACACAAACTAGCATCAATCTTTATGTTTTTAGGCTTTTAATATCTAATATAGTATTGAATTCCTTGTGATGTAGAGAAAATCTATAGCAACCAGGTTTTAAAAGGGTTGAATATTGTTATAATTCTATAAAATGGGTAAAAAGCATTTTTATTAAATTAAAAAAACTTATTCTCTTTGAAATTTGATTTATCACAAAATTAGCCCGTCTTCATTTTTTCCTAAAATAGGAGAAAAACGCAGTTAATTTTAGTTTTAAAGGCATCATAAGTTTAAGAATAACTTATGAAAAATAACAACCAATAAAGGAATCAGAAATGAAATGGAAACTGCTTTAGTGTTGATCACGAGTAAGATAATGAGAATTAAATTTGGCAGGAGAGTTAGGGACAATAAACGACCGTTGAATTAGAAATGAGAAGATTTCCACTGTTGCCCTGGATCTGATGCTGATCTGGTCATGGTAGGTCACACATATTACTGTTCATTCAGTAAATATTATCAAGTGCCTACTATATGCCAGGTGCTATAGGGAGAATTGAGGTACACCAGCAAAGAATAGAGAGGCCCCTCACTCTTGTTTGCTGATGTTATAGATATTCCGTCCAGATTTACATTTTTATGGTTCCATGAGTAAAGTTGACACCTGCTTCCTGGGTGACCGCATCCAATCTCATCCTTTTAAGCACTCTCCACATAGTAACTACGTCCAATTTTTTATCCCCAAGTCTGTAGCTCTCCCTTGAAATCTAGATTTACATATCCAACTGCTTGGATGCTTAATTGGCATCTCAACCCTAGCCAGACTTCTGATCCTCCACCCCACCTGTTCTCCCGCAGTCTTCTTCACCTCACTTAGTGGTCACTGAAGTCAAACTCCCGGGAGCCATCCTCAAGGCCCCTCTCTGCCCCCACCAAGATTTCCTTTGGCTCTGTATTGAAAATGCCATCCCCCAGAACCCACTGGTTTCTCCCCTCCACTGGCAATGGCCTTGCCTGGATTCCTGAAAGAACCTCCTAATTCGTCGTAATGCACCTGCCCTTAACCCTTACACTGAAATCTCAACACAGTAGCTAAGGTGATATTTTAAAAATTCAATTCAGATGGTGTCACTTCTTGTTCATTCATTTTAATAACTAAATATCTACATTTAGAAAAACATCCAATTACTTTACAATGGCCTCAATGTCACCAACAGCCCGACATAATCTATTCCGTTTCCTCTGCGAGGCTCCTGCCACTCCTCATCCGTTCCAGGGCAGCCCTGCAGCTCCCTGGCCCCATTGTACACGCGGCATGCAGTGCACTGCGACTGCGGTGCCAATGGATCCACCACGTACCCCTAACCCATCACAGTCCCCGGAAGTGAGGCCTGACCACGTGGAGTAAAGTGGAGGATCACCCTTCCTCTAGGTGTCTTTACACTTCCCATCTTTTAAATATCCTTGTCTCAGGTACTTCTTCTACATGCATTGAGCATCCCATCAGATGGCATAGTGACTTTTGCTTCAAACGTCAAATATCGCTTTTAAAAACTCATGAGGTGCGTCTGGGTGCAGTGGCTCACACCTGTAATCCCAGCACTATGGGAGGCCGAGGCAGGTGGATCACCTGAGGTCAGGAGTTCGAGACGAGCCTGGCCAACATGGTGAAATCGCGTCTGTACTAAAAACACAGAGAATTAGCCAGGCATGGTGTCAGGCGCCTGTAATCCCAGCTACTCGGGAGGCTGAGACAGGAGAATCGCTTGAACCCAGGAGGCAGAGGTTGCAGTGAGCCAAGATAGTGCCACTGCACTCCTGCCTGGGCAACAGAATGAGATTCCATCTCAATAATAATAATAATAATAATAATAATAATAATAAATAGAATAAAATTCTTCCATCAGTCATTCTGTAAGGGTAGGTTTGTTACACAACAAATTTCTCTTGTTTTCTTTTGTCTAGCAAACATCTTTATTTCCCTTTCATTCTTGAAGGATAATTTCTGTGGGTATAGAATTTGCAGGTGAGTATTCTTTTCTTTCAGCACTTGAAAAAGCACTTCATTCATTTCTGGTCTCCGTGGTTTGAGATGAGAAATCCGCTACCATTTGAATTGGTGTGCTCCTGTAAGCAACGTTTCATTTCTCCTTGGCTGCTTTAAACGTTTTTCTGTTTTATCTTGTACTCCAAGTATACAAATGTGAGCTCTTTTGTTATTGACCCATGAGACTCTGCTGCCCTGTAACCGTTTTCTCTGTTTTTCAGATGGAATAAATTCCACTGATCTATCCTCGAGGTCATGGATTCCATCCTCTGTCACCTCCATTTCATCAAGATGACATATTGAGCCCATGAAAAGCCTTTTATTTGAGGTATTCCTATGATTTTCATTTTTAATTCTAGGATACTTTTTGCTGAAATTTTCTATTTTTTTAATTTGTTTCAAGAGAATCCATAATTGCTTATTGAAGCATTTTTATGACAATTTTTCTAAAATTCTTTTCAGATAATTCTAACACCTGAGTCATCTTTATGTTGGAGTCTCAACTGACTGTTCATTCATTTGTGATTTTTCTGATTCTTGCTATGATAAGTGATTTTTTGATTTTTTTTATCATATTCTAGACATTTTGATATTATAAGATTGTGAATCCTATTTACTCTTTTTTTTTTTTTTTTTTTTTTTTTTTGAGACCGTATCTAGCTCTGTCTCCAGGCTGGAGTGCAGTGGCACTATCTAGGCTCACTGCAACCTCCGCCTCCTGGGTTCGAGTGATTCTCCTACCACAGCCTCCCAAGTAGCTGGGATTGCAAGCATGCGCCACTACGCCTGGCTCATTTTTGTATTTTTAGTAGAGACGGGGTTTCAACATGTTGGCCTGGATGGTCTTGAACTTCTGATCTCATGATCCGCCCACCTCGACCTCCCAAAGTGCTGGGATTACAGGCATGAGCCACCGCACCCGGCCTACTCTTTTTTTTTTGATAGCCAGCTTCTGTGTTGAGATGTAGCACCGGGGCTGTATATATGTTCAGTCTCCTCTGGGCCCAGGGCCAGGACGGGAGGGAAGGGAGAGCAGAACGTGGACCACTCTACCTTGAGTTGCCTCATTCTGTCTCAACGATGTCTCATGGAAGTGGGCTTACTCTGCATCCTGATGACACAACAGAGAAACTGGAGCCCATGGCCTGCTTCCCCGGGACAGGAGCTAGGGTGGAAATCAGCTTCCAGCTTGGCCCTGCTGAAACCCTGGCAGGGGCAGGTTCCATTATAGTTTGGCTGGAATAGAGCAGGTATTACCAACAGCGTCTTCTATTGTTGGAGTACCTTTGCCCCAGATCCTGAGATGGTGGAGTTCATGAAGAAAATTGGCTCACAGGTCTGAAGGCTGTACAAGCATGACGCTCAGCTTCTGGGGAGGCCTCAGGGGGCTTTTACTCATGGAGGAAGGTGAAGTGGGAGCAGGCACTTCGCATGGCAAAAGCAAGAGCAAAAGAGTGGGAGGCAGGTGCCACACGCTTCTACATGACCAGATCTCTCGTGAACTCAGAGCTCACGCATCACCAAGGGGATGGCCCACGCCCTCCATGAGGGATCCACTCCCATGATACAGACACCCCCACCAGGCCCCACCTCCAAGAGTAGGGATTACAATTCAACATAAGATTTAGTGGGGGCATATCCAAACTATATTAACCTTAAATTATGAAGATGGTGAACTAAATAATCTGCTTTCTTTCCTTTCCTGTTTTATGTCTGCTTTTCAGATTTCCAAGGCCAGCAATGTTCTCTTCCTCTCCCTTTTCTTTGTATAAAAATTCAAGAAATTTTGGCTTTTGCTGCCGTTGCTTTTGGTGTTTTAGACATGAAGTCTTTGCCCATGCCTATGTCCTGAATGGTACTACCTAGGTTTTCCTCTAGGATTTTTATGGTATTAGGTCTAACATTTAAGTCTCTAATCCATCTTGAATTAATTTTCGTATAAGGAGTAAGGAAAGGATCCAGTTTCAGCTTTCTACTTATGGCTAGCCAATTTTCCCAGCACCATTTATTAAATAGGGAATCCTCTCCCCATTTCTTGTTTCTCTCAGGTTTGTCAAAGATCAGATGGCTGTAGATGTGTGGTATTATTTCTGAGGACTCTGTTCTGTTCCATTGGCCTATATCTCTGTTTTGGTACCAGTACCATGCTGTTTTGGTTACTGTAGCCTTGTAGTATAGTTTGAAGTCAGGTAGGGTGATGCCTCCAGATTTGTTCTTTTGACTTAGGATTGTCTTGGAGATGCAGGCTCTTTTTTGGTTCCATATGAACTTTAAAGCAGTTTTTTCCAATTCTGTGAAGAAAGTCATTGGTAGCTTGATGGGGATGGCATTGAATCTATAAATTACCTTGGGCAGTATGGCCATTTTCACGATATTGATTCTTCCTATCCATGAGCATGGTATGTTCTTCCATTTGTTTGTGTCCTCTTTTATTTCACTGAGCAGTGGTTTGTAGTTCTCCTTGAAGAGGTCCTTTACATCCCTTGTAAGTTGGATTCCTAGGTATTTTATTCTCTTTGAAGCAATTGTGAATGGAAGTTCATTCCTGATTTGGCTCTCTGTTTGTCTGTTACTGGTGTATAAGAATGCTTGTGATTTTTGCACATTAATTTTGTATCCTGAGACTTTGCTGAAGTTGCTTATCAGCTTAAGGAGATTTTGGGCTGAGACAATGGGGTTTTCTAAATATACAATCATGTCATCTGCAAACAGGGACAGTTTGACTTCTTCTTTTCCTAACTGAATACCCTTGATTTCTTTCTCTTGCCTAATTGCCCTAGCCAGAACTTCCAGCACTATGTTGAATAGGAGTGGTGAGAGAGGGCATCCCTGTCTTGTGCCAGTTTTCAAAGGGAATTTTTCCAGTTTTTGCCCATTCAGTATGATATTGGCTGTGGGTTTGTCATAAATAGCTCTTATTATTTTGAGGTACGTTCCATCAATACCGAATTTATTGAGCGCTTTTAGCATGAAGGGCTGTTGAATTTTGTCAAAAGCCTTTTCTGCATCTATTGAGATAATCATGTGGTTCTTGTCTTTGGTTCTGTTTATATGCTGGATTATGTTTATTGATTTGCGAATGTTGAACCAGCCTTGCATCCCAGGGATGAAGCCCACTTGATCATGGTGGATAAGCTTTTTGATGTGTTGCTGAATCCGGTTTGCCAGTATTTTATTGAGGATTTTTGCATCGATGTTCATCAGGGATATTGGTCTAAGATTCTCTTTTTTTAATGGGATCTCATTAAACTAAAGAGCTTCTGCACAGCAAAAGAAACTACCATCAGAGTGAACAGGCAACCTACAGAATGGGAGAAAATTTTTGCAATCTACTCATCTGACAAAGGGCTAATATCCAGAACCTACAAAGAACTCAAACAAATTTACAAGAAAAAAACAAACAACCCCATCAAAAAGTGGGCAAAGGATATGAACAGACATTTCTCAAAAGAAGACATTCATACAGCCAACAGACACATGAAAAAATGCTCATCATCACTGGCCATCAGAGAAATGCAAATCAAAACCACAATGAGATACCATCTCACACCAGTTAGAATGGCGATCATTAAAAAGTCAGGAAACAACAGGTGCTGGAGAGGATGTGGAGAAATAGGAACACTTTTACACTGTTGGTGGGATTGTAAACTAGTTCAACCATTATGGAAAACAGTATGGCGATTCCTCAAGGATCTAGAACTAGATGTACCATATGACCCAGCCATCCCATTACTGGGTATATACCCAAAGGATTATAAATTATGCTGCTATAAAGACACATGCACACGTATGTTTATTGCAGCACTATTCACAATAGCAAAGACTTGGAATCAATCCAAATGTCCATCAGTGACAGATTGGATTAAGAAAATGTGGCACATATACACCATGGAATACTATGCAGCCATCAAAAAGGATGAGTTTGTGTCCTTTGTAGGGACATGGATGCAGCTGGAAACCATCATTCTTAGCAAACTATCACAAGAACAGAAAACCAAACACCGCATGTTCTCACTCATAGGTGGGAACTGAACAATGAGATCACTTGGACTCAGGAAGGGGAACATCACACACAGGGGCCTATCATGGGGAAGGGGGAGGGGGTAGGGATTGCATTGGGAGTTATACCTGATGTAAATGACGAGTTGATGGGTGCAGCACACCAACATGGCACAAGTATACATATGTAACAAACCTGCACGTTATGCACATGTACCCTACAACTTAAAGTATAATAATAATAAATTAATTAAAAAAAAAATTCAAGAAAAACTCTCATGTCAATTGTTTACATGACTCTATGGCTAAGACACTAAAAGCCCTCTCCCTGCAAAACGAGTGGCAAAGTTCTCTAGAGAACTACAAACTGTTGCATCCTTACTACGTGGGGCAGCAGCAAGCCCAGGTGAAGATGTGCATGTTCTTAGAGAAACTATTAGTAACATACTGACATTTACACTTGGGTGAATAATTCCATCAAATCTCTTAACTCACACTTGCACAAACTTCACCTGGAGAAGAGAGAGGGAAAGTTGTGTAGGAAAAAAGAAAATGGGTATTGAGGTCACTGTTTGTTTGTTTTTCTCAGGAGTGGAAGGAGATTAACCAGAGTGGCAATAAACAAAATTACTTGCTGTTTTAAAACTTAATGACAACCCCATTAAGTTATTAACAATGCCAAAGTTGCCGGGTATGGTGGCTCATGCCTGTAATCCCAGCACTTTGGGAGGCCAAGGGGGATGGATCACCTGAGGTCGGGAGTTTGAGACCAGCCTCACCAACATGGAGAAAGTCTGTCCTTACTAAAAATACAAAAAAAAAAAAAAATAGCTGGGCGTGGTGGTGCATACCTGTAACCCCAGCTACTCAGGAGGCTGAGGCAGGAGAATTGCTTGAACCCAGGAGGCAGAGGTTGCGGTGACCCGAGATTGTGCCACTGCACTCCAGCCTGGGCAGCAAGAGTGAAACTCAGTCTTAAAAAACAAAACAAACAAACAAAACAACAGCAACAACACCACCAACAACAAAAAAACAATGCCAAAGTGGAAAAGTAAAAATTGTGTGGTGTTTGCATTCAGCTCCTATGCTTTAATTCAACCAGTCACAAGTTCTAGGGAGCGTTAATTTTATTGTAATCCCAGGTAAATATAGGATAATTTAACAACGATCATTGGTGTTCTATTCATCTACTTGTCTTTAAAATCCACACACATTTTTTTACAAGATGACATCCTTTAAAAATACTATATTCAGTGAATTTTCAATATTAGTTTAAATAGTATCATGGACAGTTGTGATTGGAAATGACAGTTCACCATTGCAAATCAATGCAGTGGCTACAAGTCCCCCGTGTCACACAGAAATAGAACGGGTAGCTCTGACAGCAAGCATCCTTATGCCCTGTTCTATTAATAATGCTCTGCGCCCCATCAGGGTCTGCAGCTATATCATCGCTCATAGAGACAGTTCTGCCTTTGGCTTTCCCCGGTCCTCCATGGCTAGGAGCATCATTTAATAGGGTATTGCAGAATTCACTGGGTGGTTAGTCTTAGAAAACCCAAGGCAGAAACACACAGCCAACTATCTCCCAAGTGCTTGTGCTTGAACTTTCAGAACATAAGAAAATTGTGTTGAAGCTGAATCTGCAAGTACAAATGGAGAGTGAAATTGGTTCTATAGAATCCAAATGACACACTCCTTCCTCCTGCTAAGAATTACCAGCTGTTGAACCAATTCCTGCCTATTAACCGTGAGGTGAAGTCCAAGATCCACAGTCAAGCATTCGAAGATCCAACCTCATTTTTCTCTGCGTAACTGTTTTACTAGGAGTAAGACTGACTTGCCTGGTTTACCAAGACAGGCTGTGAGAATTCTTCCAGCTTACTTTTACTGAGTCGATGTGGACAGTTTGAAATAACTTAAACCATTCTTCTTACATTTTTAAATCCTCTGCAAGCCTCAAAACAAAATCCAAGTCACTTTTCCTCTGTGGGGTCTTCACAGAGCCCCCCCAGCATGCATTCCTCTTGCTATCTCTTGTGCGAATAGCTCTGAAAGTCTGTATTGCAAATATGACAGTGAACACACCAGCTAAGGTAGAACAAAAAGTGGCATTATCAAGCTGACAAAAGCCCAGATCAAAATGAAAGATTCTTATTGTGCGAGCGATTGCTCACACTCACCAAAAGCTCCTTGTTTCCTTCTTGGGCACACAGAAATTACAATTCCCAACTTTCCTGCAGTTGGATAAAGCCATGTGAGTAATTCCAGCCAGGGGACCCTGACTAGAGCTGAAAATCCCCTCCACGGTGGAGTAAAATCCCCGGAGTGGCCCTCTGGCCTTCTGTTCTCCAGCTGTGCTAACCTGGAAGCCACACATTGAGATGACAGAGCAGCAAAGTGGAGACAGACCATGTCTCTGAGTCACTGTGTGACCCACAGGAGATTTTGAGTAAATTAAAATACAAATCTTTGTCATAATAAACCACAGATATTTCAGCAATGATTTGCAACCATAGCATAAGATAACCTATCATGGCTAATGCTCCTAGGTTCTCAACCTGCATCCAGCACTAACTAGGGAGCTTGGGCAAATTATCTCCTATGCAACCTCTGGTTGATAATGAATTCCTTTTATAAGTAAGAGAATGAGCTGGAACCCAAACCCATACAGAGGAAATCTGAATGAAGTGGGAAGGGAAAGATGCAGAGTGAATGGAAACTTCACTCCTTGTTGAAAGAGGGCAATGGCTCCTCGGTTATCACTGATGCTTACATGAAGAAATCCAGTTTTAATACAACCACATCTTGCCATTTCTCAAGGGGAGTCATGTCCTATCTGTGTATCTGTCCTTCATATAGCTCCAACAATATTCTCCTCTTAAAATCTTGGAGACTGTGCTGGATGCTTTCCAAATGTCTCTCTTGATCCAACCTTCAGTCTTCTCTACCCTGGTTTGGGTGCCTGGAGCCAGACCTGTACATACTGCATCAGCAGGTTCTCTTGTCTTCCCTTTCCGCAAGGGTTCCACTACCATGAGGTCCTGGTGGGAGATCAGAGGCTGGGAGGAGCGGAGGCGGGAGAGACGCTTCGTAACTCCTCTCAGGCCGCCCTCTCTCTGGCTCTCTCTAGGTTTGGGCAACTGTTCCTTCCACCCACATATTCAGGCTGAGATGTGGAAACGGCTCCCAAATGGCATTAGCTGCAGAGTGATGCACCTTCCATATCATTTTATTTTCATTATTTCTCCTCCTTTGAGGAAGTTGAGTATTTTTGCAAGAACATTGACTAACAGGAACTAATCAATTATTTTTAAATTTAAAAAAATGGAATGAATCAAATGTTCAACAAAGGATACACCCACAGACTGAATGACCACTAAGTTATTTTACTGTTCCACAAATCTAGGGAGATCTGTCAATGCATGGGGTATGATATTTTAACATTTCTAAGACTATCTTGAATATTCAATATTCTAAGACTATATTGAATATTGAATGACTACATTGCCTACAAGAATACAATGAGAGTACTAAACTAACACTCAGTACTAAACATTTATCCTACACTCAAAAGTAGGCACCAGGTTCTGTTGTCAATGTATGATATGCCTATCTCTAATAAACATTTTATCAGATAACAGTCTTTGAAAGTCTCAGTGCAATAGTAAGTACAGTCTTGCCTGTGTATCCATGGGTTCTGAATTCGTGGATTCAGCCAATCACAGTTCAAACAATATTTAAAAAACAAGCATGGTTGTATCTGTACTGAACATGCACAGACTTTTTTTGTATGTCCCCAAACAATCCAGTGTAACAACTATTTCCATAGCATTTACATTGTATTAGATATTATAGGCAATCTATGATGATTTAAAGTATATAGGAGGATTGCATAGGTTATACACAAATACTACACCATTGTATAGAAGGAACTTGAGCATTTGTGGATTTCAGTATCTGCAGGAGGGTCCTGGACCTAATTCCCCAGGGATACCAAGGGACAACTGTAAATATATAAAGTTTTACACCTGATTATAAAAGTATGTGTATGATATTTAAAAGTAACTTCAATCTTTGCTCTATAACAAATGAGAATTAACTAGAAGTTCCACCTAAAATAATATTTAGAAAATTATACACTAGATTACTCTTAGTTTTTGTGACTGTGTACTACCATCATCCTAAAATTTGATAAAATCATTTTAAATGCCTTTAAAAATATTTTTTACCTTGGATATTACCACCAAGAAATGAAAAAGAATTCTGAACCAAATCAGAAGTTTGAGGTTTGAAATCTGGCTTTGCTACTAACAAACCCTATAAAATTAGAAAGTTTAGTACAATCAATTCACAATAGGCTTTAGAATAGGCCGCATGAGTTTGAACTCTGATACCACTTTTACCAATCACGAAACTTGGTTATAGAGCTATTGCGAGAAGTAACCAAGATAACACACACAAAGGGCTTAGTGCGATACAGAGCACATGATAAAAGTAATAACTCTCACGCAGTATTAACTATTACTAAGAATTTTTTAAATAATGTGTAATGAAAGTGTCACTGTCAAGTTGCATAGCACCCAGAAAGAGGATAATAAACATATTTACATATTTTCTTTTATTATTTTTAAAAAATCAAATAAATTCTTGCTGAAAAAACTAAAGGCCGAGGGAGGCAATAAGCAGTATTTGGAATGAAAACAAAACAAAAAGGCATTTCCTCTTCATACAGTTTTCAAATTCCAAATCCCCTCCCTACCATCACCACTACTGATACTCCTTCCCTCCACAAAAGGAAATCACTCTTTAGGCTTAGGAAAAGACTGGCAAAAAGTGTGTTGGAATGATCACAAATGTGCATCCACAACCCACATACATACTCCTTTTCTAAATACATCAGATCATACTACACATCTTTTTCTGTGTCTTGTACTTAACCACTCAAATTATTATAAGTATCATTTGATGCCAATAACTGGAGTTCTACCTCATTTCTAATTCATTTTATTGTAATGTAATTTATATACAATAAAATGCACATATTTCAGCTGTAGGTTTTGATGCAATTTTATAAATGTATAGGCCTGAGTAGCCTACCTTGGTCAAGATGTAGATTTTCCCAACTCCGAAAATCTCCCTGTTTGTAGACAGTCTGGCCTGCTCCATGCTCAACAGTGACTGACCTGCTTTCCTGCTTTCACTACTGTAGATTGTACAGTTCATGCAAATGGAACAATACAGTGGTGTCCTGTGTTGTCCTCTGTTTTTTAGTTGATGAATAGTACTTCCTTTTAGGAATATATTCCCCCCACTTTTTTTTTTTTTTTTTTTTTTTTGAGGCAAAGTCTCAGTCTGTCATCCAGACTGGAGAGCAGTGGTACGATCCCAGCTCACTGCAGCCTCCACCTCCCAGGTTCAAGCGATTCTCCTGCCTCAGCCTCCTGAGTAGCTGGGATTACAGGTTCTTACCACCACGCCAGGCTAATTTTTGTATTTTTAATAGAGACTGGGTTTCACCATGTTGGTCAGGCTGATCTTCAACTCCTGACCTCGTGATCCATCTGCTTCAGCCTCCCAAAGTGCTGGGATTACAGGCGTGAGCCACTGCGCCTGGCCTATTCCCCATTTTTTTAACCCCATCACCACTTTATGGACATTCAGGCAGTTTTCCAAGATTATTTGCTTCTTTGTTGTTTGGTTTTGGTTCTTAAGAATAAAGCTGCTGGGTAAAAATGTTTATGTGTGGGTCCTTGCATGGGAATGTTTTCACTTCTCCTGGGTAAATATCCAGGCGTGGAATTCTGGTTATAGGATAAGACTGGATTTACCTTTATTAAGAACTACCAAACTGTCTTCCAAAGTGACTGTACTATTTTATACTCCCACCAGCAATGTGTGAGACTTCCGATTTTTCCACATCTTTGAGAACACTTGCTTTTGTTAACTTTTTGATGTTGGTGATTTTAGTGGATGCGAAGTGGTATTTTTTTTTTTTTTTTTTTTGAAACGTAGTTTTGCTCTTGTTGCCTAAGCTGGAGTGCAATGGTGCAGTCTCGGCTCATTACAACCTCTGCCTCCCTGGTTCAAGCGATTCTCCTGCCTCAGCCTCCCGAGGAGCTGGGATGACAGGCTCATGCCACCACGCCCGGCTAATTTTTTGTATTTTTAATGGAGATGGGGGTTTCACCGTGTTAGCCAGGATGGTCCCGATCTCCTGACCTCGTGATCTGCCCGCCTCAGCCTCCCAAAGTGCTGGGATTACAGGTGTGAGCCACCGTGCCTGGAGTTTTAATTCTCATTGTTCTGAGGGCTGATAATGTTGATCCTTGTCTTATGTGCTCATTGGCCATTCATACATTTTCATTTGTGAAGTGTCTGCTGAGTCCTTTGACCATTTTCTATTGATAGCTTGTCTTTTGATTATTTAGTTGTAAGACTTCTTTATAAACCTTGGGCAGACATGTGTATTGGGAATATCTGGTTGCAATCTGTACCTAGCCTTTTCATTTCTTCAATACTGTCTTCTTGAAGAACAGACTATTTTAAGTTTGATGAAGTTCAATTTTGCATTTTTTCTTTTAGAGTTAATACCACTGTCTTCTGTTTTAAATTTTTTGCCGGTCTCATGTTTGCAAAGTTATTCTTCTACAAGTTTGACAGTTTTGTTTAGGTCCATGATCTATTTCTAATGAAATTTTGTATATAATATATTTTATGAATGAAGGCTTAGTGTTTTTTTCATGTAGATATCGAGTTGTCCCAGCAAATTTGTTATATCCTTTCCTTTCCTCATGGACTAGCTTTCACGTCTCTGTTGAAAATCAATTGATGATGACAAATCTCTTGAAAATCAGTTGCTGATATATGTGTGAGTCAAATTTATCCCATCGATCTCTTTTTCTCTTCCTACGCCAATACCACAGGGCCTTTATTCCTATGGCTTTATAGTAAATCTTGGAATCATATAGTATAAGTCCTTAAACTTCATACTTTTTCAAAATTGTTTTGTATTTTATATGTTCTTTGCATTTCCAGATAAATTTTATATTCAGGTATCAATTCATATGACAAATCCTGCTAGACTTTTGATTGGCATTATGTTAAATTTGTCAATCAGTTTGCAGATAATGACTATCATACAGTATTGAGTTTTCTGATTCATAAACTATATCTCCCCATTTAATTAGCTTTCTTTAATTTCTCTCAGTAATATTTTGCTGTTTTTCATGTAGCAGATTTGTACAACATTTACGAAATTTATTACTAATAATTTTATGCTATTTTGATGCTTTTCTAGGTGGTACTTTTAAATTTTTTATTTTCAACTTTTCATTGCTAGTATATAGACATAAATTGATTTTTGTGTATTGATGATGCTAAATTCGTGTATTAGATCTGGTCCTTTATTCGTAAACCCTGTAGTGTTTTCTTCATGTCATATCTTCTACAAATAACAACAGTGTTACTTCATGTATGTCTTTTTGTCTTTTAATTCTTTTGCTTGCTTTAGTGTCCTGGCTAGGACATCTAGCATCATGTTAAGTAGAAATATTGATAGCCAATAAGGCTTTTTTGTTGTTGTTATCTGTTAATTTCTTTTTTATACCCATAACACATTACCACTCTTTTTCCCCCTCTATAGATAACTTTTTGTTTTCATTTTTGAAGTTCTGGGATACATGTGCAGAATGTGTAGGTTTGTTACGTAGGTATACATGTACCATGGTGGCTTGCTGCACCCATCAACCTGTCATCTAGGTTTTAAGCCACGCATGCATTAGGTATTTGTCCTAATACTCTCCCTTTCCTTGCCTCCCACCCCCGCGACAGGCCCCAGTGTGTTGTTCTCCTCCCTGTGTCTGTGTCTTCTCATTGTTCAACTCCCATTGATGAGTGAGAACATGCAGTGTTTGGTTTTCTGTTCTTGTGTTAGTTTGCTGAGAATGATGGCTTCCAGTTTCATCCATGTCCCTGCAAAGGACATTAACTCATTCTTTTTATGACTGCACAGTATTCCTTTCTTTTTCTTTTTTGTTGAGACAATATCTTGCTCTGTCACCCAGGCTGGAGTGTAGTGGCGTGATTTTGGCTCACTGCAATCTCCACCTCCCAGGTTCAAGTGATTCTCATGCCTCAGCCTCCTGCGTAGTTGGGATCACAGGCATGGACCACCATGGCCAGCTAATTTTATATTTTTAGTAGAGACAGGGTTTTGCCATGTTGGCCAGGCTGGTCTCGAACTCCTGGCCTCACATTATCTGCCCACCTTGGCCTCTCAAAGTGCTGGGATTACAGGCATGAACTACCGCACCTGCCCCATAGATAATTATTTTTATGATTTCAAGATGGAACCTTTATTTGGACATATTCTAGGAAATATACATTGATGCTTTGGTGCATATCTTTTTAATATTGGGAAGTTATATTCTATGATATATTTCATGCTCTTTCTTACTTTTTCTTCTAGGTTAGGAGTCAGCAAATTATGGCCCACTGGCTAATTTCAGCCCACCACCTGTTTTTGTACAGACTGAGCTAAGACTGGTGTTTACTTTTTTTTTTTTTTTTAGTTTTGGGAGTACACGTACAGGTTTGTTATTTGGGTAAATTGCATGCCACAGGGGTTTACTGTACAGATTTCATTACATACTTGTGCGTGATCACATACTGTGTTTCATCACAAAATACCTAACTGGTAATAAGCATAGTACCAGATATGTAGATTTTCCATCCTCAGCCTCCTCCCACCCTCCACCCTTAGGTAGGCCGCATGTCTGTTGTTCTCTTCTTCATGTCCCTGTGTACTCAATGTTTAGCTGCTGCTTGTAAGTGAGAACATTTTGTATTCGGTTTTCTCTTCCTATGTTAGTTCACTTAGAATAATGGCCTACAGGCCGGGTGCAGTGGCTCACACCTGTAATCCCAGCATTTTGGGAGGCTGAGGCGGGTGGATCACTTGAGGTCAGAAGTTCGAGACCAACCTGATCAACATGGGGAAACCCCGTCTCTACTAAAAATACAAAATTAGCTGGGCATGGTGGCACATGCTTGTAATCCCAGTTACTCAGGAGGCTGAGGCAGGAGAATTGCTTGAACCTGGGAGGCGGAGGTTGCGTGAGCCGAGATCGCACCATTGCACTCCAGCAGCCTGGGCAACAAGAAGTGAAACTCCGTCTCCAAAAAAAAAAAAAAAAAAAAAGATAATGGCCTACAGCTCCATTATGCTTAATTCATTGAAAAAAAAATCAAAATAGCATTTCATGACATGTAAAAATTATATACAATGCAAATTTTAATCTTTATAAATAAATTTTTATAGAAACACAAGTACTCGCTTTAGTTTATAAAGTGTGTATGGCTGCTTTCACATTACAACTGCAGTTAATAAGTAGTTGCAAGAAATTATCTGGCCTGCAAAGCCTAAAATACTGACCAGCCGAACCTTTACAGAAATGCTTGGAGATCGCTGTCCTATGCAGTCCAGAGTCTTTTAAAAGTCGAACCATGTTGCTATGGATGTATTTTATTCTTGATTTACCAAATGCATAGCACTTCATGTGTATCCACCTCATTTTCCGTATCTGCTCTCCCGGCAAAAAAATATTTAGGTTGTTTCCAACTTCCCATCAGCATTACAAGCAATGCTGTAATGAGTATTCTTGTAGATTTCAAATGAGGATACTTCCAATTAGAAAGATGGGGTTTCCATTTGGTATCATCAAAGAGCTCTGGAACAAGATAGCAGTGATGTTTACACAACATTGTGAGTGCACTTAACACGACTGAATTCTACACTTTAAAATGGTATATTGCATGTCATGTATATTTAACATGATAAGAAAGATAACTGATATGCTAAATATGTGAAAATAATTTTTTCTCTTAAGTAGTTCAGTTTTGTTTACATTATTGATTTGCTTAGTCAAACTCATCCTCATAGACAATACAAAAGTAATCCAGCCCAGGCCAGGCATGGTGGCTCATGCCTATAATCCCAGCACTTTGGGAGGCTGAGGTGGGTGGATCATGTGAGCTCAGGAGTTTGAGACCAGCCTGGCCAACATGGCAGAACCCCATCTCTAATAAAAATACAAAAAAATTAACCAGGCACGGTGGTGCATGCCTGTGGTCTCAGCTACTTGGGAGGCTGAGGTGGGAGGATTACTTGAGCCTGGGAAGAGGAGGTTGCAGTGAGCTGGGATCACGCGACTGCCCTTCAACCTGGGTGACAGAGTGAGACCCCATTTCAAAAAACAAAAAGTAAACCAGTCCATATTTTTGCTAAATTCATAAGGTTCTACTAATGAAGCTGTAGAATGTAATTAAAGAATCATTAACCTCACTGATTCTAGCCAGTTCCACCCATGTCAATAAAAAGAGCCTCAATGACTTTTTTCAAAGTGTAATAATTTATTTTTCTTTATATATTTATATATCAAACTATAACAATTCATAGATAGATAGATAGATAGATAGATAGATAGATAGATAGATAGCGCAAGTTTTATGTCTCTGCATTGAAATATTTTAGTGCTTCCAGTGTGTGGAGTGGAAGATTGCCTTCAGAAAAACAGGCTCTAAATTTCAAGAGTCACATTTGACCTATATTGTGTATAGGTGTGATGGTGTGTATATTAACCATCAATATCATATTTTGGCATGAATTCCTGAGGAATTAGTGCATTTGAGTCAGTAGAGCTGCCAGTGCTAAACTGTGCAGGTCTTATTGAGGAAATGAGTTTCAAAGAAAAGGGTGTTTGAATACATTTGAGTTTTCGAAGAAAATAGTGTTTGCCAGAATGGATGAAGGAGGTTGCTCCAAATGTGGAAAGCAGCGTGCCTGAAACAAGAATCAGGGAGAGAAGTGTGTGGGGCTGTCAGAAGGAATATATGGTTAGTATATATAAGGGGCATACAATGATGGTGGATGAAAATAAACCAGTAAGGAAAAAACAAGTGGAATATTGATGTCAGTTTGCTGAATTCAATCAGCATGATTTTAACATTTAATTAATACAGTAAGACCTAGACAATGAATGGACTTTGTCATATGAATGTTATAGCATTTTAGAAATAACAGTTTGGTACATGGAATTAACTTACACAATCAGTTCAAAAAGCACATGCATATCTTCAGGAGTGCCATAGAATCAGACCAATGCAACGGAATTAAGATTTGGGATTTTATTAGTGAAAGAAAAAGACATTAGGGAAGGATTCACCTAATCCCAATTGCATGGTTTCTTTAGAGCAGGGAATGGAACAGATCTTTACTTTCCAAATTTTCCTAATATGAAATCCACTCTGCAAATGTCACAACAATCCATATGACTTTACCAGAGAGTTGCTGAAGTAGTGGCACAAACTGGCTGAGAAAATTAGATACTGAATTAAAATATGTATTTTTATTAATGAAATCCTAATTCCCTTAACAATGTTATTCACAGGAGCTTCTAAACACATTTTGAAAATAGTTGTGGACAGGTGAATTAACTACGTTACATATCTAGACTCTAGACTCTTGTAACCTGTTGCAAGGAATCTACAAATTCATAGCTCTTGTACTCCTGGGATTTACAGCCTACTGGTTCAAAAATACTGCTGTAAGAGAGCTGCAGATTCAAACGATTTTGTATTAATTGTTTGGAATGATTGCCTTGATAGGTAAGTCGTCAATCTGCAAAACTTAGGCTCACAATAATTATCCGAAGTTATCTCTTACTGCTGCCTGGATCTCAGCTGAGAGATAAACTCATTTCTCTCAATTCTTCATATGAAACATGAGTGTGCTGAGCTGTATCTCACCTGAGGCCCCTTCTAGTTCTAATTATTATATAATTTTATGAAATGAAAAATTAAAGTTATGGTTGTTAGCTTATGTCTCATAATACGTCTTTGTTCAGGATTCTTCCTAGAAATAGACTCTAAATCAAGGATTATCCACATATAAGCAGTTCAGTGGGAAGATGATGCCAAGAACACTACTGGGGGAGTGGGAATTAAAATGTGAGTCTTTGTTCTCCAAGAAACAGACACCATGTTGGGAATAAACAGGAAAGGACTTGATTAGGGAAAATACCTGTGTGGGAAAAAATAAAAAATAGAGTGCCTGGGATGTTACCAGATTAAAACATTAAGTCTACTCCCAGTGGAAGGAAATATGCTTGGGTGACTTGGAGGGTATGAAGAAGTTCTTCAGGAAGTCCTTGAACCAGAGCTGGCTGCCAGCAAGGTCCCACACCTGCCAGGATAAGGCCTGCGCTAGTATCCCTGCCATACTCTGGTTATGGGCTGGGAGCAGGAAGCTGTGACTGCAAGCAAATGCTGCCATGGATTCCAAAGCACAGCAGCAGAGGCCTTCATTGTTTCTCTCTAGGTACTTGGAGTCCTGCCAGGGCGTTCCCATGACGACCCTATGAGATATGGAAGGTAAGGGAAGCCAATACAGGGTGCGCCCAATACAGGGTGTATGCCCTGTATACCCAATACAGGGTGACTAGTGTGGGCCCTGGGAAATCAGAAAGACAGGCTGGAACATGTGCCTCAAAGTTATCCTATCTTAGGGTTGAGGGCTGGGGTATTTATTTGCCAGGTCGCACTGGTGAGTTCTCTAGGGCTGTGGGTGGGGGCAAAAATTCCATGAAACCTCCAGGCTGTCATATACCCAGACAGGCTGCAGCAAAAGCCCTCAGGCAGCAATCATAGGTGCTTGAAATTGAAAGTCAGGCTGGTGGGCACAGATACAGCCAGTGCCAAGAGGATATGGGCAGGGCCCCAACAGAGTCTGCTGCAATGCATGGGAAAGACGGTGGCAAAGGCAATGGAGGTCCATATGGTCCCTCTCCGCAGTTCTTCCTCCAGCATCAGTGCCATTTGGAATAACCTTCCAAAGACAGAGCACAGTCAGGATTAGTTATGTGTAGACATTTTAACAGTAAAACTACTGTGGTCTTCACCTACCCCTATCTGTTGACTTTTTCAAAGTAGTGCAGAAACCCTAGGATAGCCTCCTGCCAAAGAGTTACATTTATATTCCTATCACTGCTCACTGCAAGGTTTTAATAACCCTTTTCTCTTTCTTTATGAGATGCCTTGAAAAGACTATCTAAAAGCTAAATAATTAGGCTATGAATTGGAAAGAACTAATAGACTGGAAGGAAGGAAACAAAGCACAGGACAATTACATTTTTAAAAAAATAGCAGAGCTAGCATTCCAGTAAGCCGTAGGAAGCCAAAGGAACTTGCACGGGGTACACTCCAGGGGCAGATAATGGGTACAATGGTATAGGTCTCCACAGAAGAAGATATGTAGAACAGTCTTCTGATGGGTGGGAATTGTTTGCCAAAGGCAATCTTGGACTATTTCACAGCTAGCCTGGGGGTATGTAATCAATGGTCTTTCATAATGGCAGAAAGTGCTAAAGCAACCAAAATTCCAAGTTCAACTGGATTTACTTGCGTTTACTTACTTTACATGATGTGCCTACAAATATGCAACTATCAATCATAGGTCCTAGGAACATAGAACTTTCACAGTATGTATCCAGAGTTATTGGCAATTGGTTCATGACATTATTGGGTTCAGGGGCATTCCAGAATTGCCCTAGATGCCAAGGTGTCAAATATGTACTTGATATGAGTGTTGGGCAGAAGCATCACCTCTATTGAAACCTCAAAAGGCATTCAGAAAATATTAATGAATACTAATACTAACGTAATTGTGGAAGTGTTAGGTGTTCATCATAGGAAAACCTTCATTACCATGGAGACTTTTCTCTCAGTCCTGCCTCTAGACTGATGAGAAAGAATGATCTACAATAAATTCAATTCATGCTTCTCCCAGATACAGGACTAAAGGTGAGACGGCAGCATTTTAGTCACATTAAAAATGTCCCTGGTTATTGCTTCTGCCTCCCTCTGCTGTAAAGGCTGGATATGAGTTTGCATAACAAGTAGCTAAACTAAAACTTTCCAGCTCTTCTGAAAGATGGAAAGTTTAACCAGTAAAAATATAATGAACAATAGGTAAGTTCATTTTTAGTGCCTTGCAGCCTGCTTAGTTGGTGTAAAGAATGGACTACTGAAAGACAGTAAGAGCAGGGAATTTAAAATCTTACTATCAGAAACATGAAATTGTCACCGAAATTTGATTTAAAAACTCACAGGATTGTAGGCATAACAGTGACTTACAGCTTACTCATCAGAGCAAGTTAGCAGAAACCCAAGTCAGATGTCCATTCTTTCCTCAGATATTGACTTGTGTGTTTTTACATTCCTAATGAAATGTTTAAAAAGCAATATATGTAGTTGTCAAGCAAGATAAATTGGTAGCCAAATGAACCCCATGACGTGAGGCTGCATTACATTGTGTAAATCCTAAGTCATATTCAACTTGTTCTATATACTGATTTCCTTATTCCTGTTAGGAAAGGAAGTTGGAAATATAGACTTGTCCAGATTTCGGCTTTGAGGATTCCTCTATCAGATGAGGCTTGGGGTGGTCTGCGTTTGTTTCAGCTTAAGAGCCACAGCAAAGATGCTTGGGGGTGTTGAAAGCAACAGCTACATTGCGGAGAAGCATGGACAGAACTCACAGGTGTCCAGAAGGAGAGCGAGATGTGGGAGAGAGTCTGGGAATATGCAGCAATGGAGGAAAGAAGAAACGTTGAGGACCCCTCACCTCCTTTGTACTTTGTTTATTCAAGCCTAATGCTGTGTCATCTATTCTATGGCCTTGCTTATCCAGGACCAAAAACGGATCCTAATGAATACAATCATATCTGTAAGCTACAGATTTTACTGTCAAAAATATGATTTATTAGTAAAGCTGGCCACAAGACGCTGAATTTTCTGGCCTTCGTATTAATCATGTGAAATCGTGATGAGAGTTATAGTAGGCTGCTTCTGAGATAGCTCCCCGTGGTCTCATCGGAAGAGAGATGTTTATTATGATATGGCAAAAGCCTAGTGATAATGTGGTCTGCAGTTATGCTGAAGACAGAAGATATACCTAATAGACTTGGCTACATGGCTAAAGAGATTTCCAGGCAGTGAGGAAGACACTGTTTTTCTCTTGCTGTTTATAGTGTGATAGAAGAGCCATAAAGTGAGGGAAGAATAAAACAGGAGAGCATAAGGTCAAAAAAAGAATACATTAAGAGACATCTGGCTTTAATTCCAGTGTGTAAAGAACTTAAAAGTCATTGCTTCTACTCTTACCACAAGAAGAACCTGAGTGAACTGAAAATCAGTGACAATTCGTGTATCCAAACGAGAATGAAATTCCTACAGCAAACAGCCACCCAGAAATTTGCAAAGATAGATGAATTAGGGGAGTCACAGCTGAGATTTGTTTACCTGGCACAGAAACTACTAGAAACAAACTCTTGGTAACACTTCAGTGGTAATGCTGATGATTTTCCAGAGCCCGAGTGTGGGGTCGTGTGACAGTGATAAACTCCTGGGGTCACATTCTTAGCATCCCACACACTTGTGGATTTTACTTCCAGAAGCCCCACCAAGCTCTCACAGTAAAGAGCTGAGAAAAATGCCATCATGGTCCTCTAGGGGACATGGAAGAAAAGTTGTTGTGAAATATACCCAGAATGTTCTCCATAACAAAGACCTACCCTCCAGTAAGGGATAAAACCGTTATTAGAGACTTATCCCACTTGAGGGAAAGTCACTTTTCACACTCTGGACACCAATACCATTCCTGTTCCTTGTAAGGGAGAAGCAAAGCTAAGAAATGCTTGTAAGGGACATAGGCCCCCTAAAAGACTGAGGTGTAATCATAAGATTATAGCATACTTCCCCTATGCCAACCTTCTCACCACACTAACAGAGCTGCAATATAACAACTGTGGATTACACCTAAAAGAACCAGAAAACACAGACTCTCTTTGGAGGAGTATATAAGGATGCTGAAAGTCAAGAGTGGAGACAAAGTAAGGATAGCAGAGGAATTTGAAGCCACCGTTACCTACATCTACAGCAAACATTAAATATAGCTTGATTCTCAGCCAGATTAATAACAACAACAAAAAATACACACTAAAGGCCTGTTTGCCTCACTGATTACTATTAAATACATTTTGTATGAGTTTTAATGGAGATTTTTAAGGTATGAAAAAGGTAAGAAAAAATAAGTCAGAAAGACAAAGCAAGCATCAGAACCAGACTCAGATTTGACACAAATTTGGAAATTATCAGATAGAGAATTTAAAATAACTATGTTTTAGATTTTAAAGACTCTAATGGAGAAAATAGTCAATATGCAAAAATAGATGGGTAATGTAAGAAAGAGATGGCAACCCTAGGAAAAAATCAAACGGAAATGCTACAAATAATAAAAATCACTGACACAAAGAATGACTTCAATAGGTTCATCAACAGAACAAGTTTAAGGAAAGAATGAGTAAGTTTGAAGATAGGTCAACAGAAATAATTTCAAAAGTATAATATACATCCATTTGGAATACCAGAAGGAGAAGAGCAAGAACAAGAAACTAAAGAAATATTTGAAGTGACACTGTCAGAGGATTTTCCCAAATTAACTGCAGCAAATCACAAGTCAAGAAGTACAGAGAACAGTAAACAGGAGAAATACCAAAATAATCATATACAAACTTCAGAAAACCAAAGACAAAAAGAAATTCTTCAAAGGAGTCAGAGAAAAAGTAACCTGACTTACAGCAAAACAGGACAAGAATTAAATTAGACTTCCCATCGGAAATATGGAAGCGAGAAGACTGGAGTGAAATATTTAAGTGCTAAAATAAAGAAAAAAAATACAAACTTGAGAAATAAAGACTTCCTCAGACAAATGCTGAGGGAAATAATTACCATCAGACCTTTCCTGTAAAAAATAATTAAAAGAAGTTCCTCAGGGAAAAAGAAGTTGATAAAGGTCAGAAACTCAGATCTGTGTAACAAAGGAAGAGTGTCAAAGAAGGAATAGATAAAAGTAAAAGAAAATCTTTTTTTCTTTTCTTATTCTTAATTGATCTGAAAATAACTATTTAAAGTAATAATAGGATGATGGTATCGTATGATTAGTGAAGTGAATGACAGCAATGATGGTGGCATAGTGTCATTTAAAGGTGGAGTTAGATTACTTAAAATGTATGTTGGAAACTAGGGCTACCATTAAAATATTTTTATTCTTTTTTTTTTTTGTTATACTTTAAGTTCGAGGGTACATGTGCACAATGTGCAGGTTTGTTACATATGTATACATGTGCCATGTTGGTGTGCTGCACCCATTAACTTGTCATTTACATTAGGTATATCTCCTAATGCTATCCTTCCCCCCTACCCCCTCCCGACAATAGGACTCGGTGTGTGATGCTTCCCTTCCTGTGTCCAAGTGATCTCATTGTTCAGTTCCCACCTATGAGTGAGAACATGCGGTATTTGGTTTTCTGTTCTTGTGATAGTTTGCTGAGAATGATGGTTTCCAGCTACATCCATGTCCCTACAAAGGACACGAACTCATCCTTTTTTATGGCTGCATAGTATTCCATGGTGTATATGTGCCACATTTTCTTAATCCAGTCTGTCACTGACGGACATTTGGGTTGATTCCAAGTCTTTGCTATTGTGAATAGTGCCACAATAAATATACGTGTGCATGTGTCTTTATAGCAGCATGACTTATAATCCTTTGGGTATATCCCCAGTGATGGCATGGCTGGGTCAAATGGTATTTCTAGTTCTAGATCCTTGAGGAATCGCCACACTGTTTTCCACAATAAAATATTTTTATTGTTAATTATTTTTTATTTTTTGAGATGGACTCTCGCTCTGTCACCCAGGCTGGAGTGCAGTGATGCAATAGTGGCTCACTGCAAGCTCCTCCTCCCGGGTTCAAGTGATTCTCCTGCCTCAGCCTCCCATGTAGCTGGGATTACAGGCACCTGCCATCATGCCTGGCTAACTTTTGTGTTTTTATAGAGACAGGGTTTCACCATGTTGGCCAGGCTGGCCTTGAACTCCTGACCTCAGGTGATCCACCTGCCTTGGCCTCCCAAAGTGCTGGGATTACAGGCATGAGCCACTGTGCCCAGTCTTAAAATATTTTTAAAATATGTATAATTAATATGCTAAAAATGAAGATAAAATTGTGCAAAATGTCCTATTAAAATCAGAAAAAGCAGAAAAGTAGGAAAAGTAAAAAACAAAGAACAAATATAGCAAATAGAAAACAGTTTAAATATGGTGGATATTAACCTAACAATATCAATAATCATTTTAAATCTAAATGATATAAAGAAGCCAATTTGTAGACAAAGGTGTTCATAGTGGTTAAAAAAAAAATCCAACTACATTTAATCTACAGGAAACTCATTATAAATATAAAGACATAGGTCAAAAGTAAAGGTTTTAAGAAATATAAATCTTGTTAACACTAATTTTTAAAAATGAGTAGAACTTTATTAGTTGTGAACAAAGATAGCAGAACAAGAAAAATTATAAGAGAAAAAGAAGTGCATTACATAATGATAAAGGGGTCAATTCTCAAAAAAGACAACAATCTTAAACATTTATTCACCTAACAACAGAGCAAAAACACCTAAAAATCATGCAAAAGCTGAAGGAACTGAAGGGAGAAATATACAAATTGACCATTACAGTTGGAGACTTCAAATTTCTTTTTCAGTAATTCATAGCTCAAGCAGGGAGAAAATCAGTGAATACAGTTGACTTGAGGAACACCAGCAATCAATATGATGTAATTGACATTTACATAATAGAATACTACCTACAAACAGCATAACATATGTTCTTCCCAAGCTTCTGTAGAACATACAGCAAGATAGCTCACATTCTGGGCCATAAAACACAGAGGAACAAATGTAGAACAATAAAAATTATAGGAAATATGTTCTCTGGTCACAGTGGAATTAAACTGGAAATTGGGAACAGAAAAGTAGCTAGACAATCCCAAATATCTGGAGATTGTCTCAATTGGTTTAGTGTAGCTATAAAGGAATACATAGGTCTGGATAATTTATAAAGAAAAGAGGTTTATTTGGCTTACGGTTCTGCAGGCTATACGAGACATGTGGTGCCACCATCTTCCTGGAGCCCTTCAGGAAGCTTCTACTTACGGCAGAAGGTGAAGTGCAGCCAGAATGTTCAGAGATCACATGGTGAGAGAGGAGGCAAGAGAGAGAAGAGGGAGGGGTCAGGCTCTGTTTAACAACAAGCTTTCGTGGGAACCAATGGAGTGAGAATGTACTCATCCCCCCACCAAGGGAAGGCAT
This sequence comes from Macaca mulatta, assembly GCF_049350105.2. Taxonomy (NCBI): domain Eukaryota; kingdom Metazoa; phylum Chordata; class Mammalia; order Primates; family Cercopithecidae; genus Macaca; species Macaca mulatta. The sequence goes on from NC_133408.1 coordinate 193,190,554, forward strand.
TACTCTATTCATGAGAGATCCACCTCCAAGACCCAAACACCTCCCATGAAGCCCCATCTCCAACACTGGGATCAAATTTAAACATGAGATTTCAAGAGGACAATCATTTAACCTACAGAAGAGATTAAATAACACAATTCTAAATATCACATGATCTAAATAAGTAGGCTCAAGAGAAATATAAAATATTTTGAAATAAAGAAAAATGAAAATGAAATTTATCAAAATTTGTAGGATGCAATGAAAGCAGTGCTTAGACAAATTAATAGTGTTACTGAATGTATAAGAAGAAAGATCCAAAGTCAATAGTCTGAAGTTATGGAAGAAAAAAAATTTAAAAAAAGAGCAGAAATGGATAATATTTAAAACAGGAAAAAAGGAGAAAATCAAACAAATTAAATGCTGTTTTTTAAAAAATTAATAAAATTGATTGATAAACCTTTAGTTAAGCTAACCAAGAAAAAAACCCGAAAGTACTGCATATTGACAATATCAGAAATGGAAACAGGGTCATAACTACTGATCCTATGGACATAAAAAGAAATACACAAGAATACTAGGAACAACTCTGCCTGCCCATAAATTTGATGGCTTAGGTCAGCACTTCCCAACATTTTTGTCACTAGGGACTGGTTTTGTGGAAGATAATTTTCCCTGCATGGGAGAGTGCCATGGCAGGAAGGTTTCGGGATGAAACTCTTCCACCTCAGATCATCAGGCATTGGTTAGGCTCTCATCAGGAGCGTGCAACCTAGATCCCTTGCATGCAGGCAGTTCACAGTAGGGTTTGCGCTTCTATGAGAATTTGACAGGAGGAGGTGCTCAGGTGGTAATGTTCACACACACACTGCTCTGTGGTCTGGTTCCTAAAAGGCCATGGATTGGTACCTGTCCACGGCCTGTGGGTTGAGGACCCCGGCTTAGATGAAATGTAACAATTCCTTGAAACAGACAAACTCATACAAGAAGAAATGGGTTATCTTGAGAGGTGTATTTGTATTAAAGACATTGAACAGTAACTAACAACCTTCCAAAAAGAAAACAGTGGCGGGGCACAGTGGCTCATGCCTGTAATCCTAGCACTTTGGGAGGCTGAGGCAGGCAGATCACAAGGTCAGGAGTTGGATACCAGCCTGCCCAACACGGTGAAACCCTGTCTCTAAAGATACAAAAATTATCGGGGCATGGTGGCATGTGCCTGTAATCCCAGCTACTTGGGAGGCTGAGGTGGGAGAATTGCTTGAACCCAGGAGGTGGAGGTTGCAGTGAGCTAAGATTGAGCCACTGCACTGCAGCCTGGGTGACAGAGCAAGACTCCATCTCAAAAAAAAAAGAAAAAAAAAAAAAGTAAATAAAAAAAAAGAAAACTGCAGGCCCAAATGGTTTCATTAGTTTTTTTTTTAGATGGAGTCTTGCTCTATGGCCCAGACTGGAATATAATGGTGCAATCTTGGCTCAGTGCAACCACCTCCTCACAGGTTCAAGTGATTCTCCTGCCTCAGCCTCCCAAGTAGCTGGGATTGTAGGTGCCTACCAACAAGCCCAGCTTATTTTTGTATTTTTAGGAGAGATGGGATTTTGCCATGTTTGTCAGCCTGGTCTCAAACTCCTGACCTCAGATGATCCACCCGCCTCAGCCTTCCAAAGTGCTGGGATTATAGGCGTGAGCCACCATGCCTGGCCTCATTGGAAAATTCTGCCAATTATTTAAAGAAGAATCAACCAAATTCTCTATGTCTTCCAGATAATAAAAACAGAAGGAGCAGCAAGCAGAATTTGTTCCCGGAAAGTATGACTGGTTCAACATTTAAAAATGAATCACTTTAAGGTCGGGCATGGTGGTTTACGCCTGTAATGCCAGCACTTTGGGAGGCCAAGGCCTGTGGATCACCTGAGGTCGAAGTTCACGACCAGACTGGCCAACATGGTGAAACCCAGTCTCTACTAAAAATATAAAAAAAATTAGCTGGGCGTCGTGGCACATGCCTGTAGTCCCAGCTACTTGGGAGGCTGAGGCAGGAGAATCGCTTGAGCTTGGGAGGTGGAGGTTGCAGTGAACTGAGATCCTGCTACTGCGCTCCAGCCTGGGCGACACAGTGAAACTCAGCCTCAAAAAAAGAGAATCACTCTAACACACTATATCACCAAATTAGAGGAGACAAAATGTATCATCATACCAATTGATGTGGAGAAAGCATTTGATAAAAACCAGCACCCATTAATGATAAAAACTTTCAGAAAATTAGGAATAGAGGGGGACTTCCATAACTTGGTAAAGAACATCTACAAAAACCTACAGCTAACATCACAGCTAATGGTGAAACACTGGATGCTTTCTCTTTAAGACAGAGAGCAAGACAAGGTGCTTCTTCTCACCACTCCTATTCAAGATCATACAGGAATTTCTAGCTTGTGCAATAAAACAAGAAAAAGAAGAAATATATAACAGATTGGAAGGAAGAATAAAAACTCTCTTTTTTGGGAAGATGACATGATTGTCTATCAAGAAAATTGCAAAGATTCTACTTTGAGAAAATCAACGAAATGGGCGTTCTGAAAATAATTTGTAGTGTAGCAAAGTTAAAGGATACACAATCGTGTATATATATAGGCTTATATAAATACATAATTTATATTGTTACTATATGTATAATTTGTACCAGTACTATATAAATATAGAAGTAGCATAACAAAGTTATAGGATACACACACTCTCTGTCTATATATATAAATATATATATTTATATTGTTATTATGTATAGTATCATATATATATTTTGTATTATTATATGTTTGCATAATTTGTATGTTACTATGTACTTTCTAAAATTTTTGAATTGTTGCTATAGTAAACTACCATAGGATTAGTGTTTTAAAACAGAATAAATTCATTGTTATACTTACAGAAGTCAGAAGCCCAAATACAGTCTACCTGAACCAAAGCCAGGGTCAGCAAGGTCCCTTCCCACTGCTTTTGCCAACATCTAGAGGCCACCTATTTTCCTTGGCTCATGGCCCCTCTCTTCATCATAAATGATCAGCATAGCTTTATGACATCAGCAGCTCTGATTTTGCTCTCTTGTCTTCCTCTTATGTAGACCCTTGTAATTACATTGGGTACACCCAGATACCCCCAAATAATCTCGCTATCTCAAGATTCTTAATGTAATTATATCGGGAAAGTCCCTTTTGTCATAGAAGATAACATAGCAACAGATTCCAAGGATTAGTGAGTTTCTTTTGAGGGGCTGCAATTAACCCTACCACAATATGGAAATGTCTATTATTTTTCTGTATACCAGAAATAAGCTTTAGGATGTGAAATTAATAACATAATACCACTTACGGTATTACCAAAAATAAAATAATTAGGCGTACATATGGAAACATGTGAACAGGAGCTATGTGCCGAAAACTACAAAACTCAGATGAAAGAAATCAAAGTAAAGCTAAATAACGAGAATCATCGTCCATGTTCATGGATTGGGACACTTGATAACACATAGATGTCAATTATCCCAGACTTTGTCTACAGATTTACTGGAATCTCAATCAAAATCCCTGCAAGCCCTTTTGTAGATATCAACAAACAGAAGCTAAAATATAAGGGAAGGCCAAAGACCTTCCTATAATTGGCCTAGAATAACCAATACGCTACTGAAGAAGAGCAAAGTTGAGGACTTTTATTACCTAATTTCAAGACTCACTATAAAGCTACAATAATCAAGACAGATATATTTAAAAGAATAGGTAGATAGGTCAATGAAACATAAAACATAGAAATAAATCTATGCAGAGTCTGCTGGTCTTTAACAAAGGAACAAAGGCAAGTCAATGAAAAAAAAGAGTCTTTTCAAAAATGGGGCTGGAACAATTAGACATACATATAGCAAAAAAAAACAAACAAACAAAAAAAAAACCCAAAAAAACAACAACAAATAAAACAGATGCAAACCTTACACCTTTCATAAAAATTAACTGAAAATGTATCAGGGCCCTAATCATAAAATACAAAATGATAAAACTTCTAGATGTAAACATAAGAGACAAACCAGGGTTTTGCAATAAAGTTTTTGCTAGAACAGCAAAATCATGATCCATGAAAGAAAAAATTCATACGTTGTACAATATTTTAAAATTAAAAACATCTACTCTGTGAAAGATACTTTTAAAAGAATCATGGATGGAGCTTGAGAACATTATGCTAAGTGAAATAAGCCAGGCACCAAAAGACAAATATTATATAATCTCATTTATATGTGGAATCTAAAAGACATTGATCTCATGGAAACAGAGAAGAAAGTAGTTACTGGGGCTGAAAATGAAGGAGGGAAATGGGAAAGGAGAAGATATGGATCAAAGGGTACCAAGTCTCCCTTAGACTGGAGAAATAAATTTTAGTGATCTATTTCACTGCATGGTGACCACACCTAAGAGTAACACGTTGCATATTTCAAAATCACTAAAAGAATAAATTTTTAACATTCTCAACACACACACAAAATGTTAATGTGATGATGAATGTGTTAATTAGCTTGATTAAATCTTTCTACTATATATATATGTCAAAACATCACATTTTAACCCATAAATATACATAATTTGCTAATTTTTTTAAAAAAGCAAGGAGAAGAATTGAAAGACAAGCAACAGACCAGAAAATATTTGCAAAATACAAATTTGCTTAATTATATATATTTAATAAACAACTCTTAAAACTCAACAATAAGAAAACAACCCCAATATAAAATTGACAAAATATCTGCACAGACACCTCTGCAAAGCAGATATACACATGGTAAATAAACATAAGAAGGGTTGCTGAACATCATTGGTGACTGGGGATTTTCAAATCAAAACGGTAATGAGGCGGGGCCCGGTGGTTCATGCCTGTAATTCCAGCACTTTGGGAGGCCAAGGCAGATGGATCACGTGAGTTCAGGAATTTGAGACCAGTCTGGCTAACACGGTGAAATCCTGTCTCTATTAAAAATACAAAAAATTAGCAAGGCGTGGTGGTGCATGCCTGTAGTCCCAGCTACTCAGGAGGCTGAGGCAGGAGAATCTCTGGAACCCAGGAGGCAGAGGTTGCAGTGAGCTGAGATTACACCACTGTACTCCAGTCTAAGCGAAAAGAGCAAAACTCCATCTCAAAACAAACTAACAAATAAACAAAAAACAGCAATGAGGTACTATTATACACTAATTAGAAAGGTGAAAATACAAAAACAAACTGGAGATACCAACAACTGGCAAGGAAGTGGAGCAACAGGAACTCTCACTCATTGCTTATGGGAATGCGAAATGGCACGGTCAACTTTGGAAGGCAGTTTAGTGGTTCCTTAAAAAGCTAAACATACTCTCACCGTATGATCCAGCAATCACTTTCCTAGGTATCTACCCAAAGGAGTTGAAACTTCACATCCACACAAAAAAATCTACATTGAAAAGTTTACAGAAGACTGATTCGTAATCACTAAAAACTGAAAGTAACCAAGATGTTCTACAATATGTGAATGGATAAGGAAACTGTGGTATAGCCATAGAATGAAATATTGTTTAGTAATAAAAGGAAATAAGCTATTAAGCCAGAAAAGAGATGGATGAATCTTAAATGCATGCTGTTAATTGAAGGAAGTCCATCCAAAAAGACTGCATACTGTATGATTTCCATTATATGACAATCTGAAAGTGACAAAAACAGAGATAATAAAAATCACCATTTTCAGGGGTTGGGGAGTGAATAGGTGAAGCTCAGAACTTTTAGGGTGGTGAAACTGTATTGTATGACACAATGTGGATACATTACACTGAGAACAAAAAGTAAATATTAATGTATGTACATTTAAAATAGTATTTAGGAGGTCAGTGAATCCTAGAATAGCATGCAGAATGTGACAAAACCAACTTTATTAAAAATGCATGACACAATCTCACTGAAGAGGGCGGGGAAAAGGTGCTGACATAAGCAACTTTGGAAATGAGTCTGTAAGACAGAGTCAAAAGAAACTTTACCCAGCAGCTGCCACTGCATTCTAGTTAATAACACTGTTTCTCACTGGCTACAAGTTAAACATTCTGATACCGCTGTACATATAGAGTAGAACTGAACAACGAATTGAACGGTTGGTAGAAGGTAGGAGCCTTCTACCAACTTGTCTGTTGGAGTGGGAATTTACAGACAAGTAAGAGAAGAAGGCTGGAATGATTCGTGTGGTAATGTATTAGAGTTGGAGACATTAGTATGAATTAATATTTGGCCTAATATAGACATACACAGTTAAATATAGAAATATTTATAGATACTTGTGTATGACCTGTGTTAGTATGTACAAATATGTTACCATTCTCTGTTAGCTAGAGGACTCTGAAACAGTAGCACAGTAGCCATGAGCACAAGTCATGCCCAGACATTCGTTTCTAATACCATTGTCTAATAAAAATAACCAGGGCTCCTTAGAGAAGTGGCTGATTCTAGTGGCAGGAAATATACAAGATGAGTCTGAAGCACCTTGTAGTGCCGTAAAGGAAATATTCCAAGCACATGCGCATGCACGCACGTGCACACACACACACACACACTAATGGGGGTGTGACCAAAGGTGCACAGAGCCACTGAAGATCATCCAATCGCCAAAGCTGGCATAATGTGAGCAAAAATAAATAAGACTAGTATTGAATTATAACCCAAAATATCATACAAATATTCATAAACCCATGCTTTATAGTTAAATAATAAATAAATGAATGGGTGAGAAGAGACAGGTCTCCCGTGGGGGAGAATGTTAAAAATGTATACATATGTAACAGACCTGCACATTGTGCACATGTACCCTAGAACTTAAAGTATAATAATAAAAAAATGTATGCAAATGCTCTGTCGTCGGGGAGGTGGAGCACAACTCCTCACTCCTTCAGTGTAGGCTGCATGTAGACGCCTCCTTACAAAGAGTACAGTATGCAAATGAGAAAGGATAATAGTAATTTTACTGTGGAGAAACTCGACAAATACTCCCTCAGGCCAGGAAATCCCAACCTTTGCCTGGCTGGATTTAAGAATCGCTTTAGAGCAGCAACTCCTTCGTGCCTCCAGTTCTCTCTTTTTGGAACAGGTGTGCCTACACCTGTTATCTAATGGCCATCCCACCATTATATGTTGAATACGTGTGAGAAACTACCTTATCTCTTAACTTTTACATATCTAAACATGGAGGAAAGCTATACACAGGAAGTACCCCAAGGAGCCTCCTTCACACATGAAACTGATTTTGATGATTGAATTCTAGACTTTGAGCTGATGCTGTAATGAAATGACTTTTGGCAATCTTGAAAGAAAGTGAATGCATTTCACATGGGGAGAAACACAAATCATTGTGGGCCAGAGGGCAGATTGTGGAAGGCTGCTTCTGACAAGGCTTCCAACAATCCCATCCACCTGGCATTCACATTCTTGCAAAATCTCCTCCACTTGAGTGTGGGATGAACCCGGTGACTTGCATCTAATCAATAGAATAAAACACAAGTGGTGAAATGTCACTTCTAAGATCAGATTATACATGATTGTGATTTCCATCTTGCTTGTACTCTCTGGCTCTCTGGCTCTTCTTGAGTGCTTTTCCTGATGACACTGGCTGGTGACGCTCACATGGCAAGGAAATGAAAGTATCCTCTGACCAGTCACCAACGAAGAACTGCAGACCTCACTCTAGAGGTGTTTGAGGAACTGAATTCTGCCAAGAGCCACACGAGTGAACTTAGAAGCAGATCCTTCCCTAATAGAGCCTTCTGATGAGACTGCAGCCCCAGATGAACACTTCATTGCTGTCTAGTGAGATACCCTGATGCAGAGGACAAAGCTAAGCCTTGCCTGAGTTCAAGATCCTCAGAAACTCTGAGACAATAAATATGCTTTGTTTAAAACCTCCCTGTTTTCCAATTAAGGATGGTCCCCAACTTACTGTAGTTCGATTTATAATTTTTTGACTTCATAATGGATTTATCATGCTGTAACTCCACTGTTAGTTCAGGAACATCTGGACTTATGATGGGTTTATCATGTTGTAACTCCATTGTAAGTCAAGGAGCATCTCTATTTGCTATGCAATAATAGATACCTAAGGAGTTTAAAAATGGTACTAACATCTTGGGAAATGATTTGGCAGTTTCTAAAAACACAAAACAAACAACCCTGCATCTACCTTAGGACCTATTAATTCCACTTCTACATATCAATACATGATAAATGAAAGCAAGAGTTCACACAAAAAAAATCCTATACGTAAACATTTAAAGCAGCTTGATCCACAAATAGTCAAAAACTAGAATTAACACATGTAATCATTTGTAAGAGAATGGATATACTAATAATGGTACATCCATACAATAGAATATTATTTAACAATAAAAAATGAACTACTGAGACATGCAAAAGCATGATGGACCCCATAAACATTGTATTCAGTGAAGTTCATAATGAATGACTTCATTTATTTCAAATTCTAGAATAAGCAAAGCTAGTCTATGGTGATAAAATCCGAACAGTTGTTGCTTATGGGGGTAGTTTATCGGGAAGAAGTACCCTTTGGGGGGTGGCAGCAATGTTACCTGTCTAACAGGGGTATGGATTATACAAATATACATAACTGTCAAAACTGATCTGTTCATATTACTCTACATTATACCACAATTTTTTAAAAATAAAAGCAGATGGCATTAAAAAAAAAAGAAAGAAAAGGAAAACATAGTGAAACCCCAAATTCACAATGCGGGAATTTTTAGGAAGAAAACTATTTGTGCCATGGAAGAAAAAATCGCTGTTATTTTACTAAATCATAACTGATTACATCAAAGTCAAACATATTGTCACATAAGTGACATAAAACCAATTAGACATCAATAGCATCTTTCTTATCTTTTTCTGTGCAAAGTTTTCAAGCTTGATTAATGAAATGTCTTTCCTAAAGTGAGGGTGAGTCATCAAGCTCAAGATCATGATGAGCTCCTCTCAGGGCCACTGCTCACGCTGCTCCCTTCAATCCATCTCAAGGGCCCTCTCTTCCACCATAATAGAGCTCATAGTCAAAGTGGGAGAGGGAAAGTACACAAGTAATCACAGATAAATGCATGAGTAGTTGTTAGCCAGAAAACTGGAATTGAGCAATAGTGTCTGTAAATCAATGTGAAGTGCTAGCAATTGTTCCAGGCAGTTGGTAGTAACGGCTGATGAACACCCACTACTGTGCGAAGCACCTTCTACACGTTAGTATTTCTGAGCCTCAGTTTCCTCACGTGGAAAGGTGAAGCTATAACACCGACCTTACAGATGTAAGAATAAAGGAGAGAAATAAATTGCCCAAGGATGTGCACTAGGAGGCGGCAAAGCCAAGATGCCAACCAACATCTGCATGCACAGCCAAGCTCTGCATCACGCTGATCTCCAAGCTGAGCCTCCATATTCATCTCATGAGTTGCTTTTGAATGTCTTCAGCAGCCAAAAGCAACCAAACACAATTTTACAAAATGGGGATTATTCCAACTTGGAATTGGGAACATTAAAGAAATGACCATGAATATTAGCAAATAGCAGAACTAAAATAAATCTCTCTTTTACTTTTAAAGGGACGATGTAAGGGGATGTACTTGTTACCAAGCCAGTGCATTGGAGGAAGAAAGTGTAGCTCTGGTCCTCATAAATGAGTCTAACTTCTTCCCTCGATTTATACACGTTCAAACCAAGAATTTGGGATTGTGAAATAGAAGCCAAATTATGTGGCTTGATTCCCATTCAGAATATCCAAACTCAACTATCTCTGCCTGGATAAAACTTAACGTTTTGTCAAATAATATGGCTGTCTCCTAACGTGCCCTTGGTACCCTGTTCAGATCCTAAAATGTTGCAGTGCAGTCTTCATGAAGCAGCTACTCTTTTTTGACTCGTTTTTCTTAGTTCCCTGGGGTCAATTTCCTTTCACCTGTGTCTAAACGCTGACTAATTAGATCATGACTTAACAGGTGCCAAAAGAAAAAGGAGGAAACTGAGAAAAAGGAAAAAAAAAAAAAAGTATTGGGAAGCTGCAGAGACTTCTACTGCAGAAAGGAATGGATGTACACTCTGTTGCCTCCCCAAACACGGCCCTGGTCAGGCCAATTGGGCCGCCCACCAATGGCACCTACTGAGCCTCAGCGTGCAGCGCCTGCCCAACTGACAGCGTGCTGGCATCCCTCAGCTGTAGCTTGTGCAGCCTGTGCTAACGAGCCCGGTACCGTCCCAGCTCCTCCTCCGCCCACTCCACTGTCTCTCTTTCGCCTGTGCAGTGGTTCCTGGCAAAACCTCTTATGCCCCCTCCCGACCATCCCGGGAAGATTTGGCGGCTGGAGCCCTGCGCAGGAGCTGTAGGCAAGAGTGGGTTCCAGTCCCTCCTTAACCCTGCCGGTTGGGTGGGGTGCCCGAGTCCGCACTGATGACCCCTCCAGCCTGAGCTTTTGAGGGTGACGGGACTGTGGAAAGATCCGCGCTGGAGCGGAGCGCGCACCCGTGGGCTCCTTGCAGCGGTGGCTGTGCCCTGGTGGCGCGAGGGCGTGAGTGCGCGCGACTCCCCGGCTTTCGCGGGTTTCCCCACCCCTTGCGCAGGGAAGAAGAGCCTAGTCCTACGTCTCCCTGGCTCTCCCCACACACATCTCCTTGGAGCTCCTTTTGGGTTTGCTCCGGCTTCTGGTCTTGAGCGTCCTGGACTGTTTCCCGTGGAGGCTGCGCTGGGCAGAACGCCCTCGGAGCCGCTGGCGCCGGCCGGGTTCCCTCCGGGGTCCCGGCAGCTGCTTCTCCTTCTCCAGCTCAGGGCTGCGGATTTTACCGCCCCTGCACAGAAGCCTGCAGCGTGGAGGCTCCCCTCGCGCTCGCCCAGACTCGGCTGCAGAAGGAGGACCCACCTCGCGTCTCCTGCAAGGCGCGCACCTCCGCCGCCACCCTCCACGCGCCTAGGAAGTTTTGAAGGTAGAGAATCTGGGCCCCTCAACTTCCTCTGGACATGAATCAAACCGCAGGAGTCTCCAACAGCGTCAGGTGTCCCCCGGGGAAAGGCCACAAGGTAAGGGACCCGCGACGGAGGGGGCTTGTGCGGGGGCATGGGGCGCAGGTGGAGGCTACAGTTGGCCGGCGAGTGGAGACTCCGGCAGGTTTGTGGAGGGAGTGTGAGCAGCCGCCGGTGCCTCTGCATCCCTTGCAGGGGTCCGTGACTGAGGATGGTTGGCGGATCGCTGGGGTTGCGAGAACGTGTGATGTTTCGTAGACCCACGGCCAGCAGCAGGGCTCTGCCCATGCATCCGCTCCCGCCGGCCACCCTGGGGCTGCAGATCCTACGCTGCTTCGAGGCCGGGCTGGCAGGTGCAGCTGGTTCCCACGATTGCGGGGCTTTCGGGAGAAGAGGTCAGCGGCGGGAGGCAGAGCCCCTCCCCCTTTCACAATCACATCCCCTGGGCCAGAGCTTGCAGAGGAGCTGTTCCCGGGAAGCGCGCGGGGCTCTCCCTCAGGCGCTGGCGCTGGCTGCTGTCGCGGACACGTGCTTCATTAACTTTAATGAAGCAATGCGTGCCTGGAATTATTTCCAGGAAATTAGTGACGTTCAGAGAAAGGGGAGTGGGCGGCGGCCTAAGGAATGCTGGCAGAACCTCACTAGTAGCCCAGAGTGTGAGGGACTCGGGAAACGTTTACTCCCACGCGCAAAAAAAAAACCCCAGATCGCCAGCGAGGTTCGGGATTTCGCGCGGATCCTGTGGGGACCGGCCACCCTTGGCTCAGTACGCCTCACCTATCTGCCGCTCCGCTTAGGTTGTGATTAATTAGTGAGGAAATTCTTTACCTGGGTTACATAGGGAAGCCGCACAGCAATGCGTGTAACAATGAACTTTAAAATATTTTCAAATATTTATATTATTTTTTAAACTGAAAAAAGGCGAGCACTGTGGAGCTTAGTCCTTGATATGCAGACTGAATTTGTGCTCCACTCTGTCTTCTTATTTTCGACACCTATTTTGGTGTGTACATTTTATGTAAGGGCATATATTGTTTATTAGCTGTTATTAGAAAAATATTCCCATTAATATCTACTAGCTGGGGTTTAGGGCATGTATTAGCCCACAATATCAACTCCAAACGCTATTTGTTCAGAGTTGAAGTGAGTAATGATATTGGATTCATTTGATGGATAGAGGAATTGTTGGTCTGTTTGAGTTATGTAAGATGAGGATTTACGGTTGAATGCTTTTATTCAACTGAGTAAGTAATATCAAGCATTTTCTTCTATCAGATCATGATGAAATATTTGAATCAGCAAGTCATTTCTCTGATCTCTGTTTTCACCACGATTTGAGTAGTTAGATGTTTCACATTTACATTACTTAGTATCTATAGGACATGTATTTTAATACAGAGTAGTTAATATAAAATTTTTCAATTAAAAATAGTTTCACCCATCAGTGATAATGTAGTAGAGACATCTGTGGAGTTCAGAAGATCATTCAGGAATTTCCTGTAAGAAATGTCTTTGGCTCCAGTATTAAAGTGGCTTCTTGGAAGAATTGGACTGTAGGGTATTGACATCAGTACAACTTTCTGGAAAGTGTTGGAACACACACCAACAATTTAAAAGATACTAGGAAACCTGTTAATCATGAGTTAGGGATCACCTTACATATCTATCAGGTGTCCAACAAATACTTGCTCCAATGAATCATATTAATTCAATAGTCATCAATCATCCATTTATTAAACATGGTAAACCACTATTAAGTTCCAGTAATATGAGAACGGAGAACCCAAATATGAACTTAGACATTGCCTTCACTGTCCAACATGCAGTTCTAGTCATACCCTGTCCTTGTTTCTTTAAAATCTTTGATGGCCTAAAGTGAGATGATGGTGAAATTCATTAGCTAGAAGGAAAAGAATATTCAGTTCCTTTTCTCAAAGAAGAACCCACTTAAGTTGTTGTTTGCCTGCAAAGTTTGTAGCTTTGGAGTTTGTCTCGTAGGTCGCTGTAGTGCAATAACAACATGAGAGACTGAAGTAATTGGAGGTGATGTTCGTGAAAGTTCTGTAGTGGATGAGGGATGAGCTGGTAGCAGGAGTCAACACTGGGAACTAACGCTGGATGGACCATGTGATGTTTAGGTCACAGTATTTTTCCAACAAAATATAAAACTCAATAATGTCAGTGTAGTAGATGTTTTGGAATAGTTGTTTTTCCATTGTATATGCTATTCTTAGAGTTCATCTTGGGAGACTTTGATGGAAGGAAAGGCATTAGCCTCTTAGGAAAATATTCCAGCTGGACTCACTTTTGTTTGGTCTCATTCATTTACTGATTACTGGTACAGCAATTTACATTTGGCAAATTCTTATTTGTTCTTGTGCAGATATTTCTTGAGCAACATTGGTTGTCTCTTTTTGGATGTGTATTCAATGAGTTAGCCTTCTTTTAGATGTGTTATTTATTGCTAGGTTCATTCTTGCCTATTGAACCCCTAGAATTTGGAAAGAAGAGGTCCTTGTTGCAGCCTCCTTTCTCCTGAGCACGGGGGCACCTGACCACCTGGTAACAGCTGCTAAGGATCACAGGGTAATCCACCACACTGTTGGCCCTGGTAGAAGCAGGAGCCACTGGTCCTGAGAAGAAACCTCCTGAAGTGATAATCCTCTGGAATTGGCTCCTGGAAACTTGAAAGTGGTATTCATTCTTGAGCAAAGAATACAAACTTACGTTTTACAGAAGATGTAAACTACAAACATAAGACTGTACAACTTTAGCCTTGGAAGATGGCACTCACCTTCTGAGCAGAAAGTAAGGACACCCAGTTGAATAGTTAACTCCAGCCAAAGTAAAGCCTCTCCTTTCAGCCTCAGGTTTGAAGAGAAAGCAAAGGTTTGGGTTGAGTTTCTTTGCTTAGAGCTTTTCTGGAAGGGAAACTTCTTTGTGTCAGTATGTATTACATTAGGCATCAAGACAAGTATTATCAGTGCTTCAGTCTCTGGAAGCAGCAGACATAGCTGTTCAAAGTTTGGTCTTTGGGATCCTAAGGTACCAGTGTCATTTTGGATAAATTGCTTAACCTCTGTGCCTAAGTTTTATAGGACCTTCATAGTAGGAGTTGCATGAGGGTTCAACAAACTAATCCATGTGGGGGGCTCACAGCAGGACCTGACACACAAGATGAAGCATTACTTTACCTTTGAGCACCCAAATCAGGGAGGACAAGACAACTTCACTTTAAAACCCTTTCCATTTTTTTTGAGACAGAGTCTTGCTCTGTTGCCCAGGCTGGAGTGCAGTGGCGTGATCTTGGCTCACTGCATCCTCCACCTCCCAGGTTCAAGCGATTCTCCTGTCTCAGCCTCCCAAGTAGCTGGGATTACAGTGCCCACCACCATCACACCCAGGTAATTTTTGTATTTTTAGTAGAGACGGGATTTTGCCACGTTGGTCAGGCGGGTCTTGAACACCTGACCTCAAGCAATCCACCCTCCTGGGCCTCCCAAAGTTCTGGGATTACAGGCGTGAGCCACTGTGCCCAGCCACTGTGCCCAGCCTCTTTTTACATGGTCGCCTCTCATAGGCTTTTCAGGAGCAGGTCCCAGAGGGTATGGATGGGACAATCGTTAGAGTATGGGCTTTGCAGTGAGACAAGTGGTAACTTGGTAGAGATCACACAAATAGAGCTGGGCATGGCATGGTGGTGTGTGTCTGTGGCCCATCTACTCAGGAGGCTGGTGTGGGAAGATCACTGGAGTTGGAATCCAGTCTGGGCAACACAGTAAGATGCCATCTCTAACCAGTCACCCTCCAACCCCAGAAAAAAATCACACAGGTAGAAAGTAACAAATGTAGGACCTAATTTAATTTATTTTTACACATCTGGAAAAAGGGAATATGATATATGCATTATCTCATATAATTGTTAAGCAAATCCCCATGAAAGAAAGTGTTTGCATATAGTAAGCATTTATTACATGACAGAGCTTTACATCAAGCATGGAGATAGGTACTGGAGATAATTCTTTATATTACTTATAATTTGAGACCCCATTTTATCTGAAATTCTTCAATCTATCTGATGTTGTAATTGTTTATATTTTATATCTGTTTTATCTTTCCTCTGCTTTCAAGAATATCTCCTTATCTTTGATTTTCTATATTTGGTGACTTGTATGTGACTAGCCATGGATTCCTTCATACTTATCCTGCTAGGAGTTTGCTAAGCATTTGATTCTTTAAATTATTTCACCATATTTGGGAATTTTGTGCCATTATTTTCAAAAATATTTTTCCATTTCAGTCTTTCTTGGGATAGCAATTGTACATATTTTACACAATTTATATCGGCCTACAGATGTATATAGCATTTAAGCTATTTGATAATTAGGATCAGTATAACAGATTCCAAAAGCACAGTTTCCAGCTTGTAAGATTCCTTTCCTAGCCATTTTTGCCAATGAGTAATCTAGTTCCACCAGGTCCAAAAAAACTGTTAATTCAGAAACATACTTAAGGAGTAATCATCTTGTCTGAGGGTAGAGATCAAAAGTCTCTGCTTTCTATTTATATAGGTGGATATTTAACATTCTATTTTTCATTGTCATTCCACCCTTGTCTCCAAAGCCGAAAGGGATGAGTTATTAGCCACTAACCTCAAGTGATTCTTTGCATTGAAGAGTAGACGCAAAACCTTGACTTTGTGAGTTTCAATCTGAACTCAACTACCAAAATCCCTTCAGGATCAAGGACTCACTTGGTGCCTCTCTGATGAACGCGGTGATTAATAATCATCATATCTCCTGTTTACCCATTTGTGTACCTAGAATGTGGCAAGAAGTCAATCCTTATTCATCACTTGGCACCATTTTCTTGTGAGGAACATCATATTCTACCAATGAATTAGTAAAATGTTGGTGTTTCTTCTCAAGGTTTTCATCCTGTGAAAAAGCTGATGAAGCCTTTGCATTTTGAAGTTGCTTATGACCCATGAAGAATATCAGCCTCTGTCCACAGGGGCTTGCTCACTTTTGCCAGCTCTAGGTATTATACTTTCTGGAAATTTAATAGGCTTCTTACCTTCTACCTCTAGTGCTTATTTTATCACAAGGGCAGGGATAGCAAAGATACAGCCTATGGTCTCAATCTGGCTTGTGTGTCTGTCATTTTCCTTTTAGGACATTAAAAAATGAATTAATCAACTCAAGTCATTTTGACTCAATAGGAATGTATTTTTTGTGAAATATTACTCATGAATCCCACCTGCATTTTTACTTTGATTTCATCCTTAAATGATATATTTTCCTGGATGTAAAATTCTAATTTGACAGGATTTTTATTTCTTTTTCAGCACTTTAAAGATGGCATTCCACTGCATTCTAGAATGAGTTTTTTTCTGCTGAGAAGTGAAGTCATTTGATTCATAGTTTCCTGTATGCGCTGCATTATTTTTCTTTGTCTGCATTTAAGATTTTTCTTTGGTTTTCAATATTTCAATATTATGTGCCTAGGCATGATTTTCTTCATATTTATTCCCCTAGTGGTGCAAAGATCACCTCGAATCTTCAAATGCACCATCTTTGGGAATTTGGTGGCCATTATCTTGTCAAACATTTATTCAGTCCCATTCTTAATTTGTTGAGATGACAATTATGCATGTTTTATACAGCTTATATTGCTTTACAGTTCTCTGAGGCTCATCATTTTTCAAAGCTACTTTTCTCTCTCTTTTACAGATTTAATTTCTGTGGCTCCATCTTCACATTTAATGACTCTCTCCTCTGTGTTCTGCATTTTGTGGTTTGTGTATTCAGTGCTTAGCTCCAGATATTACATTTTCAGATTCTAAAATTTCCACTTAGTTCTTTTTTCACAATATCTATTTTCTGCTTGGATTTTTTTTTAATTCATCAGGAGTATTTTTGTTGTTTAATAAATGGGTCTTCTCACTTTAAAACCCTTGTAGGATAATTCTAACGTCTGAGCCTTCTTAGAATTGGTCTGTGTTGACTGTATTTTCTTCTCAAAAATGGACTACAGTTTAAAATGTCCTTATGTTGAGTGATTTTGAATTTTATCTTGGGCATCATGAATGTTGTAGAAACTCTGCATTCTGTTATGTTTCTCTGATGATTGGTTTTTCATTTTAATGAACACTTAACTTGGATGGCAACTCAAATACAAGTTTTATTATTTTATCTTCTTGTAGCCCATTCAGCACCTGCATGACTCAGGGGACAACTAGAGATTTGGAGGCTGCCTAGTTTTCTTAATTCTGGAATCCCTTTTCACTTTCCAAGTGAGTCCTTTTCAATACTTTAAATCTTTGTGAAGCTTTCTGGTTGACCTTCACTCAGTCTCTTTTTTATTTTCTCTTCTGTCAGTTCCTTCTCTCGTCTTCTTTCATTTTCCCAGTGTTACATTTTCCAAAACTCACATTTTGATAAACTATCTCTTGTTAAATCTGAAGGTGTTCATGCTCTCCCTTGTCTTCTCATAAAAAGCAAAATCTACTTTAATGCTCTCTCTTTGCCAAAATACCTCCTGTCTCCTTTTCTATTCTTTCCTGCCCCTTCTGGTTTAGATCAATAGAACTTTCCCATCCTGGGACATTTCATCCTCTTTCCAAACTTTTCCTCAGTCTATCCTTCTTAGGAATTGAGCATCCTCTTCCTCCTCCTTTTCATGGCTTAAAGAATTTCCCTCCTGGATTTTAGCACTGATTCCCTTTCCGTGCTTTTCACTTTCCAAGTGAGTCCTCTATAAGACTTTGAATCTTTGTGAAGCTTTCTTGTTGACCTTTATTCGTCTCTTTTGTACTTTCTCTTCTCTTCCTGTGGAATGCCCTCCCTCTAAATGATCAGATCAGCCACTGACTCATAGGCTCTGGGACACGGCAAACTCATACAAGGTTTATGACGTTTCGCCAATTGCTGCCATAACATAATATGGTCCTTTTCCTGCCCCTTTTCTTTTCTCACACACCTGGCTTCAGAACTACTATCTATGGACATGAGAATATCATAGAACCAGAGTCCTGCTAAGAAGCAGATTAAAAAATTTTTTTTTAATAACTCATGGTTGCAGGTACCATTCTCCAGCTTGATTTTTGACTTAAATCTCAGCCCCTCCCACCTACTCTGATCCCTACACCTCCCTGTTCCTGAGTCTGTAGTTCTTTCTGAATTCCCAGGTTCCCTCATCCTGACCAGTGGTATCTGTCATTTTCTGCACAATGCCTAGTTCCTCCTATGCTGGAGAATCTTTCATCCCTAACATAAAATATTTTAAATGAGGACCTAACTTTAGAGGTAATTTCATTCAGTCCTCTCATTTCAAAAAACTGAGATCCAACAAAACACAGTTAATGAGAGAGCCAGGGCTCAAAATCCCACTGCCTGATCCTAGGTTTTGGTACATTCCATTATACCAGGCTGCTTTGTGGTTCATCTTCTCCATCTGAGCACACAGTGAAGGACCATGTCTGATAGACACTTAGGTATCATGAAGGTTAGTGAATCAGCCTGAAGGACACTTCGCTAATACTTAATATTAGCAAGGACATATCTAGTTCATAGTTTTTCTTATCCACTATTGCTCTTCATACTGAAAAGAAAGCTTAGTTGTTTAATTGGTAATTTCTAGGAGAAATAAGAAAGGGTACCCATATAAATAAAAATAAATAAATTCTTTTTATCACCCAAAACTTAAATCATCCTAAAGTATTTCAGAAAGTTTAATATAATTGATAGAACATAAATGACTTTTATGACTTCCAGAATATTAGTGAAAATCTATTTATGTTATTTTGGCTTTACATTTTATTGATTTTTAAATTTTTAATTGTCCTCATTTTATCAGTAAAGTACATAAAATGAATCTAAGCTCATACATAAGGTTCCAGGAATAGAGGGCAGTAAATGAGTAGTAATTGTTTCTTCTGGTTTTATTTGTTGGATTTTTTTTTAAGTCAAAAGCTATACCTCAAATGCAGTATTTCAATTATCTTACACCTTGTCCCTCATGAAGGAAATAGAGTGATTGGAATTTTACTGGACCCTCAAATCTATTATTTTTATTACAGTCCCAGCAATAGGGATTTAGTCAACAGAGATGGAGGAAGTTACATAACTCCTGTGCATGCCCTCCCTCATCTTTAGGGCTTCAGAAAATTTGTATTATTTTCCTACTTCGGAGACATAATGTGTGTGTCCTTTCAGTGTCTGTATCTTCCTTTTTATGAAAAGTTCAAGTGCAATATTAAGAGATCATAAGGCATTTAGGCATTATTAGACAATTTAAAATTACATCTGACAAAATGTGTGCACAGCAGAACAAGTTTGTATTTTTCATTTTGTTTTTCATAAACCAAAAAAGCTGACAATTCACTGGGGCCTTGTGGAAGCTTCTTAACTGTGTGACTTCACACGGAAAAGCTCCTCCAGCGGAGGATGGTTTACTGAGGTAGAGTGGAAGGAGGAAAACAGGGAATCAATAGACTCAACCTTAGCATTGGTTGAGTGGGGTACCTGTTATGTGTCAGGTGGGTGGTCACTGCTCTCTGGGCCTTTGTTCACCTGTGTGAAAGCTGAGGACGTTCAACCAGGCTTCAGGATCACATCAAGCTCCAACTGGGCAATATTCCAACCCTAGAAAGAACGATGGGCCAGGCACGGTGATTCACACCTGTAATCCCAGCACTTTGGGAGGCCGAGGTAGGTGGATTATTTGACACCATGAGTTCGAGATGAGTCTGGCCAACATGGCAAAACCCCATCTCTACTAAAAATATAAAAATTAGGCCCAATGGTGCATGCTTGTAGTCCCAGCTACTCCGGAGGCTGAGGCAGGAGAATCGCTTGAACCCGGGAGGTAGAGGTTGCAGTGAGCCAAGATTGTACCACTGCACTTCAGCCTGGGTGACAGAGTGAGACACTGTTTCAAAAAATATATATAAAATATAAAGAAGAAAGAACCAGAGGCAAAGTGGTTACTATTATTAAGGCATCCCTTGGCATAGGTATCAAAAACAATCCCATAGTGAAACATACTTAATGGAGAACCTAGGTCAGTAGATGTCCTTTAGACTTCAGTGCAAAAATTATGACCTCCAGTAAGTCCTTTAGGGAAAGGGTGCATTATAGTTGCTAGGCTAGTCCTTTCAGGGACTCTTAATTGGTGTTTGTCATATTTAGTAAGTACTAAACTCATTGCATAAACTTATAAATTATTGACGTCAACTAAGTTAAGAGATGGTGTCTTAAAAGCAGGTCAGAAAAAGATGATTACCTCTTTTGTTCTTGAAAAATAATACAAATACTGGATACCATGTTTAATAAGTACATCGAGGTACTTATTAAGAAACTGTTAAATTTTTTTCCAGAGCCATTTTAGAATTTTACCTGCAGCTTCTGAGGCTTCCAGTTCCCCCAGATCCTTGCCCACACTCAAAATAATCAGTCTTCAATATGAGCCATTTAAATAAGTGTTTAGTGGCATCTTGGTACAGTTTAAATTTGTATTTTGCAATGGCTAATGATGTTAAGCATCTTTACACATGGTTATTTCTATCTACATATCCTCTTGGCTAAAGGGTTTCTGAAAATCTCTGACGTATTTTTGATTGGGTTACTTGGTTTCCAGTGAGTTGAGAGTTTTTCATAAATTTCTTTATCAGCTATATATTTGCAAATTTTCTTCCAGTGTGTGGGGGTATATAGTCTATAAATAAATATATTTATTTTTAAATTATCTTAATTACTTTTTTTTTTTTTAAGACCCAGTCTCGCTCTGTCACCCAAGCTGGAGTGCAGTGGTGCAATCTCAGTTCACTGCAACCTCCACCTCCTGGGCTCAAGCAATTCTCCTGCCTCAGGATTTCTAGTAGCTGGGGCTACAGGCGGGTACCACCATACCCAGCTAATTTTTGTGTGTGTGTGTGTGTGTGTGTGTTTTTAGTAGAGGTGGGGTTTCACCATGTTGGCAAGGCTGGTCTCAAACTGCTATCTTCAGGAGATCTGTCCGCCTTGGCCTCCCAAGTGCTGGGGTTACAGCTGTGAGCCACCACGCCCAGCCAACAATGACTTTTGAAGATGCTTGCAATGTGGATAACGATATGTGAAAAAAAGAACTTTGATATATCCTGACACCATATGAATATATTAACTCAAAATGGATCATAAATAACAATGTTCAATTTAAAACTAGAAAAGTTCTAGAAGGAAACATAAAATGCCTTTGGGTTAGGCAAGTGCTTTTTAAATATCTGTGAGTTTATCCTTTTCATCAAATTTGGAAATCTGGGGGCACTATTTCTTCAAGTATCTCCCTGCTTCCATCTCTCTCTCTCTCTCTCTCTCTCTCTCTCTCTCTCTCTCTCTCGTGTGTGTGTGTGTGTTCTCTAGGGGTTTCAAGTGCACGTATATTAGGCTGCTTGAAGTGTTAACATATCTCAATGATGCTTTGTTCATTTTTAAATTAATCTTTTCCCTGGATTTTATTTTGGATTATTTTTATTCTTATGTCTTCAAGTTCATCAATATTTTCTTCTGCATTAACTAGTTTGTTGTGAATCTCATCCAGTGTATTTTTTGTTGTGCACAGTATCCATTTCCTCTCTGGGATTTCAATTTGGGTCTTGTTAATATATGTCTTCACTGAACATTTGCACATATGGAATGCAGCTGTAATAATTGTTTTAATGTCCATGTCCACTAATGTTAAAAGTTGCATCAGCTCTGGGTCAATTTCAATTGATTGAATGCCCTCCTTGAGTAAGATTTGTATTGTCTTGCTTCTCTGCAAGCCTGGTAATTTTTGATCGGATGCCAGATATTGTGAATTTTATATTGTAAATGCTGGATATTTGAATATTCCTATACAAATTTCAGAGCTATGTTTATGGCATTCAGATAAGGCCCTTGGAAATAACTTGATTCCTTCAGGTCTAGCTTTAAAGATTTACTAGGTGGAAATGTAATATTAATTATAATTTACTATGATTATAATTAGCCCTATGATCAGTTTTAGGGCTAATTATCCCCACTACAAAAATAGGACCCTTTTGTGAATTCTACGAAATGTCTGTAAATCATGAGATTGTTTTAGAGGAGCTTATCTGAGCAGATACTATTTCCTGTCCTGTGTGAGTATCAGGGCACCATTGCCTCCAATCCTTCCAGGTTATTCTTTCCCCAACCCTGGAGAGTTTCTCTCATGCGTGCCCTGTTCTGTATTTAGCTAGTTTTCAGGGGACCTCAGCAGATCACCAAAGCTCTCTTTCCATGCTGTTTGCTCCTCTCTCGGACCCTTTAGCTGCAAACTGTAGCTACCTTGTTCTCCCCGGACTCTCAGCTCCATCTGTTTAGCTCAGAGTCTCCTGGGTCCCACCTGGGTTTTCCATCATCCGCTTTAGTCTGAAAACTCTCTAAGGCAATAAGCTCAGGATAAATGGGACTCGCCTCATTTACTCCCCATCGATCAGAAACCAGTGCCCTCCTTCGCTTTCTTTGATATCCAGTGTCTCGAAATATGTTGTGTCCTATATTTGTAGAAGATTTATTTGTTTCAGGCAAGAAGGTTCATCCAGTTCCTGTTTCTCTATTTTGGCTAGAAGTGAAAGTCTCTGGGAAAATTTGTTTGTACTTACCTTTTGATTTTAGAAATCATGACTTTAAAATAAAATGGGCCTAAAATGTATGAGAAATTTTAAATTATGCTAAATTTCATGCTAAATACATTGAATATGTTAAATATAACTAAGACACACCCATACTCTGATATCTGACGTGAATTATTTGAGGTCTGAAGACTGGAAGACACTATGAAATGAAAAGTGTGTCAACAATTTAACATTTCTTTCTCCATCCTTTCACTTGTCCAAACTTTTTCATGAATGTCACCTTATTTCATTTTGCAACAGCTAGTGAAGTAAATAGGTAAGTATTTATCTCCGCTTTTTTTGACTGAGGAAATTGTCCTACACAGTTACGTGTGTATCACATATGGTCAAAAGCTAATAAAATCAAGAAATGTTTTCAAACTAAGAATGTATAAATATTGAATACTATTCAGTCTTTTATTCAGCAAGCATCAATCCATGCTTCCTTCAACCCATGTGTCTGTCTATTAATTTACCCAATGCTGAATATTATTTCTGTACTTCATAAGCATTGGACTCCTTGCTATTATTCCTTTAAAAAAATAACTAAGAAGCTATTATTTTTATTAGTGAGTCAGTGCGTACCCAAACAAGGCAGGAAACAACAGAATAAAATACCCCAGGACATTGAAAAGGAATAAATCCAAATTGTAGCATTTTGGTTGGTCAGGGGAAAGAGTGGTCAGCGTGGTTTAGGTAGGAAATGCTTGCCAAAAATAATGGGACTCATTGCCTACTCTTCTAGTTACATGTCCTGCAGTCATAGAAATACGCAGACTAAAGTCAGTGTAACAAACATTTGCTGCTTCCCCATGTGATAACTGCAATCCTTTGCAACCAAGGGACCTATACAGTTTTAATAGGCAGTTATTACATAACATTTTCTATGTTTACTTCTGTTAATTTGTATTTGTAACCACAGAGAACAGATTCTAATTCCCTCTAGTACAGGAACGCTGAAGCTTTACTTCCGCTTTACAATGGTCAAAAGTCTGAGAAATCATAAAGAGCAACATGATATGAAAAAATGAAAACAATAAAGCAACTGTTAATATCTTCTTCCATCCTATGTAGGCTTTTGTAGTGGTGCAACATTGCTTATTTAATCTATTCATCAACTGCCAATTGGACATCTGTGTAATAGAGGTGTTATTAATTGCTTCCCAGGCCACTTATCTTCTAAGGGATTAAGACTCTACCTGCTGGGCGCGGTGGCTCACGCCTGTAATCCCAGCACTTTGGGAGGCCGAGGCATGCGGATCACCTGAGGTCAGGGGTTCAAGACCAGCCTGATCAACATGGAGAAACCCTGTCTCTACTGAAAATACAAAAAAATAAAAAATAAAAATAAATTATCTGGGCATGGTGATGCATGCCTGTAATCCTAGCTACTTGGGAGGCTGAGGCAAGAGAATTCGCTTGAACCCAGGAGGTGGAGGTTACAGTGAGCCGAGATCATGCCATTGTACTCCAGCCTGGGCAACAAGAGTGAAACTCTGTCTCAAAAAAGCAAAACAACAACAACAAAAAACTCCACCCACAGTCTCTTCTCTTCTATTTGAAACACAGGACTCTATCTCCTCCTAAATACAGACCAAGGTTGAACAAGCACTCCCAGGGGAAGAAAGCTACTAGTTGAGCCATGCCAATCAAATCCTCTCTTTTGGAAACTTGAACAAAGACATAGAGATTACAATGAGAATTTGAAGGACACTGTATAAGATAACAGACTGACAGCCGTGCATGGTCATGAGCAGCCCAAGGATGACCACTGGGAGAAGGGAAGGCGAAGAGCAGCAGAGATCACAGAAATCATGAGGCCCTGCAATGTGAAGATCCTGCCCTCACGTTCTCACTTTCTTGCTGCAGTCATGTGAAACCTGTCTTTACTTCGCTTTATTTCGTTTTCAACTCTCAGTGTTCTGAAAGGTCATTACGTAAAAGTAACAGACAATGAAGAAAAACCATTAATCCCTAGTGGGATTTCCCATTTTTACTCCCACTCCCCATTACCACCAAAAAAACCTGTTTTTGTTGAGCAAACTTTTCTATAAGCCTCTTTGCATTCTTACTTTGTATTCCAGGAGGTACGAGTAAGAAAAAAAAAAAAAAAAAAAAAAAAAAGTCTTCTGAATTCTTCTGAATTGTTTTCTAGGTAGAAGTGGGGATGATGGCTATTTTCCAGGTTGATATTGGATAGAGCTCGACAGAATTGAATTTGTCAGAAAAACAGAGGGTATCTGTGAGGCTTTGTGGAAAGAGATGAAAGGGAACAAGGAAAAGGAAACAAAGATGATGTTGCTGGCAGCCAGGAGATACACTTTGGGGAACAGAATGGAAGTGTTACTGTATTGTATCTTGCTTTTTTAGAAAAGTGTCAATAGAAATCTTCTGGGTTTACTAATGTGTTATAGAGCTGGATTTGGGCGTTTTGTGGCAATTGGAATTGCGTAGTTTGTGTAACACTGAGCAGAGGTTCAAGATGGGAGAGACAAGAGCTCAGACTGCCCAAGGGGGCTCAGAAAATCTAGGTTACATCCATAATACATTTGTTTGTTGTTTTTATTTGAGCTACTTTGTATAGGCATCTATTTTCTTGCAATCAAATAAGCTCTAACAAAAATGACGTATAATGTGCAAAGTACCTTAGCAGCTTCAGTAAGCATGAGACACGATCTCCGCTCTTTCATGAATTCACCCGTGTTATATGGATCAGTTAGACTCCGGGAACAATCATAAAACAGCCTTATTCTTTTCTCCAGCTCTCCCTTTAGAACAAACCTCTGTCTAGTTCTAAACAGAACCACACTGATTTTTGAAGATAATATAGCTTTTCTTCTGGCTCTTTGGCATTGCAAATAGTATCATTTACAAAATTAAAAATGCCCGGCCTAGGCTTATATAACATTATTAGCTTCAGGATTCATTCAGAGAGAAACTTTTCTTCTCTCTGAGTTTGAGCGGCTTTGGGTCTGGAAACCTGCCCTGGGGGTGGGAAGAGAGGAGGCCCTTCTCCTGGCCCCCTCCCTGGCATGTTCCTTACTCCTCCTCTGCACTCGCCAGTCTCAATTTCTCACTTCTCCAAGGTTGGGTTCGGGGCAAGGAGGGATGAGAGAAAGGATACAGCGTCACATGGTGGTTACGGTTCTCATCTGGTGATGGGGCTCTCTGAATGTGACAAATACACAAAGCCACACTTTTTCTCATGGGGAGCTTTGAGGGAGCTTCTTTGGAGACCCTCACATAGAATGTTAGAAGACGACTTTAGCCTTTTCTCTGTGATGCCTTCACACATCCTCACACTTCCTGTCGTCACCCTCTTCTGGTCCTTTGGCTCTTTCGGGTGGAGTCCTTTACAAAATGACTCTTGGGATTCCTCCATGTGGTTCACATCTGGCTCGTGAGAAACACCTACATTTTCCCACCATCACTAGAACTAACACAGCTTGCTTCCAATCCAGTCCCCTCTCTTCACATTGGGCTGCCTGAGATTTTTCCAGGTGGGGTCTAGGTAGCATTACTTATACTTGAAAGACTCCCTGTTCTCCAAAGCACCCATATCAGGCTCTCTGAATGGCTCTGTGACATCTTCTCCTTTGGCTTGTGCTCAGAGGAAACCTGTACTTTCCTTTTCCTGACCCAGTGGCACATTGCTTAGTCCCTTCTTCCTCCACCCAAAAGATGAGGGTACCAGAGAATTCCACTCACTCTCTATTTGGAAGTTTCCTGTGCATGATTGTAAATGTGTGCTAACCAATTTCATACCCTTCATTATTTTTTAAATAGTGTAACTGGTCACCTTGGGCTGCAGGGACACTTGGCAACCATTTTTACAGCTTTTAACTTTTGGTGCTCAGGCTGGGTGTGGTGGCTCATGCCTGTAATCCCATCATTTTGGGAGGCCCAGGTGGGCAGATCACCTGAGTTCAGGAGTTCGAGACCAGCCTGGCCAATATGGTGAAACCCTGTCTCTACTAAAAATACAAAAAATTAGCCTGGCGTGGTGATGAGCACCTGTAATCCTAGCTACTCAGAAGGCTGAGGCAGGAGAATCCTTTGAACCTGGGAGGTGGAGGTTGCAGTGAGCCAAGATCGTGTCATTGTACTCCAGCCTAGGCAAGAAGAGCAAAACTTTGTCTAAAAAAAAAAACAACTAGGTAGTTGATGACATAATTGTCAGTGCTATCTACATTCAGGGGGTGCATCAAGAGGATGTATTTTGGTTTATGTGATTTTAAAAGGATTCACGGCAGAGTTGAGGTTTCCGCAGGGCGGTGGAGGACACAGCATCTTACTTGAGACTGCGTTTTACCCAGAGAACACGTGTAGCCTCACCAAGGTGGAAAAATCTCATTTTCCTTACACACTGTACTGCAATTGCTTGTGTGCTCACGCTTATGGGAAGAGGGAACCCTTGAATGACTTATCCTTTTCACACTAAAATCCCCCCGTGTTGCAAAGCTTCTTCTCGAATATCATTGTCCACACACACCATCGGGGTGTCCTTGTTAAAATGTGGATTCTGACTGAGTAGGTCTGAGTGGAGCCCAAGATTCTGCATTTCTTACAAAGCTCCCAGATGATGCTGACGCTGCTTGTCCTATGACCACATTTTGAGTAGTAAGGCTCCATCCACTGCTTTTGCTGAGTCATATGTAATGTACTAAATAATACATTTTGTCATTTATGATTGACAAATCAGTAGAAGCCTTTCATTTTTGTGAAAACGGTCTTAGTGGTAGTTTGCACATAACAGCCTCTCATTTCTTTGAACTGGGGTTAGACATTTTGGTGCCTTTCATTTGGAAAGGAGACTTGAAATAGTAACAGAGGGAATGAGATTCCCATTGTCAGCCGTGCTATCGACTTTTGCTATGTGGCCATTAACAAGCTTTATCATCTTCAAACTTTAGCCACTTGCATTAAGTTATTGTATTAAGTAGTCTCCAGAGATCTAGTCAATACCAACATTCTATTTCTAAATATATTTTATGTTTATCTTATCTACTCAGCTGTATCATAAAAAAGTTGGGAACTAAGTTTTTATTTGTACCTGTATTTTCCTTTCTGGAACAAAAAATAGAACCTTGCCATTAAACGTGCTCAATAAATATTTATTAATGATGATGCAGAGCTTTGACAGTGAAGATACAAGAGTGATTCTAACAAAGAATCCATGAGTTTTTTTAATCTAAGCAAATTTTTATTGCTGAATGACATTTACTTACTGAAATTCAAAATAATAAATTCGATAATGTTCATGCATGCTAAGTTTCTCATCCCTGACTTTAGGGTAATAGAGGCAACCTCTCCAGAATCAAATAGTAACAGTAAAAAAGAGTTACAGCCTGTATCATTATAAAGACAATACAAGTTTTTTTTAAAAAAAACAAGCAAAAACCCAAATATATTTCCTGGCTCCCACATTTTAGTGATTCTATATCAATAAAATGTCTTGTTCTCTTTAAGGTACACTACCCATATCACAATCCACATAATAATTTGGAAAAACATCATTGATTCAGCTGTGAGTTACCATTCCATTGCGTTGTGGGTTGTGGAGCCGTAATTTGAGGAAAGTCAAGGAAAAGATTGATGGAAAAGGCAGAATGACCTAGTTAGTCTTTAAGTGATGTGTTATTACAAACAAGAAAATGTCACTATGACATTTACTAGCTACAAAAGAAGGAGGTGGGGGGTTAGGAGGAGTAAATGGTGTATGAAGCCCAGAAATTCCTCCTTGATTATCCAAGTGATGCTGTGAGGCAAATGCTTCCACTTACCAAGAAGAGCAGAAAAATGTCCACTTTCCTTCTAACAGTTACATTATAGCTCTTATTTTAAGGGATAAATTGTGTAAATTGCTGTAATAAATGCAATTTTGATGATAAGGACAGAACATTCAAGTCTAAAACTTATGCTTTAGCCAACTTTCAAAAAAGTCAGAAACTTCTTTTTTTTTTTTTTTTTAAATTCAGACTCTTGCTCTTGTCGCTCAGGCTGGAGTGCAGTGGTACGATCTCGGCTCACTGCAACCTCTCCCTCCCAGGTTTAAGTGATTCTCCTGCCTAAGCCTCCCGAGTAGCTGGATTACAGGTGCCCACCATAACACCCTGTTATTATTATTATTATTATTATTATTTTGTATTTTTACTAGAGATGGGGTTTCACTGTGTTAGCCAGGCTGGTCTTGAACTCCTGACCTCAGGTGATCCACCTGCCTCGGCCTCCCAAAGTGCTGGGATTACAGGTGTGAGCCACCGTACCCAGCCTAAAATAAGTGAGAAACTTTTAAATGTGTGTATTATGTATTGTAGAAAACATCGATGTCTTGTTTGGGACAAGAATAGCTCAAATGCCACACATTTTAAAATGTGCATCATTCCACATAAAAGTTTCTTTGCAGCACTATTGTGTGGAGGGCTCTGTGTGTATCTATTGTGTTGTGTTTCATAAAATGAACACCTGGAACAGATGTGTCCCAGTGGCAGGTGGGGTAGCACCCGGGTGGTGAAGAACGTGGGGTGAGTCAAAATCGAGACAAACATGAGGTCTTCTAAGAACTTGAAAAGTATTTCAATATCTGAACTGGAAGGCTCAATGTTAGAAAATTGATAATGGAACTAGGGTTGCAGGCAAAAAATTATTTGAATCTAGGTGTAGAATTCTCATCCCCAGAGGGAACAAGCTAGAAAGTTAGTTCATGATCAATAAACTAACATCTAGGCAATATGAAGATAGAGTTTAAAAATAAATAATGTTCAGCACTTGGACTCGGGAAGGGGAACATCACACACCGGGGCCTATCATGGGGAGGGATTGCATTGGGAGTTATACCTGATGTAAATGACGAGTTGATGGGTGCTGACGAGTTGATGGGTGCAGCACAGCAACATGGCACAAGTATACATATGTAACAAACCTGCACGTTATGCACATGTACCCTAGAACTTAAAGTATAATAATAAAAAATAATTTAAAAAAAACACAAAACAAAATAAATAAATAAATAAATAAATAATGCGTATTTATTGTGGAAAGGGAATTTTTAATTTTCTTTTGTTAAGTACAGCAACCTGGGAAAAGAAAAAGAAGTTCTTGATGGTAATTAGGGAAGAAAAGGGAAAAGGTTTATCCATGGATTAAAGGAGAAAGTACTATATACCAGAAGCATACAATATTTTATCTCACTTAACCCTCTCAGTAATCTCAGGAAGAGCATTTGTAAGGAGAACTCAGAGATGTTAAGTAACTTGCCTAAGATCACGAGGTTCCTTTGTATGTCTGTTCGTTCAGATGTAGGCATAAGATCAGCTTTAGTATTATACTACCCAAGAGTTTTTCAATGCAGTTGTGCTGGTTTATATGAGGGCATCAACACTTGATGTTATCACCCTTCCGGATGTGGGGCTTCAAGTGAGGTTGTGGAGGTATCTCAGCATGGTTTTGAGCTGTGTTTTCTTGATGACTAGTGAATACTAAACACATATTCTTATGCTTATTGGCCATGTATATTGTCTTCAAGTCTTCTGTTCATTTTATTTTTAGTTCAGTTTTCTGTCTTTTGAAAAAAATGATTTTTAAATATATTTTGAAAAGAGTTATTTGTCAGATATACACATTGCAGTGTATTTACCACCTATGACTACTTTTTCAGTGTCTTCATGGTCACTTTTGATGGATAAAGGCTCTTAATTTTAACAAAGACCATTTTAACAACAAGAAATTCAGAGCTGGGCTTAACATCCAAATTCTCTGAATCTAGTAGGTTAATTCTAACACCAAACTGCATAGTAAATAGTGAAAAGGGAGTAAATTAATCAAAATGTCTATTTAGCAATTTGGTCAGTAGTTAAATTGGCCTTTGAGTAAATAAGGTTCTTCTTCATTATCAGAATGGTACCATACAATAGAATTGTCTTCCTAGAAATTGTGGCTCTGATTGATTTTCATAGGTTGATCTTGTACCCATTTATCTCAAAGCTTTCTCATTAGCTCTAATTATGAGTTTGTGCTGATTTTGTACATGTGATCATGGTATCCACAAATGATAACAGTTATATCTTACTTTCCATACCTTGTTGTTCCTGTTTATTTTTTCTTATGTTCTTTATATTGTGTATATTTAAGGTACACAAGGTGATATTTTGATATATGTGTACATTGTGAAATAATAGCAATCAAGCTAATTAATATATCTGTCACCTCACATAATCTTGGTCAGGACCTCCAGTGCTATGTTAAACAGTAGTGTTTCCAGTGGAAGTTACTCAATATTCTAGCATAATTGGGACACGTAATGGTGCGATTTACTAACATAGGGAAGAATGAGAAAGGAATAGTTTGGAGGAAAATATAATCATCCCTGTGATAGGACCAAGTAGAGACACTAAGTAGGGAGCTGGCTATGAATGTCTCCAGCTCTGGAAAGAGGTAATTCTAGGGGATTTAGACTGGGGAATCATCGACTGACAAGCATTAACTTAAACTGTGAAGTTACTTTCCAGTTTCTGCTCAGGAAAAGCTGGAGTGTTACACCCAACTTTAAAACAGGAAAAAAAAAAGCCAGAAGTGTGAGCTCCTCACTTTTTTTGAATCCACTAGACAGAAGAGATTGCAGGACAACCAAATAATCCAAATCTAAGGAGAGATAAAAGACTACAGGCTGAAACAGGGTGTGAACACACTTGCTTACTTGATTCAGATGAAGTCAGACATCAAGAGGAAGAACTCAGCGGGAATAACAGTTGAATTGGTAGAGGTCAAGTGTGGGTTGGTGAGGGACAATGGAGTCCCGGGGGGCTGCTTCTATGCAGGGAAGGCAGGGTTCGTATTCTCTTGAAGACATCTTCTTTGTGAATCCAGGCATTCACAGGGAAAGCTGGGAAGAGTGCAGAGAAAACTTTCTCAAAGGTGCTGCCTGAGCGGGGGAAGAACCAACCTCTGCAGTGGAGATGCTGGATTCAGCCTGGACTCTACTGCCCTATGTCCCTTAAGGAATAAAAAGTCTTAGTCTGCCGTGGGAAAGACAACAAAAGCTGCCTCCCTCAGGCCCAGATGAATACCCATTGCAACTGGTGTATAAAAACAAGAAAACTCATCTGTCCCGGATAATCAAGAGCAATATATTCTAGACTCAGAACCACAGCAGTCAGAGGAGAAGGGGCACTCATCAAAGCCACACTCCCAAGACCAAAGAACATAGTCCCTGGCTGAAGCTGAGGACAAAGAAGAGCAAAGAACCAAGAGGAATATCCTAAACCCGTGGTATTAATAAATCTGAGGCCTGTGGTACGCTCAATGTAAATCAACAACAACGAATCCCAAACCCAGCCCAAGACCTAACTAGATTAAAACAAACTTCCACAAGAAAGGCCAAGGAGAAGGAAAAAAAAGCCCATTTCCAAGCACAAAACTATTTACTTCACTCTCTACTATTCTATAGGAGATGTCCAGCTATCAACAAATAAGGATGAGGAATATGGAAAGACAAGAGACAAAGCAATCAAAAGAACCACTTAGACACAGACCTGTCTACAGATAATTTAAAATAACTATGAGTATGTTTAAGGCATGAATAGAAAAGGTGAGCAGCATGTAAGACCAGATAGGCTATTGCAGCAACTCAAGACAGGAATCAATGGAAATGCTGAAACTAAAAATAAATGTAAAATGTGGATGAAATATACTTTTGACATGCTCATCAGTAGATTAAAAACCATTAATAAATATAAAGATGGATTAATAGAATTTTTACAAAGTGAACCAGATATAACTAAAGCAAAAATAAAAAGAACAGAGCATCCATGAGTTATGGTACAACATAAAATGGTTTAATATAGGCATCATTGAAACCCCAAAATTATGAGAGATATGAGGAGACGAGATGTTTGAAGAAATATTGGCTAAAAATTAATTAGAATTAATAGGTCCAAAATCAATTAGAAACACCACACCATGGATCTGAGAAGTTCAAGAATACTCTATAAGTAAATACCAATATAAGTGCATTTGTGTACACACACGTGTCATGTTCAAATGCTGAAGAACAAAATATGAGAAGGTCCCAAAACCACCCACAGGGAAAAGAAAGACACAAGAGGAGAACAAAGCTAAGAATTATAGCAGACTTTCTGTCAGAAGTCATGAAAGACAGAAGACAATGAAGCGAAATGAAATTTCTTTTCTTTTTTTTTTTTTTTTTTTGAGATGGAGTCGCACTCCACCTCCCAGGCTGGAGTGCAATGGCACGATCTCGCTTCACTGCCAACTCTGCCTCTCAGGTTCAAGTGATTCTCCTGCCTCAGCCTCCCAAGTTCCCAAGTAGCTGGTATTACAGGCATGTGCCACCACACCTGACTAATTTTCATATTTTTAGTAGAGACAAGGTTTCACCGTATTGGCCAGGCTGGTCTCGAACTCCTGAGCTCAAGTGATCCACCTGCCTCGGCCTCCCAAAGTGTTGGGGTTATAGGCGTGAGCCACCACGCCTGGCCCTGCTGAAGTGATCTTTCTGAAAGGCTGCAAAGAAAAGGGTCAACACAGAATTTTATATAGAGGGAAAATGTCTTTCACAAATGAAGGAGAAATAAAGACTTCATTAGACGAAAAGTGAGAAAATGTATTGCCAATAGACCTACATAGCAAGAAATTTTAAGAGAAAAAACATATCAAAAGAATTCCTTCAGGCAGAAGAAATATGGTACCAGAAAGAAAGTTGTATCTACACAATGAAACAAAGAATATTTAAAAAGAAATAAACAAAAGAAAATAAAAATAGTTTTTTATACCTAATTGCTCCAAAAGATAACTGATTTTTTTAAAGCAAAAATTCTAGATCTATAGTATATTTATAGCATGGTTAAAAGGAATCTATGGTGTAGGGATCTTGTAACAGTACGTTCCCAATTCCTCCTTCACAGCATACATTGTTGTGATCCTTACACTTCACAGGAAGTATATATTTTTTTTCTTTTTTTTGACACAGAGTCTTGCTCTGTTGCCCAGGCTGGAGTCCTTGGCTCACTGCAACCTCCACTTCCTGGGCTGAAACAATTCTCCTGCCTCAGCCTCCTGAGTAGCTGGGATTACAGGCACCCACCATCATGCTCGGCTAATTTTTGTATTTTTAGTAGAGATGGGGTTTCACCATGTTGGCCAGTCAGGTCTTGAACTCCCGGCCTCAGGTGATCTGCCTGCCTTGGCCTTCCAAAGTGCTGGGATTACAGGTGTGAGGCATCACGCCCTGCCGGGAGTATAATGTTATTTATATTTAGATGTTGATTAATTAATAATGCATATTGTAAACCTCAGAGCAATCACTAATGTGTAAACATGGGCGTAAGAAATAAGTTGATAAAAGAGATAAAATGAAACAATGAAAACAAGAAGCACAAATCAGAAAAAGAAGAAAAAAGAAACAAAAACAAATGGAACAACTAGAAAAGAGCTAGAAGGATGGTAGATTTTAATCCAAAGAGATCAACCGTAATATTAAGTGTGACTGGTTTATACATACAAATTAAAATACAAAGATAGTCATATTGGATTAAAAAAGAAAAAAAAACTATAAGCTCTTTTCAAGAAATCCAACTTAAATATAAAGATTTAGATAGGTTAAAAGAAAAAGAATGAAATCATTAACACACAGAAGCTGGAGTGTTTATACTAATGTCATATAAAAGACTTTTGCCTCTGATATAAAGACTTTTGCCTCTGATAATTTTTCTTGTTTCTTTTATATTAATATCACATAAGACTTTTATATATTATATGATAATATGATATATGACAATATCATATAAAATAAAATACTTTTATATGATTTAGTATAAAAGAAACAAGAAAAATTATCAGAAGCAAATAGGGGTATTGTGTAATGATAAAGGAGGAATTTATCCAAGGAGGTGTAACAATACTATGTATGCATGCACCTAACAACAGAACACACAAAACCAAAAATAAAAAAAACCCATAGGAAGCCAAAAATTGTTTTTAAAAAGACAAATCCTCAATTGTGGTTGCAGACTGAAACTCTTTTCTTGTGTGTGTGTGTGTGTGTGTGTGTGTGTGTGTGTGTGTGTGTTTACATATATATATATTTACAGTAAGCATAGTATTAGTAAGAATTTGGAAAGACTACTGTTAACTCAGTTTACCTAATGACATTTATAAATTAGTATGTAAGAACATCTGGATTATTCACCAAGATAGACTATATTCTGGGCCATAAATTAACCTCACCAAATTTGAAAGAACAGAAAGCACATGAAATATGATCTCAAATTGCTAGAGATTTAAATTAGAAATTAATATCCAATAGGTATCTGGAAAATTCCTAAATAGTTGGAAATTAAACATGTTTCTAAATAACCTGTCTGTCAAAAAGAAAGTTTCAAGGAATTTAAAAACAATTTGAACTACATCAAAGGGTAAATAAACTACATCAGAATTTGTGTGATGAACAAAGTCATGCTTAGAAGAAAATTTATACAACTAAATTCTTATGTTGGAAAAGAAGAAAGATCTTAAATCAATTATCTAAGCTTCCCTCTTAAGAAACAAGAAGAAAAGCAGGTTTTACCCAAGGCAAGCAGAAGGAAATAAATAATAAAGATGGCAACAAAAACAAACAATTAAAAAATTTAAACAAAATCAATAGAGAAAATCAATTAAACCAAAAGCTGATAATTTTTAAAGATCAATAAAATTGATCAACCTGTAACTGAACTGACCAAGAGAAAATAAAAGACACAAATTTAAAATATAAAAGAGAAATTAAATGAACAGTTCTATGCCCATAAGCTTATAAAAAGCATAACAGCCAAATATAACTCAAGAAATAGGCAAGCAGAATATGTTTGTACCAATTGTGTTGACTGAAATTAAGGCTGTTTAAGCAGAAACAATAAAGACTTACTGGAAGCCAAATATGAGGATTGACTGGGGAAGACACATCAGCAAAGTGGGTATGTTTCAAAGTCTGTTACAAGTCCAAAGGCTTTTATGAGAAAGTTTGGGAGAAGGAAAGGGGAATCCTCATATCAGAGTTGTCCTTTTCACTGGAAGGTACAATGCAGAGGTTACGATCATTGTCTAGAGATTGCAACATACAGGCTAAAATGTCTGTGTGCAAGACTATCAGTAAAACTTCATGATTCTAAAACAAATCAGAAGTGTCTTTGTCAGCGTCAGTTGTTTACACCTTAATAGGTATGTCAATAGAGTGAGGAACTGACAATAAAATTTGAGGATTCCTTATTCAAGGACAAAAGGTAAACCGTGAATCGTAAGACCATCCCCAGGTGGGTAATTTGGAAGCTTGCCAGGTGTGACCTAAGGTTATCAATTAAATAAGCTGAAGTAATAGTTAATATTCTTCCAAAAAGGAAACTTCAGAAACAGAGGGTTTTACTTGGAATCCTATCGGTAGTTAAGGAATAAATAGGGGCCGGGTGTGATGACTCATGCCTATAATCCTGACTCTTTGGGAGGCTGAGGTGGGAGGATCACTTGAGGCCAGGAGTTCAAAACCAGCCTGGGCAACAGAGCGAGACCTCATTTCTATGAAAAATGTTTAAGTTAACTGGACGTGGCGATATGCACCTGCAGTCCTAACTACTTGGGATCCCTGAGCCCAGGATAATCTCTTGAGTCCAGGAGTTCAAGGCTGCAGTGGGCTATGATTGCACCACTGCACTCCAGCCTGGGTAACAGAGCAAGACCCTGTCTTAAAAAAAAGATAATAAAATGTTATTCAACATATTCTAAAAAGCAGAGAAGACAGCACTTCTCAACTCAATTCATGAGGCCAGCACTAATATAATACCAGAAACAGTTAAAAGATTAAAAGGGAACTAAAAACCAACATCCCTTGTGAACAAACACATACATATTCTAAATAAAATACTAGCAAATACAATCCAGCAATATATAAAAAGAGTAACACATCACAACCAAGTCACGTTTGTTCCAAGCATGCAAGGCTTGTTCAATATTTGGAAATCAATCAGTGTGATTCACATTAGTAGAGCAAACAAGAAAACCATATGATTATTGCAATAGACACAAAAATTGAATTTGAAAATAAATGATAGTATCCACTCATGATAAACAATTCTCAGTATGGTAGGAATAGTGTGGAACTTTTGAGTGGCACTTATTTAACTTGATGAAGGGTTTCTACAAGCAAGTTAAAGCTATCATGATTCTTAATGAGGAAAACTGAGTGCTTAATCCAAAAGTTCCACTCCTATTTAGCATCATACTAGAAGTCCTAGTTAAGAAAATTTTTAATTAATAATATTTTTTTATTTATAAATAGTATTTTATTTATTTATTACCACAGGCCAGTAGAAAAGTCAGGAAAAGAAAGAAAGGCCTCAAAATTTGAATGTAAGAAATAAAACTGCCTCTATTTGCAGACAAAATGACTTTCTACGTGGCAAAACCCCGAAAATCCACAAAACATGTTCTAGAACTAATTAGTGAGTTTAGCAAAGTCACAAGATTCAAGGTCAAAACACAAAAATTGTTTTTCTGTGTTCTAGCAGTGCATATTATAATTCAAATTTTAAAATTACCATTCAAAATAGCATAAAAATGAAACACTTTGAACTAAATCTAAAAAATATTGATCTGTATGCTGAAATGTATAAAACTGATTAAAGAAATTTTTAAAAAGCTAAATCATTGGGGGGAATATACTGTTTTCTTTGTTTGGGAGATCTAACATTGGTAAGATGTCAGTTATTCCCAAAATTATATGTTTGTTTAATGCAATCTGAATCAAAATCTCAAAGTGATTTTTACAGATATTGACAAGTTCATTATAATATGTGGAAAGGCCAAGAAACTAAAATAGCCCCCCCACAAAATTGGAACGGAAATAACATAGTGGGGATGCTCATACTTGATTTCAAGATGTATTTTAAAACCACAGCAATCAATATAGTGTGGTATTGCCAAAGGACAGTGATATAGTTAGGCTGTGTCCACACCAAAATCTCATCTTGAATTGTAGTTCCCATAATCCCCAAGTGTCGTGGGAAGGACCTGGTGGGAAGTAACTGAATTATGGGTGTGGTCACCTCCATGCTGTTCTCATGATAGTGAGTCCTCATGAGGCGTGATGGTTTTATATGGGGCTTTTCCCCCTTTGCCTGGCACTTTTCCTTGCTGCTGCCACCTTCCACCATGATTGTAAGTTTCCTGAGGCCTCCCCAGCCATGCTGAACTGGGAGTCAATTAAGCCTCTATTCTTTATAAATAACCCAGTCCTGGCTATGTCTTTGTTAGCAGCAGGAGAACAGACTAATACAGACACATATACAGTT